>NW_012099876.1:1824928-1864250 GCF_000951045.1 Mandrillus leucophaeus | reverse complement strand
TTTTTTGTATTTTTTAGTAGAGACGGGGTTTCACCGGATTAGCCAGGATGGTCCCGATCTCCTGACCTTGTGATCTGCCCGTCTCGGCCTCCCAAAGTGCTGAGATTACAGGCTTGAGCCACTGCGCCCGGCCCCGGAAATAATAATTTTTGAAGTGTCTTGCACACTCTTTAGTTATTCTTGTAACTCTTCCATCAATTTATCTATTAAGATATTCTTTTAAGTATTTTAAAGTAACATTTAAGATTTATCAATGAAATGGGAAGAGTTCCCTTCTCCCCTCACAGGATGTGCGATGGGGATGTAACTTGCTTCTTTTATGCCTGCTGCTCAAACCTCCAGGGGGAACATGCAGATGGGCAGGCTGTGGGGCTCCAATCCCACCGCAGCATATAGAGGTGAATGTTTACAGCTGAAGCCCCAGTGGGTGTGTGTTACTGTGTGCTCTTTCAGTTTAGCCATCCATAGGTGGCTTGTGTTAGTCAGCTCAATTAGACCCCCCTGCCTTATCACAAGGACAGAGGGCTTCGTGCCTTGGTGTACCAGAAGAATCGGATCACATGTGGGCTTGGATAATAAGTGCAAGGTTTTATTGAGTGGAAGTAGCTCTCAGCAAGAGGGGAATGGAGTGGGAAGGTGGTGGTTTTCCCCTGGAGTTGGGCCGCCCAGCGGCTGGTCTGTCCTCCAGCCACCCTGGCCAAACTCTGCGTCGTTCTGCGGGTCGACTTGCCAGCGTCTGCTGGTGTGTTCTTCTGCTGATGTGCTCCTCTCAGCGTCCTCTTGCTGTCTAGCCGCTGTGTGTTCTTCTGCCGATGTCTTCCTCTTGAAGCCCAGCTGCTTGTCTGTGTGTCTGCTAGAGACTCGGGATTTATATATGCACAGGATGGGGGTGTGGCGGGCCAGGGTGGTCTTTGGAAATGCCAAATTTGGGCACAAAAACAGAAATGCCTGTCCTTGCCTAGGTCCATGGGCACAGCCCCGAGGGTGGAGCCCTCTCCAGGGGCCCCTCTTTCCCCTCCCAGCACTTCCCTGCCCCTCTCCCATATCATCAAGACTAGAGACTATAATCATGTTGCATTTTTATGGCTGAGATGCAGAAGCCGAGCAGAGGGCAGCCCTTAGATTAGGTTACATTACATTGCCTGTTAAATACTGCATAGATCAGGTGATGTTTCAGTTAAGTTGACTTCGATAAATTAAATTTAATGAGTATGTACTTGAACCTTCTGTTCTATGCAGATGAGCTTAGTTGTCAAGGACAGGAAAACAGCAGCTGCTCATAGATCCCCCGTGGGTGATGGTTATTTCACTAGATTAGAGGTAAGCCAGACTCCTTCCACAGCCAAGAGTAAGCATTGTCTTTAAAACTACTGATTAATGCGGAAGCCAATTTAGTTTGCTGTACTTTTAGTGTTATATTTTTAATTTTATAATTGTAAATTTTATCTTGTATTCTATTATGCTGACAACCTTATTTCAATCTCAAAGGTAAGGTTAATTCTCCTTTTTTTTCATTGTGTTTTCTTTCTGCTGCCCTCTTTGGTGATAATAACAACATTTAGTGAGCATTTACTTCAGCCTGTAATTGTTCTGTACACTTACATGCATTTTAGCTTCATAACAACCCTATGAAGAACAAATGTTTATCTCTGTTTTACTCAGAAAACTGAGGCTAGGGTAGGTTTAGTAACATGACAAAGGTAACACGCTAATAAATAGTACAACAATGGCTAATAGATAGCTATTAGCTATCTCTGTTTTCTTAATACTGAACTTAAATAATTTCTGTTGCGTTTTGGCTTATCAAAATGTAATTCTCTTTCATAATTTTTTTCTTTCTCTAAGCTTTTAATTTTTCTTTCTTTTGCTGCATGTGTTTAAGATAAGTTTTCTGATACAATGTTAAAATCTATCCTGCATTCTCCATTTGTGCCCACTTTATGTTGCATCATAGTCTTCATTTTAAAGTGGAAGCAACCCTTAAAGTAAAAAAGGCGTGTAGAAATTTTGGAAGGCTTTGTGGCCTTTTTTACTGAAAAGCTTGGGAGTATACTTGTTTCTTCCAAGCTTACTGAAGTTATTGCAGTGAACTGTTACCCTGAAACAAGCTGCTATTATGATGTTCAAATTCTTTGTCAAGATCCACATTTAACTTACTGTTGTTAAACCCTGAAGGTACAACCTCAGATGGTGTTTCTGTGTTCCAAATGGTCACGTTTTAATTTTCAGGTAATGAAAATTTCTCTTGACACTTCATAGAATCAGTGTTAAAGATTAGAAGACATTTTTGGATCACTGAGATGAGACCCGAGTTTTCAGGTGTCCTTTAGCCTCCCAGAAGTGACTTTTTTTTTTTTTTTTGAGATGAATTTCTTATGGTGTTGGATCTACAAGGATTTAGTAGTGTGTCATCATCCAAGGAGGACTTCGGCTGTTCTGGATCTTGTTGTTGTTGATATTACTGAATATATCTTTACATGACAGAATATTATTCCAGGCAGCAAACTGAACTTGTGTCTGAGGTGGATGCTGCAACCTTATTATTAATATTCCACATAGGTTGTCATTTGAAGAAATACTGACAAACATAAATGAAAGTAATCTTGAGGTGATATAATTTATTGGTCTTTATTTTGATAAACCTTGATGGCCTTGTAAATTGGTACAGTAGTCACTGAAACAACATAGCAATTCATATCAAGAGACATAGAGTTATTATACCCTTTAATGTAGCAATTTTGTGAACAACTCTCCTGTTACTCCTTTTAGCCAGAACCAGAAAGATGCAGAAAAACCTCAGAGACCATCTGTCACTTTGACACTTTTTCTTGGTACTCACTGATTTTCACATGTACATTTATTTGTAAAGATAATTTATGTTTTCTGAAATAAGGTGCAATTTCTAAAAGACTTAAGACTAAAGGCTCCTGAATCTGGAAATGTTTTATATATTGTATAATTAAATGTGTTTTATGAAATATTTTTCTACTTATTTATTTACTTCCTTATTTATTGTCATAGCCAGTGATGACTAAGAACGTACAGAAGATTTTAAAGAGCAAGTTAAAAAATCACTTTAAATGATACCTAACATTTAATAGAAATCTTGTCTCTTTATTCAGATAAAAATAAAATCTGAGTAAAAAATTTTAAGATGTGATGAGAAACTATTTAATTTCTTCATTCCATTTTAAAAAACCATACAAATAAAATATACATCCCTAATACCATAACTGTCCTTAGATTTTTGGCTGGTCATAAGAATCTATAGCTAGGTAAGAAGTAATGTATGAAACTGTTCGTAATAATTATCTTAAACCAAAGGCATATACTAGTTTTTTTAAATATTTAGTATTTATTATTTGAAGTATTTATTTTAGTATTTATTTTAAGTATTTTTTCCCCTGGCAATTTAAAATTGGAAGGATGCTGTAGGATACCCTTGTTCTTCTCCAGGGTGAAATCCCAAGCAACGTGAGAGATGAAAATGCGCTTAGAAGTGCTTGTTACAATCCTCAGTTGACCTATTTTTGGGATACTTGTGTTTATGTTACTGGCGACACACCTTTTTTTCCAATGTACAATGACAAATTTTTGTAGTAAATGTTTCTTTTTGTGATACTGACTTTTGCTACTCCAGAGTACTGTGTTTCCTTTTAAATACGATTGAGATGTTTTGGAATCCACTTGATCTGAAATGAAATAAATTACAGAATTCTTTGAGAAGACTCATCTTTTGTTACTAAATTATGTTGAATTTGTATTTAATTTATAAAATGGGTGAAAGTAAATTTCCCATGTTATTAAAAGTAAAGCTGCAGTGTTTTGAATTGCGAGTGACCACAGAGATGTATGATTTGAGCAACTTAATTTGAATAGATATTTGATTTTGTTCACATTGTTCTACAGTGGGAAAGGCAGCTGTGATGGAAAATGTAAAAATGATGCCTCTGTCATTTTTCCATGTTGGCCAGGAGGATCCTTAAGCTTTCGTTCTCTTTACTCATTCTTGGTGCCCATGCAAATATTATTTATATGTAACATTTAAAGGGCAAAGATCTGTTCTTTACTCCCTAGTCTCATTCAGCATTTTTTTGCACACTTTTTTTTTGCTATTATTATTCTCCGTTTGTGGTTGTGATTGTGATTATTTGAATAAGTTATTTCCTTCTGCTACTAGACTATAAGCTCTGTGAGAATAAAGATTGTACATGTTTTTATTCATCCATGTGTCTTGAGCGGTAACAACAGTCTGTGGAACAAATAAGGTGCTTGGTAGATACTTGTTGAGGTACTAAGGGTTTTATTTATCTTTGTCTTTACATGCACATAGCATAGCATTTGATATGTACTTAGTGTTCAGTAAAGGTTTGCTAAAACAAATTGGAAAAAATATTTTTCATGTACATATATTCCCTTTACAGTACTTACAGATTTTATAAATGTACAAACATTATACATGATCTTAAGCATTTCATATTACTTACTCTTTTTAAACTGATGACTGATGTAATCATACCTATAGTTTGTTGAGTCCTTCACTATGTACCCAGCATCACGCTAAGCCTAATAATACTTGCCCTAATCTAACTTTAGAACAATTAAGTTAGGCTTTTATATACCCATTTTACAGAAAAAAGGTGACTGAGACTAAGAGAGGTTAAATAATCTAAAGTTATAAAGTTAGTAAATGGGGAAGTCGGTATTTAACTTTGCAAAACCCCAGTTTGCAAGGCTCTAAATTCTATCCTTTCAGCCTCCTTACAATCCAAGTGATAAAAGTTGTATGTCAGTTACTGAAAAGTGTTAGGTAAATAAAAATGGGTAGAAATGAAATTTCTTTAAGTCAAAAAAAATAGTAAATGTGAATCAATAATTGCAATGATTTTAATAATGTGATTATGAAAGTAAGCTCAAGAATGCTTTTTTTGGAGGACTTAAGTGTAACTTTTGTTCTGTTTATGCTTCTTGTAGGTTTGAGTGGCCGCTTCTTTGTCACCACTCTCCCAGCATTTTTTCAGTAAGTTTAAATAATCTTCTAATCTTGCAAAGATTAGAAATCAATAGACGTGCACCAGGAATTCTAAGTTGTCTTCCATGACCGCCACTTATTCAGCTTAACATGTGAGGGAAACAAGGCTGGTGTGCTCTGAGTGAAAGCTGTGACAAGAGAAGCTTTCCTGGAGTGCTGCAGAGATGGAGATCCTAATGTCAGGGGTAGGTGGGTAGGAGAAGTCAGAGATTTCTCTGATTATATCAGAGGTGGGGTAATTCTTAATATCTAACTAGGAGTGCATTAAACCGACAAAGTAGAGAAAGTCTTTCCAGTTAAAGGAGATAGCATAAAAAAGCCCAAGAGAGAATGAAGTACCTTTTGAGAACTTTGAACTAGTTCTTTATGGCTGGACCACAGGTATAGCTGGATCATGCTGAGTGATGAGGCCAGAGAGACTCAGGTACAGGCAGGGGAAAGATAAAGAAAGTAGTGGATTCCAGAGATACATAGGCAATAGGAGCAGTGGGACTTCGTGAGTGATTAGCCATGGGAAGGAAGAGTCTATGATGACTGCTAACAGGCCATGTGTAACTAACTAGTAAAAGTTACTGCCTGCCTTCAAGATTAGGAGCCATTAAAATTAGAAGAGGTTTGGAAGATAGAGACAAAAATCCAAAAGATAGTGTGACTTGCCCTTCCCAGTTCCAAATGGAGAAGTCTAGGTACAGTTTGATGTCAGGATCCAGAGTTCAGAAGAAAGACCTAGACTGGAGATACATATTGAGAATTCCTCAGCATTGAGGTAAATAACAGTTGAAATATATCTAGAGAAAACATGTATGGTGGGAAGGGAAGCAGGTCAAGGATGGAACCTGGGATTGGCCAACATTAGGACTTCTGCAAAGGAAGACAGTGAGTAAAGGAAATGAAGAAGGGATGCTCAGAGCAGTAGGAAGAACTCCAGGGAGCTCCTGTCGTAAAAGCCAAGCAAAAGGAAGAAGGAAGTGGTATTCAGCAGTGAATGAACAATGCCAGTGACAGGTGAAGGAAACAAATAGATACAGCACTTAGGGGTCATTGGAGACCTGCAATATGAGTGGTTTCAAGGGAGTCGTGGAAGCAGATTCCCCAGTTGCACCAAGCAGTGAATGTGAGACATAAAGAGGAGAAAACAGCAAGCCTAGACTCTTCTCTGGAAGCCCGAATTGTGGCAAGTAGGTGAGAGGGCAGGTTGAAGGGCGTATGAGGTTTTTTGGTGATGTTTGAGGAGAGGACCTTGAATTACATAAATTTGAAAATGTGGATACAATGTTTTAAACTTGATAACTGGCTGTTTTTCTATTGTAAGGGAAAAATTAAAGTAATTGGTAGCAAAAATAATAAAAAGTAACTTGGCATATTAAGCACTGACAAGAACTCTGCGTTTAGTCACACATTGTACAGTGATAACATAGAATGTTAATGCTTTTAGGTTGGAATTTCTCACTTGTAATAAAGCTTATTAATGCTTTCTGATTTATGTCTAACTATATATTTTTCAATTGAGTCAATTTAAAATTCAAGTGGCGTTCAGATGTATTGCCAATAGCTATTTTAACTTTTATTATTGGTAACGTCTGTTATTTTAATGCATTTGCTTTCTACTTGTTTTCATAATTTATAGTGCAAAGGATGGGATATTCCGCCGTTATCGTGGCCCAGGAATCTTCGAAGACCTGCAGAATTATATCTTAGAGAAGAAATGGCAATCAGTTGAGCCTCTGACCGGCTGGAAATCCCCAGCTTCTCTAACGTAACTTAATTTTTTAATGACAAGGTGTTACTAATAAAACAGGAGGTTTTAAGTTAATAGCCTGTGGGTCTCAAAAAAGCCTCTGTTTTTCTTCACATATACTTCCGATTACCCAGATTACTCATGGCCATACTTAGCCCATGCAGTATTTCTGGTTTTGTGACCCACATATGTTTCAGCTGGTTTTTAGTACACTGGGAATTAAGTAGCCAGATTTGAGTGGGTTGCAGAATGCCTCTTTTCCAGCTTTTGCTCTAAGCCACGATGACTCTTTTTCTCCTTACAAAGTATGGTATTCAACATCATCTGATGAGACAGAGAATAACTCTTTATTGAATTATAGTTTATGAAGGAATTGCTATTATATATTATGTGGAAAACAAAACCTGTGGAGTCGTTGGCTGCCTAGCAGAATACCACAGGGGATAGCTTTGGCCTTGACGGCGAACTGTATAATACTTGGTGAGCTAGATTAGGCCAAACCATAACAACTTTTTCCATAGTTGGTTTTAATTTTGAATGGATTGTCATATATATAGATAATTTTATATTAGTAAATACAAGTGTAAGAAATTTCCCTACTGAAAAAGGAGCAAATCAAGCAATATTTCAGGAGTAAATCATCTAGTGGCATCTGTATTAATATTAAGGAAACACATAGCTTACTCTAAAAACAACTCCTCTCTTGCATTTCATTCTATAACCATTTGAGTACTGATTTAGCCAGATATTTTTCTAGGTGCTAGGTATTCAACACTGAACAAGACAGACATTCACCACAGGTACAGAGAATCATAGTCTGGATAAGGGTGGATAAAAAACACACCAACATACTTTACAAAGACAGGGGATAGCTATGGGGTTATGGACTTGCTCTTCTAGATGGAGGGAGCAGGAGGCATTTCTCTGAAGGGAGGCCTCTAGGTGAGATCTGAAGGAGAGAAAGAACTAGCTTAGGCAAAGAGCAGAGGGAAGATTATTCCCAGGAATGAGTATGGCATATGCCTAAGCCCCAGTTTGGAAAGGAGCTTGGTGTACCTAAGGAACAGAATGGTGACCAGTGTCAAGCATAGTGAAAGGGAGTGTAGGATGAGCTGAATAAGAGGGGCAGGGCCTGTGGCCACAGGAAAGAAGTTGGAAGTTACCAGCACACACAAGGAGAAGGTGACCCTTAGGAGAGGAGATTGGAAAGGGCAAGAATGGATGAAGCAAGTCAAGCCTTAGAGTGGTAGCTTGTGTCAGGTGGCGGCAGTCGGGATGTGGGGATGGAGAGGCTGAGTGGATTGAAAATATGTTTTGAAGGTAGGCTTGGCCAAGGTGAAGGAGAAGAAGGATTCATAATAAAAACTTACAAGTTTCTGGTTTGAGTACATGATGGATCTTGGTACTTGCTGTTGCCTTGGGCAAGAGAAAATTAAGGATTCTATATAAAACTTGTTGGGTTTGAGATGCAGACTTTGTAGAACTGTCACGTTAGATGCTGTATTAGTCCATTCTTGCATTGCTATAAAGGAATACTTGAGACTGGGTAATTTATAAAGAAAAGATGTTTAATTGGCTCATGGTTCTATAGGCTGTACCGGAAGGATGATGCTGGCATCTGCTTGGCTTCTGGGGAGGCTTCAGGAAACTTACAATCATGGTGGAAGGTGAAGGGGAAGCACATAACATCGCTTGTTAGCTGAGAGTACATGGGGATGGGAAGATGTGTCAAGTTTTGAAGAGAAGGAAAAGGAAATGAGCTAGTATCTTAGTTAGAGCTTATAAAGTACTGGACATTATTAACTGTCCACTTAGGCTTGGGACTATGAAGCAGAAAGAACTGTCATCTGGTTATATGATATTTTTTCCCTGGAGACATTCAGCTGCTCAGGGTTGAGATTTTTGCCAGGTAGGCACAATGAAGGGAGAAAGGGCCAAGGAATTGGAATAGATTTGCAGCAGAGTGATTCAAATGATAGCCACTGAATCTAAGTTCTGCAAGAACAGATATGAATCTGGGAGAGGGGACAATATTTAGCAAGAAGTGGAGGGAAAAGGACCAGTCCTCCTGACCTGATTTTCATTTTTTTTAATGTATATATTATATATGATCACTGTTTCCTCTATTTTTTTAAGGATGTCTGGAATGGCTGGTCTTTTTAGCATCTCTGGCAAGATATGGGTAAGTAATCTTAAATAAAACATTTATATTTGCCGAGAGGTTGTTAAGAATAAAAATAAAGCTTTTAAGCAATAGGAAAAGAAACATTTCTAAGTACATTTATAATTTCACCACACAACTACTCTCATGTGGGGTTTCCACTGGTAATGTCTTCATGTAGAAAGGCATAATCTGAACAGGAACCTGTAACTACTGTGTCAAAGTCTTATTTTATTAGATCAGTGATGGAGTCTTTCATCCAAGCAAAAGAGCTTGTGTGATTTTACTTTATCTTATGTTCACATCGGCATATCTCCCTACATAGGAAAGATTGTCTGAGCCTGAAAGTAGTTCTGTATGTCAGGGGTTAGCAAACTCTAGCCTGTGGATGGACTACCTGTTTTTGTTAATAAAGTTTTATTGGAACACAGCTACATTTATTCATTACCTATTGTCTATGACTGCTTCCATGCTACAATGGTAGAGTTGAATAGTTGTGGCAGAGACACAGAGAATTGTGGCTCACAAGCTTGTAATATTTACAATCTGGCCTTTAAGTAATAGATCCTTGCTGTATGTGATTGTATAATTTCTCTGAGTCATTTCAGTGGGTTAGAACTGTTATTCAGGTTTAATATTTGAACCATTATATAATGTTGAATATGTCCCGTAACCTTTTATTCCCCTTCTCTGTAGGGGAGGACTAAATCCAACCAGATTGAGCAAAATTGCTCTGGAATTAAATATAGCTCAAAATATTTAAAAAAGTCT
Source organism: Mandrillus leucophaeus (assembly GCF_000951045.1). Taxonomy (NCBI): domain Eukaryota; kingdom Metazoa; phylum Chordata; class Mammalia; order Primates; family Cercopithecidae; genus Mandrillus; species Mandrillus leucophaeus. The sequence goes on along the minus strand of NW_012099876.1, from coordinate 1,854,548 downwards.
TAGAAGTGAGTCTCCCTATATATGTCTTTTCTATGCTAGGATTGTAGCTTATGGTGTCATGTTTGGAACATAATATTCAAAGAGTTTGGGAAGATTCTTTTTCTGTTGCTCATACACATTCATATATGTTGAAAGACATTTAAGAAAAACCTTTTGTATTCCACTTTCTCAGTTACATTTATATTCTGCCTTGTGAGATAGAACACCTACTACAAGCTTTTTGGTTATTTTTCACAACAGAGGCTAATTGAAGACTTGGTTTCAGTCTTTCAGGTTAAAATTTAACTTTTTTTGGCATTTGTCTATCACAATAAACAATAACTAATATTTCCCCCTCTCCAGATAGTTTGAGTTTCATGTGGTTTCCTTCTGCTGCTTTCTTAACATTGGTGAGAACTTTAATCAAGGGCTGAGAATTTTGAATTGCAAACTGGGAATTGAAAAGAGATTCTGCCTTTTGCAGTATGTCAATATTAAAGATTGACAAAATCATGTAGCCTGCTAGCTGTCTGAGCCATAGAGCATTATACTGTCTAATTCAACAGAAAAATTTTAATAGATGGTTGTCAGGCAGCATTGACTGTGAAATTTTAGCACCAAATCTATAAGTGCAGTAGAATTTGTTCTGCAAGTTAAGAAGAGCTTAGATGAAAGCTGATTATGGCCTTCATTGACTGTAAAAGAGAAGTTTTACTTTCAAAGAGGGTAGCAGGGAAAATACATAATGGCTCTCACCTCATATAGCTTGTCATTTGGAGCTTAGATAAATAAGTTTAAATAAGGAGTTACAGTTTTTCATTATGTCATGCAGATGATTACAATGTGTAACATTTAGAGTGTGTCAAGGCCAAGAGTGGGTGTTTTATCTTTGTACACACAGTGCCCAGCTATGGGCAACACAGATGTATTCTGTGTGGATGCATTAAACTGGAGAGAAAGAGCCATTTGGAGAATAGAATGTGATCCATGTCTGAATAACTAATGAATATGTTCTTCTTAATGATTGAGAAGTAGGATATATGTGTTATATAAATGTATATTTATAATTTATTTCCAGATATTTCCAAAAGGAACCAAAAATGATCATTTTATAAGATAAACTAAAATTTGGCATGCAAATAATTACATTTTATAATTGTAAAATATAGAATGTAAAATGTACAATTATACAAATGTGTAATTGTAAAATAGTTTTATCTAGTATTAATACCATATTATTTTATACGTGTTTGAATGGAGTAATTTTTCTATTTTCAACCTTTTTATTATGTTTTAAGTAAATTATAAAAAGTATATAGCAAGAAATAATTAACTGATGAATTTAATCCATTTATATTTATTGGGATCACTAAAACATTCGTCCTGATTGTAGGGTGTGTGTATGTAGGGGAGTGGAAGAGAGTTGCACATAAAAGAATGCAAATGATACAGTGTTAGATTAGTTTGATTTCTGTCTGTGTATGTATATTACACATACATTTAATAATTTGTGAAATCTGATACTACCCTTTGTATCAGCATGTAGCCTCCCCAAGCCTCTTGCCCACTTTTGTGATTTATTCTTAGAAATAAGTCCCCATCCTTTCATCAAATCTCTAGGAAGGTCTCTTGCCACTTGTATTTCTAGAATTTGGCTCTTGTCCTCTTATTTACAAGGTATATAATCTCTGACCTAAAGAGACGCAGTCCTTGGCTACCCATCAGGTCTCTGGTTCCCACTTCCACCTTTAGTTATGGTCTTGCCTTCCTGTCTTTATAGAGTCACTTAATCAGCCAATCCTTCCAGCTGACTGCCCTGCCTGCTCAGTTAGCTCATTCAGCTGACTCTTCCTTTAGTCAGAGTTCCTCACATCATTGTTGAATGTATAATTGTGGCAAACTTAATTGTTTTTTAAATCATGTCTAGATCATATGAAACTGCAATGCAAATATATTAATAATGAACAGAAGAAACAACTGTACATGGTGAGACAGAGATAGACTAGGGATGGGAGGTGGAACCAAAAAAGTGTAAAGTCTCAGAGAAAGAAGATTAAAAAGATGGAAGAAGGAAAGATGTAGAATGGCTAATGCCAGTGAGACAAGATTGTTTATGCCTATCTCTTTATTCTACTGAAATATCCGGATACACGTACAGATAGAAATGAGTCTTTCCTCAGCAACCGTCTTCCCTGGATGGGTAGCTGGTTAGATGTAAGTATTTCTACAGGGAATATAACAAAACAGTATAATGGATGTTTATATGGAGTTTTTGTGTGTATATAGGAAAATACTTAGAAAGAGATCAACAGTAGTTTTCTCTGATACTGGAATTATGGGTGATTTTTAAAAACCTTTTTTTCTATAACTTCTATTTTTTTCTGTCATGAAAAAATGAAAATAATGTATTTAGAAGATCAGAGCCTGTTGAACTAGTGATTATCTAGAAGATATCTAGAAGATCAGAGCCTACTGAACTAGTGATTCCTTAAGGGGCTTGAGTTTCTTTCTGCCTTAGAAGTGAAGCTAACTTGCTAGGTCGCACATTCTGGAGATAAAAGCTGGTCCTCAAGGTTCTAGGATCCCCTGGTGATGAGACACTCACGTGGCCGAATTCCTATCAACTCAGGAGTTGGTTTAGTTTGCATTTGGCCTTCTTAACTTTATACCAACTTCCCCTATGTTCTTGCTTGAGTAAATCCTTGAGGTGAGAAAGTCCCTTATGAGGCAGTTCCTGTGAGCTTCCTGCTGTTACCCTGAATCCCAGGGATCCTTGATATGTCATTCATAACACAGTGTGGACAAGAATAGATGATCTCCAGTGTTCTTTCCATCACTAAATTTAAATTGTCTTTCCAATTCAGTCATGATGGCATTCACCTGTATATTTTAATTTTTATATAAACTCACAGAAGTAATTACCCCATTAGCTGTTAATATCTGTCCTCACAGATAGTCTCAACATTTTACCCATCTCACAGATGGAGTCACTGAGGCCTAGGAGATGGGATAGTTAGAGGAGTTTCTCAGAGAGTTGACGTCTTCAAAGGACAAAATCCATTTTGATTTTATATTATAGTAGCAACATAAAATTTCTTTAAAATTGTATACAACTTAAAGTGACTAAATGAAAAATGTTAATACTCTAATGGATGGTACAAGGTGAGGTAAATATCATGAAGGCAGTGTGCAGGAGATTGAACGTCAGGAAGCATCACTACCAAATCTGGTGGCAGAGTTAGGATTAGAAGTCCTTGGGTTTTGTGTGTGGCACATGTGTGGAGAGAGACCGTCCAGCCTTCTGTCTTTCCTTTTTTCACAGTTGGCTACAATGCTACAGAGTGGCACTATCCTTCTCTTTCAGAAACACATTGTTTCACACCTTGTGTCTAGGCCCCTGAATCCTTTTATTTTTATTTTTTTCCTGGCATAGACTTGTTCCTAGAACCCTTTGAGCACTTAGTGCAGAAACTGGTACCTAGTTATGTGCTTGATAATTGCTTTTTGTTAGTTGTATTTATTAATCATTGTTGTCTTTATTATTTTACTTTTCCCTTCTCTTTATAGACAACATGGAATACTTTTACTTTTGTTAATTTTTTAGCCAGTGCTGATAGCAGGCTTAAAATAGGGTGCCGTGGCAGTTGCTCAGCATATAGGTTGAGCATCTGCAAATCCAAAAATCCAAAATCCAAAATGCTCCATCATCTGAAACTGTTGGAGAACCAACATGACACTTAAAGGAAATGCTCACTGGAGCATTTTGGATTTCCGATTTTTGGATTTGTGATGCTCACCTGGTAAGTGTAATGCAGAAATCTAAAAAAATCAGAAATCTGAAGCATGTCTGGTCCCAAGCATTTGGGATAAGGGATACTCAACCTGTATATGCTTTTGCTAACTAGGTTTAGCATTTAAATGTATTTAAAGCATTTTTTATTGGATTTGGTGAATCTCTGCTGTTCACTGATAATATAGGATGTAACTTCCCTCTCCTAAATGTTACTGTTGTTTTGAGAGGATGTAGGCATATGGCACATTTTAGCTAAAATAAGATGTGCTACATCCTTGGGAGGACAATCTGTGTGATGGGTGCTACCTTCCTTTTTATTAGAATGACGTGACAGAAGACTTAAGGCTTTATTTAAAATATCTGATGATAAGAATTAAAAGCTATGAACATTTAGACTACAGAAAAACAAAGTGTATTTTAACTTGAAAACATTCCTCTGTGATTTACATAGCGTGTCTCTTCTCAATGTTTTTTTCGTATAAAAATGTTTAGGATGTTTTGTAGAATGTTATAGTGACAGTGGTGCACATCTGTAAGGTACCTCTCATAGATCCTACAAGAGGCTGCGAGGTTATGTTTTGTTACAAGTGCTGAGAGCTAAAGCATGAAAGAAGTGAAACGTTGACCATGATTGAAGAGTCTTTTCTAGCTGTTTCTTTGCAAGGAAGATACTTTGGGGATTCTGATCTGTGTCTGAAAGAGTTAAAGGGCTTGTTCCAGAACTCCTCAGAGAGTATATCCTATGACACGGGTGGACTCTAAATCCAAAGGCTCTCTGTCCTTCAGGGCCAGCGTAGGTTTGAATGAGACTCTGCAACACTGGGCTGAACGAGTGAGTGGGTGTGACTAAGCAGTATTTAATCCAACCTGCAGCAGTTTAGACTTCCAGCGGGAGTGCTTGCCTTTCTGGGGAGGGAAGGCTCTACCTCAGATACATGGAGGCCTTGGCTTGGCTGTCTTCCTTAAGTCTATCTGACCACTGATTAGAATGCTCTTCTCATTTATTCTGTTGTAAAGATGTTTTAATTTCATCTTCTCACTCAAATATGCATGTGGCCAAAATTAGCTCTAACTTAATCGTGTACTATGGTAGTATAAGATATCATGCCCATCAGATGACATTTTAGTGCATTTTCAGTGAACAGAGTAAGATACTTTTTTTTTTTTTTTTGAGACAGAGTCTTGCTCTGTCACCCAGGCTGGAGTGCAGTGGGGCAATCTCAACTCACTGCAACCTCCACCTCCTAGGTCCAAGCAATTCTCCTGCCCTAGTCTCCCAAATAGGTGGGACTACAGGCGCACACCACCATGCCTGGCTAATTTTTTGTATTTTTGTTAGAGATGGAGTTTCACCATATTGGCCAGGCTGGTCTCGAACTCCTGACCTCGTGATTCACCCGCCTCGGCCTCCCAAAGTGCTCAGATTACAGGTGTGAGCCACCGCGCCCGGCCGGAGTAAGATACTTTCTTTTTCATCTAGTACAATAGTATAAGGTATCATGCCCATCAGGTTACATTTTTGTGCATTTTCCGTGAACAGCATGGGATATTTCCTTGTGGTAAGCACGTATAATATTGAACAAGGATCAGTATTTTCCACAAGTGAAAACTGTCACTTTGCCTAGTAATTAAAGAAACAGAAACACAATGATCTAAAACTGAATTGGATTTTATTTAATAAGCTATTCCTTTGGAAACATATATAAAGCAAAACTTCAAGGACATGTTACCATTAATCCTAACACTTATAAGGGGCTTTAAAGCCGTTGTAGACTCAAAGTAAACAGGTAAATATTTATATCTGTACTTGTGAAAGTACAACCTGATTAATGAATCGTTACTAATAATGACCTAAAAGACCAGAAGATGGCAGAGTTTCTCCAAGAAACTGAAATCCCTTTAAAAAGGAAGTTGATACAAGAAAACTGAAGTGCAGCTTATTAAAATAAGAGGATGTTTTGAAAGTACTAAGTGTTCGAGTCAGAATGCAATGCTTCAAAAGCAAATGATTTAATGAAATTAAAAAGTAATGTAGAAAGTTTCTTGAGAGTTGCATTAATCATTTATTTTGCAGAAAGGGCATGAGATACTGTATAGAAGGACTTAAAACTGCACATTATTTTTCCTAACCATATGAGTAAGATAAATCAGCAGATACTTATAAAGCAAGTTCTAGAATACATTCATGGGTTGGCACAGAGGCAGATTGACTTTGACCATCTTCTAATTCTTTGGCACATTTTAGGGTTTAATCTTGATAATACTGAGTCCCCCGAGAAAAGCATAAGTTTAATACATAGTATTTTCTAAAGTAGGAAGCTATACAGTAAATTTTAAAACTTCCATTGAAAAGAGTTTGAATGAAACGATGTTTTGATATCTGAAATATGCCTTTTGCTTGCTGAGTTGTAAAATGCTAAGTTATCTTTTTTTTTTTTTCGAGATGAAGTCTTGCTCTGTCGCCCAGGCTGTAGTGCAGTGGTACAGTCTCAGCCCACTGCAACCTCCGCCTCCTGAGTTCAAGCGATTCTCCTGCCTCAGTCCCCTGAGTAGCTAGGATTACAGGCATATGCCACTATGCCCAGCTAATTTTTGTATTTTTAGTAGAGACAGGGTTTCACCATATTGGTCAGGCTGGTCTCGAACTCCTGACCTCGTGATCCGCCCACCTCAGCACCCCAAAGTGCTGGGATTACAGGCGTAAGTCACCCACCGTGTCCAGCCAAGTTACTCTTTAATAAGCAGTTGTCCTGGTTAAACACACACTGATGACCAGTGCCATCAACAGAGGACAGATGCCAGCTTTACAGTTTGAGAGTGTGTTTGCCTTTCCTATGAATAAATAGCTCAGGCATTTGATGCATCTTTTCCTTATTCAACAAATACTGATTGAACACTTTGATTCCATGTGTCAGTGTTTAAAATACTTGCTGAGTCTTTAGTTCTATCTCTTCTGCTGAATAAGAAATTGTGGAGAGATATTTCAGATTATGCTAAATCAGTTTACAAGCTTTTTTCTTTGTTTATTTATCATTCCAAATTAAGCCAGAATAAAATATGTTAATTGCATTGACGTAAGCTAAGAAACCAATGGGAGTGATTTAGATTTTGAGAAATAGGAAATTAAAATAGAAACTTGGACTCATTTTCATCAACCTTACTGGTTCTAGGCAAGTCATTGTCATTACCTTGCTTGCTGATGATATTTGGAGCCATATCATCCTGTGCTCGAATTTTAGTTAATGGCCATTTTTGAAGCTGTCAGAATCTTAAACCAAAGACTGAGTCATTGTGAGGAAGCATGGCTCCTGCAACTCTACATCTAAGTAGACTTTGATGTTTTGACTTTGAAATAGCAAGTTCATATCTGTTAATTTCTGTATGATTTAGCATGTAAATAATTTCTAGCTATGATTATGTCCCTTATTTTTAGAGTGTTTGTCGTCAAATAGAGTCTTAGGGAACAGTAAGCATGAAGGGATGTACACTATTCAAAGACTGCTGGAATCTCATTTACTTATAATAAATTAACCAGAAAAACTGATTCTTCTGTCTACTGTTACATTTTATGTTTTCTGGTAATTTACTAAACTTTGAAAGGATGAATGGGTGTAGAGCAATGAGAGTCTGATTAGAAAAAAGAGGTATGGAGACATTTTAAATGGTTGACGTTCTGTAAGTCATAATTTAGTTTTACTAAAAAGTCAGAGGCCCAAACAGTTTAATTTTTTAATGAATGCCCTATTATAAGTAAACATTGAGATGTATATAATTATTAGGGGAGGAGGGCCAAAAGCATCCATCATGGTGGAAGAAAGGACTATCACAATGATTCTACCAGCATTCTATCCAGATTATGACCTCTAAGCAGGTATAACTTTTTTTTTTAGTAATGACTTTGATTACTACTGTGTTTCCCAATATTATAAAATTGACTTGTTCTTTAAGAATCATTTAGATATATAAACCTATGTATGTAAAAACAACAGCTAGAGAGGGAGATTGAAATATTTTTGGTTCTCTTAAAAATTAATATTTTTTTTCTTCTGATTCCAGCATCTTCACAACTATTTCACAGTGACCCTTGGAATTCCTGCTTGGTGTTCTTATGTCTTTTTCGTCATAGCCACCTTGGTTTTTGGCCTTTTTATGGGTCTGGTAAGAGATAATACCAAACCTTTTTCTATCTTTAAGGCAAAATGGATTTCATGTACAAGTAAAAGGCAACCAAGAAAGAAAAACCACATAAAAAATAGTATTTTGTGTAATCTAAGTAGTTAAATAGCATTTGCTTGTTTGAGACTGCTTTCAATGGTAATGTGAGATATAATAGAAAATTTATTAAATTCTTATCTTCTAATCTTATCCTTTAAGTATTTTGAAGATGTGTACTGCCTAGACTATAGACAGTGATTAAAAAAAAAAGAGAGAGACCGTACTTGAATTGATAGTTTCTACGACAACTGAGTCAGCTGTGATTTCACACGTTGCCTACTTAATTAGAACACTGTAGTGATAAGGCCAATGTTTTGAATTTGTTCCTTGGGTAGATGCAAGATTTTTGGTGGTGTTGTTCTTATCCTCCAGTTAAACTAATCCTGACTAGCTGCTTATGCATACACTCTGGTTTTCCTGAGATAGATAATGTAGTTAAAACAACACAGTTATTCTTTGGGCATGAAAATCAGTATGCAGTATTTATCTGTGTATTTTCTCCCCAGGTATTTCAGGCAAGAGTTGAATAATAAATTGATTTATCTAACTATATAGGCAACTATAAATGTTTAGCATGTTGTACTTTTTATTATTTTTTTCTTTCTCTTAACCTAATCTTGATTAGTTTGACTGCATTTTAAACCCTAACTAAACCAAAAAATTTTAAAAATCCTTTATACTGTATACTAATCACATAGTTCCTAAACACTGTAATGGGAATAATTGACCATTACTAAAAATTTATGTCAAAGAACAGACTTCAAGGTAAGATTATCTTAAAGTCTATCCTTATATTTTATAATGAATTTTGACTCTTCAGCAAGTTCTTTGTAAAAATAAGCTTAAAATGTTAACAATTGACTTATAGTAAGTGATAACTCCAAGAGGCCAAAGAGGCTCGATTTGACTTTTCCATGAACATACTTAATACATATCATGGCTTATCTTTGAAACTTGGATCCTGATGTTAACTTCAGGGATAGGAATGGGGCTTACTTAGATATCTGTATATGTCCTTCATTAGGTCCTGGGTATGTTCTGTTCTGTTGCATTAATCTTTTTGCTAATTAACATGTCCCCATTGCTCTCATCTAAAGGGATTCAACACTGGATATAAATAGAATGTGATTGTCTGTGCTTCTCCCATCTGTTGTCTGATGCTAGATTTTTCTAGCAGTCTGTTTTGGGGCTACCGTAGTGTGAGGTTCTTGTAGGGGGAACGGTATGAGGTCCCAGGCGAGTCAATGATGGAGTTATAGGGAATGTAGGTTGTGTGTGAACTTGTTGGGAGACTACTGAAAATGCTTAGAGTTTTAGAATATTATTTTCGATGTTGACTTCAAGTCCATGAAATTGAGTCAGGCCTGCCTGCCTACACCTTGGATTCCTTTGGAAACCTAGATTCAGATAATCAGTGCAGAAAGGTTATTGGAGGCTTGGCCTGAAGTAAGGAGAGAGTGATTCTAGCCTGTTCGAGTGATTAAGTGAGATAGACTACCCTTCCTTAATAAGAAAATAACTTTAACAAAATATTATTAACTTTTTTAACAAAATAATAATAATTTCAAAGCATACGAATCATAAATTTAAAAAGATTCATACATTAATTGTTAATAAGTTTCCAAAAAAATAACAAACACGTATCTATGTTCAAAGTGCCTGTTTTAGGCTGGGCACAGTGGCTGAGGCCTGTAATCTTGACACTCTGGGAGCCCGAGGCAGGTGGATCATTTGAGCCCAGGAGTTTGAGACCAGCCTGGGCAACATGGTAAAACCCTGTCTCTACAAAAAATACAAAAATTAGCCTTGCATTGTGGCACACAGCTGTAGGCCCAGCTACTTGGGAGGCTGAGGTGGGAGGATCACTTGAGCCCAGGAGTTCGAGGCTGCTGTGAGCCATAATCTTGCCACTATACTCCAGCCTGGGTGACAGAACTAGACCCTGTCTCCCAAGAAAAAAAAAACACAAAAAAACCCCTCTCTCTCTATATATATACACACACACATACAATGCCTTTTCTATAACTGTTAAGTATATTAAAGTAAACACGCAACTGCTAGAATTTTTGCCTTTAGTAACGTTTAATTTCTTATGTACTTTCAACTTCTGTTTTGTGAGAGTTATACAATTTGAAACAGCTGCATTCTTATCCCATTTTAAATCATCTATTCCAGAATGACATTTTTGTTAACTTCTAGGATGATACAGAAGTGTTTCTCAATTGTTTTCATATCTTAGCCACATAGGGAATATTTATGTAGCATGCCAGGGTAAAGGTATACTGAGGGTCAAAGCTGCCTGAGGCTGGCTCTGAATGGCCCAGACTCCTTGAAGGATGACATGTCTGTTGGAAAGCTAGGATCTAATTTTTTTTTTTTTTTGGTAACCTCACCAACTGAGTCAAAATTAAATGACTAAGTTAGATAGACTAAACCTGAGATAAAATTGTTGAATGTACAATTTTCCAGAATAGAAGAGTAGGATAAATTAAGGTGCTGGATATGGTAATTAACCTGATTTGATCATTATACTGTATATACATGCATTGAAACATCACATTGTACCCCATCCGTATATATAGTTACTGTGTGTCAATTATAAATAAAAAAGACAAGTCAGAAAAAAAATGTGTCCTGGAATAGCCAGTAAACATACAACTATCACATTAAAAGGTAAGGTTTTCAAACTGGAATCATTTCAGAATGAATGTTTTTTTCTCGTCGTTGTTCAAATTGATTTAATGGCTTACAGCTTATTGTTCCCCAACCCACCAAGCCTTCCTGCAACTCATTGCCCCACCTCCTGGGTCTCCTCAGTTTGGCATTCAGGGCTTTCTCTGGATCCAAGATCCCCCCATGGAAATCCAACTTGGTTTAGCTTAGAGCAGCCAGGCGGTGCTGCTGTTCTCTCCTGACTGCCCAGGGCATTAAACGCCCCCTCCTTCAAAGTCATCCTCAGTCCTTCCCCACCCACAGCTGGCTGTAATATTTGTGAAATGTTCTTCCACTCAATCACGGGTTACCCATTGGTGAGGGACAGCCTGTATAAAGAGTGGTTTGGTTGTCCAGAATAGTGTATTTAAAAAGACTTGATTCATAGTGTCTGTCCTCTTACACCTACTTGGTTCATCTATTTATAGTGGGTTCTCTGTAGACTTTTGGCTTTGTGACCACTTTCTAAATTAATATTTTCCTGAATTATATCACATTTGAAAAGTAGGAAATTCTTAATTATATCCTTGTCTCTTGTGAAGACTTTTGACTGGCTGCTAATTATTAGTCTAAGAATATCTGATTATAGAAGCAAGGCCTAATTTTGAGGCCCTTTGGTAATAAATGTCCTATCTATTCACTGCAAAATCACTTTTTTCCCTCCAGGTCTTGGTGGTAATATCAGAATGTTTCTATGTGCCACTTCCAAGGCATTTATCTGAGCGTTCTGGTAAGTACCACAAGCTCCTGTGTTCTAGAGTGTTTTTGGAATTCTGTGGTGTGCCTTTTTGTGCTCATATAGATAGTGGGTTTTCTCTGTGATTTACTAGGTGAGCAAATCATCACTACCAGATTTCTTAAAATATGTTTTCTAGGTAGATTTGAACAAAAATTATTTTTCTCCCTTTCTTAAATTAGGAAATATTTCATTTTGGCAATTGCTTTTTCTTTTTAAGTGTGTGCACTTCATTAATCAGTATCATATTTTCCTTTATTCTAACTAGAACTAGAAGGGAAGAAGGGAAACTCAATATATATTGAGTCTGCTGTGTGCTAGTAACTCTCCTAAGTCCTTTAAAAGCAGTTTTCCCAAATCACTGCACTGCTGCACACTTCTTCTGGGGCCAGGTGCCCCTGGATTTGCATGTCTTTATTCCAGACTATTTCTGAGACTGCATAAAGATGTTCATGAGACTTTGTAATTGTTGAATTTTATGTGGGAGTTTAAATAAGCTCATGTTTCTTTTTAGTTCTTGAAGTTTTTGAGGCTTTGAGACTTCCATAGATAATTTGAAAATATGATTCTTAGAATTCTTAAAAGTAATAGAAACCCAATATCAAACATTTTAGGAAAACAAATGAAAATTTATTAGCTCACATAACTGAAAAGCCCAGGGACATTCTAGCTTCAAGCATGGCCCGAGTGATGTTAGGTTTCTCTTTCTGTGTGGCTTATTCATAAGAGCTGTTGACAGTCCTTGCACACTTTCTCTGTTTAAAAATCCCTGAAGAAAAAGAGGCTTTTTCTCCTGACTCTGACCCAGAACTCCTGGGGAGTACTTTGAGTGGCTTAGCTTGTCACGTCTCTGAACCAATCACCATGACCGATAGAGTCACTGAGCTTTCTACAAGACACAATATACAGAGCGTAAAGGAAATTTTGCCCTTGCTGCCCACATGCCCTGCTGAAGTCATTATGGTCCATGAAATCTCCAGAGACAGATGGAGAAGCCCTAAATGGGGCTAGGATGCCAACCAGAGAATCTGTCCTCTGTGACCATAGCTTCAAGATAGAAAAAACTGTCACTTACCCTCTATTTTTATTTCACAGCTAAACACATTCAATTGATTACTGAATTACCATTGTTTATTCAGAGGATATTCCTCTTTCTTCCCTCCACAGAGCAGAATGGGAGGTCAGAGGAGGCTCATAGGGCTGAACAGTTGCAGGATGCAGAGGAGGAAAAAGATGATTCAAATGAAGAAGAAAACAAAGACAGCCTTGTAGATGATGAAGAAGAGAAAGAAGATCTTGGCGACGAGGATGAAGCAGAGGAAGAAGAGGAGGAGGACAACCTGGCTGCTGGTGTGGATGAGGAGAGAAGTGAGGCCAATGACCAGGGGCCCCCAGGAGAGGACAGTGTGACCCGGGAGGAAGTAGAGCCTGAGGAGGCTGAAGAAGGCATCTCTGAGAAGCCCTGCCCAGCTGACACAGAGGTGGTGGAAGACTCCTTGAGGCAGCGTAAAAGTCAGCATGCTGACAAGGGACTGTAGATTTAGTGACACGTTTTCAAGAATACACACCAAAACAATATGTCAGCTTTCCTCTGGCCTGCAGTTTGTACCAAATCCTTAATTTTTCCTGAATGAGCAAGCTTCTCTCTTAAAAGATGCTCTCTAGTCATTTGGTCTCATGGCAGTAAGCCTCGTGTATACTAAGGAGAGTCTTTCAGGTGTGACAATCAGGATATAGAAAAACAAACGTGATGTTGGGATCTGTTTGGGGACTGGGATGGTAACAAGTTCATTTACTTGGGGGTCAGAGAGTCTTGACCAGAGGAGGCCACTTCCAGCCCTAATTAGCACCTTCTAGAGACAAGGCTGCAGGCCCTGTGAAATGAAAGCCAAGCAGGAGCCTTGGCTCCTGAGCATCCTCAAAAGTGTAGCGTAGAAGCCTTGCTTCCTTTTCTTGTGTAAAGTATTTATTTTTCTCAAATTGCAAGAAACATCTGGCACCACAGTGCATGAAAAATCTTTTACAGCTAGAAATTGAAAGGGTCTTAGGTATAGAGAGCAGCTCAGAAGTCATCCCAGCTGTCTGAATCTCTTGTGTTTTATTTCTTACCTATAATTTTTCCATCTTTTCCACCATGGGCATTCAGGCTCTCCACACTCTTCACAATTATCTCTTGGTCAGAGGACTCCAGTAGCAGCCAGGTTTACATGAACTGTGTTTGTTTATTCTGACCTAAGCGTTTAGATAATCAGTATCCATAACCCATGAAGCCGTGACTGCCAAACATCTCAAATGAAATGTAGCCATCAGAGACTCAAAAGGAAGTAAGGATTTTACAAGACAGATTAAAAAAAAATTGTTTTGTCCAAAATATAGTAGTAGTAGTAGTTGTTGTTGTTTTTAAGTTTTCTTAGCAATATTTTTTCAAGCCAGAAGTCCTCTAAGTCTTGCCAGTACAAAGTAGTCTTGTGAAGAAAAGTTGAATATTGTTTTGTTTTGTTTTCATCTCAAGGTGTTCCCTGGGTCTTGAACTACTGTAACAGTAACTAAAAAACCACTTCTGATTTTCCTTCGGTGATGTGCTTTTGGTGAAAGAATTAATGAATTCCAGTACCTGAAAGTGAAAGATTTGATTTTGTTTCCATCTTCTGTAATCTTCCAAAGATTATATCTTTGTAAATCTCTCAATACTCAGTCTACTTTAAGTACCCAGGGAGGCTAATTTCTTTTGGAAAAAATCTATCCATCTACTTCTCTCTTACCTGATTTATGTGTTAGAATAAATTCATGAAATTAGATTCCAAGCATATGAAAGATGCCTAAAGTTGATTCTATGCCCCTTGGATCCAGGCAGAATAATGAGTACAGGTTTAAGAAATTCTAAAAGTTCCTGTCATCTTTAGAAAGGAACATGCAGTATATTTCTATCTGGCTGTTTAGATAACCCTTTCCTTGTATTAACTGCGAGCACGGAGCCCACTGTGGGGGAGGTTCTGAAACTCTGCCCTCCAGTGGTTGAATGAGGATGTTGCAAGACTTGCACAAAGGAGGTGGTGGTTCTGACAGCATCAATTTTTAGAGATGGCTCTTTTTCATCTTTCCAATTCAGTTACTTGACAGTCTTCTTCCCCAGTATGGTGAAGTTTGTTAAGAGTCACCAGTAACTGTGCTTTTCAGACAGTAGTGCAGCTTCAAGTTCAAGGCCATCCCTGGGCTGATGGGCTGGGAGAACCTTACCATGTGCCTGCCTATTTCCTGCCGCCTTAGTCACTGCCCATTTCCTGCCCCCTTGGTCGCTGACACACCTTCACCCAAAGTGCCATGGTTCTGATGGTAGCAGTTCCATCTCCCTGACATCAGGAAGCTTTTCTGGATCAGAGCAGAGCAGGGCCTGCCTGTCCTCGTGTCACTGGATTTCTTTCTCTTATAATTAGCTGAAACAGAGTGTTCAAAGAACAGTAAACTCAGGTTCAGAGGTATTATGGAATAAGAATGATTTTATAGTTTGGCTTTTCTATATAATGCCTCCCCCTCAAACTGAAATATTCATTTTTTTAGTGGAGTATTTGACTAGAGGGGAGGAAGGGCAGAAATACAGTCTACACTGGCTTTTAAAAATGTAAAGCCAGTTTCCAACTGAACCCCAAATAGTACAGGTTGAACATTCCTGATCCAACAATCCAAAACCCCAAATGCTCCAAAATCTTAAACTTTTTGAGTTTCAACATTTTGTCAGAAATAGAAAACTTTACACCTGACCTCATTTGACAGGTGGCAGTTACAGTGCAATCAAAACTTTGTTCCATGCACAAGATTCTTAAAAATATTGGTTAAAATTACCTTCAAGCTGTGTTATATAAGGTGTATATAAAAAATAAATGAATTTTGTGTTTAGACTTGGGTGTACTCCCAAGATACCTCCTTATATATATACAAAAATCCCCAAATCCAAAAATATTTGAAACACTTCTGGTCCCACACATTTTGGATAAGGGATATTTGACCAATATCTAATTATATAATTAGAAAAATATATTTTCTTTTTTTTTTTTTTTTTTTTTTTGGAGTTTCACTCTTGTTGCCTAGACTGCAATGGCACAATCTTGGCTTACTGCAACCTCCGCCTCCCTAGTTCAAGGGATTCTCCTGCCCCAGCCTCCCAGGTAGCTGGGATTACAGGCATGCGCCACTGTGCCTGGCTAATCTTGTATTTTTAATAGAGATGCGGTTTCGCCATGTTGGTCAGACTGGTCTTGAACTCCTGACCTCAGGTGATCCACCCGCCTCAGCCTCCCAAAATGCTGGGATTACAGGCGTGAGCCACCACGCCTGGCAGAAAATGTATTTTCTTGCTCAGCAGTACTTTAAAAAAAAAAAATTGAAGGGTGAGGAAAGAACATCTTGGAGAAGAGGACCCATTAAAACTTTAAATATCTATGGGAACCATTTTTCCTGATTTTCCCTTTTTTAACATCATGGCAAAGATGGGTTTTTTCCCAAGTGACGTGATAAGTATAACTAATTTAATGTCTTTCCACTTGAATATTTTAGGTTTGTTTTCAATACTTAATGAATGAAAACTAAAGAAGAAAAGTCAACCTAAAATAATTTAAGCTTAAAATTATATGAACATTTCTATAAGAGTTTGTGGGTTTTTTCTATAGATAATATATTTGATCCAGAACTCAAGTGCATGGAAACATGATTTTGATTTTTAAAATCTAAAAAAAAAAATTAAAATCATGCTTCCCTCTATTGCAATACCAGTTATTTAGTCACAGAATGGTATTTTATGTAAATTAAAATTAGGTGAATGCAATGCAGGTAACTGGTTTTGGAATGGGAATGTGCAGTGCTTTATGTTTGGGGAGTTGGAGCAGGGTGCCTCTTCCTCAATTAAAAGGAAAGTTTGAAACTTCTGATTACCTTTATGTTGGTTTCTCTTATTATTTATCTCTTGCTAGATCTGCTAAACCAACCCAGCTTGCTCAGAGATCTCATACTGAAGCACCATACAGGCAATCCACATCTTTCTTTCCCTTTGAAGTATAGTCATTGGATGGGATGAGGTGCGGGCCTGTTGGGTTCACAGGGCCTTGCACTGCATGGGCACATACTTACAAGCTCATCTTGTGCATAGAATCCCTGTCTGTTAGCCACAGGCCTCTTTGACTGTATACATTCAAAATAACTACTATAGTAGAAAATAGATAAGCTTCAGCTGAGTTGGCTTTTGATCGTGGAAAAAGCCAAAATTTGACTTTTTATGGCCAAAATTCCTTGTTGACAGCTGTGATATCCTGATATGATTTGGGAATATGTCAGTCTACAGAACCTGCATCCTGTAAAAACACCTATGGGGTAGATGATAAAAGTCATTTTTAAGGCAAGTACTTACCATGTGACTTTTTATTACCAAATGTATCAGTAGTGGAGCTGGTATGTTGTTTTATAGGATGGAAACATTAAAAGTCCAGAGAAAAATAAATTTTAAGAAAAGGTGGAAAAGATAGGGTAAACCGGAGATTTCAACATAAAATCTTTAGCATGAAGTGAGAGAAAGAAGAGGGAGATTGGTTGTCTTGCTCGTGTCAATAGGCTATCTGTCTTTCATCTTGGTGTTGCAGTGTTACTTCTGTCAGTTAAATTATAAATACGTGGTTGACCCATCCTGTCAGATGTACCAGCATTTTTGGAAGAATTCATTCAAATCTCTTATGCCAACAGAAAAGTTCCTTCTTGTGTAATATCTCTTTACCTCAGTCCTACACTTTGATTCTCTGGAGGAGATTTAACTTGTCTTAAAAAGCCAAATTTGGAGTCATCAAGCCTGCTGAACCTGATGGGGCAGCTTTTTGAACAGCTTTCCGGAAGCAAGAGCTTCAGTTGAAAAGCCCTTTGATCGCTTCAGCCCAGGACATGGCCTTCACATGGCTTATTCTCAGTAAAGCTTTATGTAGACTGTGACGCTATATATGTGTGACTCATACAACTTTGACGTGTTTCTGAAGTAGTTTAATCATATTTGTTATTAGCCTGTTTGTGGAAATGCAATTTTTATACTAAAAACATTGCTTATTTGCAATGCGGTATGTTATAAATGTGTTGTTTATATTATTTGTATTAGTCTTAGCCTAATGAACCTAATTATTTTTCTTTCTGTATTTTTTGCTTCCTTAAATAGCATCTGCAGCAATTGGAATGAGAAATCCAGATACGTGTTTCAAGTAGTACATTGCCTGAATCACAAATCACTTGATCACAGTATTGTATATAATCCCCGATCCTATTTGTTTCATTTTATTGTAAATTCCCATTTGCATCAAAACCTAATGATAGTGATTAATAAGTAAAAACAAATGGTGTATTGCTTTTCATACAAGTGTTTTCACAAAAACCATTTGCCTAGGCAGCAAAAAATATTAATTTGTTAAAAAAAATTTTCCTTCGTGTCCATCCTCCATCTAGTCTGTTCATTCATTCTCTCTCTCTCTTCCTTCCTGACTCGGTGAAACTCAGACCACGTGCCTTTTAGTTGCTCTGGAAAGTGCACAAAACCAAGACTGGGTCCAAAGATCCAAGGCCCTTCCAGCCACTGTGTTGCCTTCAGAAACCTCTGGGGTCTCCTTCTATCCTGAGGTCTTGGGGTAGCCAGATGGCAAAGGATGCTACTAATCCCCCAAGACACTATGGATTGGCCTTGTCCTTGGGGCTTTCAGAAAACTCCCTTCACCTAACGCTCACCACCACTATAGTGGAAAAACATCAAGGAGGTAAGGTGACTCCTTGAAACACCCTCAGAGACTGAAACAATGGAGATTTGATTTTGGTCTTCTGGAAGATGGTGGGGGATGTGTGTAGTGAGAAGACAGTTATTAAACCTGCATACCACCAAGGCCCGCCCTCAGAGATACTGGCTCAGAATGCTTATTTGCCTGTACAGAGAAAAATGTCTCATGCTGTCTGCCTAGATGACTTTGGTTATTCATCCTTGCCTATAGCAAAACTTGCAGCTTTCAAGCCAGCAACACTGAATTACAAATTTAACCTCCTGCTTTGCTCTAGTCTTGAATGCTCTTTGGAACATATTTCACAATAATAGAAATTCTTTCTTAGAACACGTGAGCTTCTTGATATTGATAACTGTGTTACAGTAGCCCAGGCTGTACTAACAGATCCCCCAAATCTCGGGGGCTTTAAGAACAAGAATTGTATTACTGATTCACAGAGGCCAGGCCAGGCATCCCAGGCAGGCTCTGTCCTATGCAGGTTTTTCTGGGCCTCAAGGTCAAGGGAGGCTTTGCCGTTTAACATGTGGCTGCTGGGCTGGGCATGGTGGCTCACACCTGTAATCCCAATACTTTGGGAGGCCGAGGCAGGTGGATCACCTGAGGTCAGGAGTTCGAGACCAGCCTTAGTAACGTGGTGAAACCCTATCTCTACTAAAAATACAAAAATTAGCCAGCCGTAGTGGCAGGTACCTATAATCCCAACTACTCAGGAGGCTGAGGCAGGAGAATTGCTTGAACTCGGGAGGCGGAGGTTGCAGTGAGCCGAGATCATGCCATTGCACTCCAGCCTCTGCGACAGTGCGAGACTCCATGTTAAAACAAACAACAACAACAAAACGTGACTGCTAAGGTGGCTGTGATCATTTCCATCCCAGTCAGTCAGGAGTAAGAGATGGAGGAACATTGCTGAGAGATTTTAAAGCGAGGCTGCCGCGCATGTGTCATTTATGTTCACATTTCCTGTGAGAGATCTTAGTCACAGGGTCATGCCTAACTGAAAGGAAGACTGAGATGTGTAATCTTGCTGTGTGCTTAAGAACAAAGGGAACTTGAGAGCTAGCAATCTCGTGCCACAATGACTTTTTCTTGCCCCCCTTTGTAAGCCTAGGACCTTCTATAGAGTAAGCTCCTGGGACATAGTATAAATGCACATATGGCAGGAGAGGACAGAGTACCTATGGTCTCAGTGCTGGCGATCTTCCTGCTGGACTTGACCACCGTGGCTCTTCAAGGTACCAGAGTTTTCAAACTGAAAATTGTCATTTCATGGAGTTTGTGTTTTACTTGGGAAGGTGAATATTAGCAGGAAACAAGTTACAAGTGGAAAAGTTAACAAATGCTATATGAGTTTATAAAAAGGAACCTGACCTGGGCTGAGGGTGTAGATGGTATGTGTGACCAGGAGGGCTACATTTGGGGCTGCGGAGGCTGAGGTGGGTGTGGGACCCCTTGGGCACACACAAGCAACCTTTAAGCAACGTGTGTGGAAACAGAGGTTAGCACTGATCTCAAGGAGAATGTCTTTACTAAGCCATCATGGTAGATTCTTGCCCTCATTTTCTTATGCGGGAGTGATGGAGGCACAGTTTCTTACTAATCTTTCCATGAGCTTTTTCTCATTTCAATATCTTTGATATCCCAATCAGTAGGCTGGGCACAGTGGCTCACGCCTGTGATCCCAGCACTTTGGAAGGCCGAGGTGGGTGGATCGTTTGAGCTCAAAAGTGCGAGACCAGCCTGGGCAACATGATGAAACTCCGTCTCTACAAGGGATACAAAAATTAGCCGGGCATGGTGGTGCCTGCCTGAAGTCCCAGCTACTTGAGAAGCTGAGGAGGGAGGATTGCCTGAGCCTGGGGAGGTTGAGGCTGCAGTGAGCAGTGATTATGCCTCTCCACACCAGTCTGGATGACAGAGCAAGACCCTATGTTTAAAAAAAAAAAAAAAGATAGTGACTTCAAAAAGCAGCCCGTGATTATTCTTAGCGGCAGAGGCGGACAACTGCCTCATTCATAATATGTAAATGAAGTGGTGATTTATGGCCAAACCCAAGTCAGGGAGGCCTTTGTGTATAATATACCAAAAAGGGTTTTATGATTGAGTAATATTTAAATTGGTGAGCTTTAATAGGCTGATCATGTGAATCTCCAAGAATAAGTTTAGTTTCTAGCATTTTCAAACTTACTTGAAAAGTGATATTGTGAAATAGATTATTTGAAAACCATCGCACTACAAAAACTAGAAATGCTGACTAAAATACAACCAGTATCGTTTTAAAGATGGAACTGAGCTCAAAAGAGAGTAAGAAAATTCACAAAGCCAAAAATCAAGATGTCAATAAATATGACCTGATATCGGAACTGCCACCAGTGGTGGTGGAGAGAGCAGCAGCTCCCTTAGGTAACCAGAGAGAGTACATTTTATTGTCCATGTAGGTATAGGATGCAAAGCCTTGACTATAGCCAAGTTAGAAAGCTGGAACTGATACTACATAAAATTCCCAGCTACATCCTTGGTGAAATAAAAAATCTCACTAGAACACAGACACTTCAAGAAACCTTTTCTGTCTTAGCCTGGTCTATGTGTTGAAAAATAATAGACTTCCCTAAGAAATCACAATCAATGGTCTGACCTCACACAACTTGGAGTTTGAATTTACAGTAGCTTCATAGTCTCAAAAGGACCTAAACCAAAACAATTCTCATAAAAGGGCTAATGGGGTTGGCGGGATGTACACATGGTGGGGCGGGGGAGGGGGGAATGGATATGCAGAGCTGCTCTTGAAAACACCCTCAGTCTGGCTTAAAGATTCCGATAGATAAAGTCTCACTTAAAATAAACTCATAATTCAAAATTACATATCACACAAGGAAACTATCAGATAGCAAGGTGAGACTTGCTTAAACCCTTGGGATAAAATTATTAAATAGAAACTTTAGATTAAAAGAAAAATAAGCACGTAACACATAACACAAAAGAATTAGGCACTTTTTTTCCCTCAAAATAATGTATTTTAGGTTCATCCATCTTGCATGTATCCGTAGTTCAATTCTTTTTATTGGTGTGTAGTATTTCATTGCATAAATATTCAATGTGTTGCTTATTCCTTCCACTATTCACAGACTTATAGAGAGTTTCTAGTTCTTAGCTGGTCCTTTGAATATTTTGATTGTGAGACATCCCCTGGACTATTCTACTAATAATCTTTGGGAGAAATGCCAAAATGTTAGAAATATATTCCTCAGGATTTTCCAAGATTTGTTCTTGTAGAAAGCAACATATATTACCCTAGCAAGGAACAGATATTTGAGAACACAAACACTGGAACATGTCTTCCTGGGGTTGGATCCCAGGAAGACTCTGGGATCTGCCACTTGCCAGCGGTGGTGTGAATTTGAGTAAGTTACCCAACTTCTCTGTGTGTCATATGTACAATGGGGATAATAAAAGACTTCCACATCCACTAATGAAGGTCTAGACAATTTTAACCACCCCTCCCAATGAAGATAACCGGGAAAGCTGATTTTAAAATATATGTATAGCTACACACTTGAAGGCATCAAAGTTTACAAGATGATGAAGAATATCAGGCCAAGATCTAGGAGAAATTGTAAGGTCAGGAATGTGATCCTGTTGTTTGGGGCTGTGTTTCTCCTGAGGGCATTTACTGTTCATGGAGTAGGGGTAAGGGGTGTGTTGAGAGACTGAGTAATGGTTATGAGAACTTTGTCCTCTGAGGAGACAGGGAATGGCTAAGGATGGGAGGGCCTGTGAAGGACTCACATTAGGAATAAGGATGAACCATAAGTCAGCAGACCCCACAGACACTGAAACTCAGCCTTGGCCTATCCAACTTCTGAAATCAGGATGATGCAATCCTGGAAGTCAGTGTAAATGCTGGGGGAAGTTAACTGGTGGAGGTTGAGTTCCTAGGTTGGATGGCGAGTTTTCTACCTTTTTTTGCTATAAGATAGCAAGCCATAGTTTCAATAAATCCCGAGGTTCATAAAGCCTTATCATTGTGGACTATTGCATTCAAAGGACTATAATCTAGCTGTCAAAAGTGAAAATCGACTCCTTATTTTTCTTTCTTTCTTTGCCTCTTTTAGTCCCCAAAGCTATCCCTGTGCTCCACTTCCCCTCTTTTTGTCTTTATGCCTGAAAATTCTCTAGGGTGTTTCCAAAGTGCAAACACTAATTGTTCTCTTTTCCTAACCACTCTCCTCTTACCTACTACTTCTCCGTCTTTACTCCTGAGAGAAAGCTCCTTTCTCCACAGTTCCCTTCTAACACTCTTATCCCATCTCTGCTTGTAAGATTCTTCTCACTGCATAATAAAGCCATGGAGCTCCAGGAAAGTAGTAAATACCAAAATGGCATTGCCAGAATTTTCCTTGATTGGGGAGGAGGTGGGTGGGAGGCCATGAATATCCATGTGTCGAAAGGAGCTGTGCCTATGTGTCTATTACACTTTACATCAGCTGCCCCCCAACTTCTCTAGTGTATACTGGGTAGATCAAAATTCCTGTCAGGCACTTCACAAAGAAGTTCAAGCTTAGCTTCCTCCACCAAAATTCATCATTGTCCTTTCTACAAACACTGGAGGCAGAGAATGGGAGAACTCCCTGATGGCCAACATATTACATTTAGGATTTAATGACACTCTCCCTCCCTCCCTCCTTCCCCATTTGGAGACTCTCTAGTCCTCTCCTCCAGTCCCCATTCCTCAGGTAAGGAAAGATGATTCAGTATTAAATACCCTCAGGGTGGAAACTACCACTAGATCTCCTCTTCTCCATGGTAGAAATAAACACCGATCATGTCCAGTCCTCCAAGTTTGGCTAGGCAGACTGGGGTGATCCTCATGTAGACTCATCCATGTTGAGTTCTTAAAATCTCTCATTGCAGGAAACCTGCTTGCCCTGGAGGCAAATTGGTGCCCAGTCTCCAAGAAGAGCTCTCTGTGGGCCCATGCTTGGCATTTGGATCCTGCTTATGTTCACTCTTATTAAAAGACTAACAAAGATGGAGTGTTTTTTACTATGACTTCTAGCTCCCTAAATCTGTTCAAGGCCTCCAGTGTGAGCCCCATTATATGGTCTTGGAGGCTGTTACATTTCATTCATTTTCCTCCTCAGGTTAGGTCATCTTCACCAATAATGAGAGGTCATATGACTCTTGCTTTAGGATTAAAACCCAGAAAATCATGGCTTGCTCAACCATCTGCTCCAACCAAGACATTTGCCAAGCCTCATTCCATCACTCCTGGCAGACATTCCACCTTAGGAATTGTTTAAGCCGCTTGCTTCTTATGGGTACATCCTCTCAAAAACATCTATAACATGAATAGCAGCTTTTCTAGCTGTCACTTTATAAATCGGCCCTGGTGTAGGATAGTAGGTGCTGTATTTCTTATTTTTGTGTCCACACATCTTATAACATTTTAGTGTAATGCTCAAATCACAACTCAAGGTTTTTCAATTTGGCCCTTCCTTGGCCTGTTATTTTTCACAAATTTCTCAAGTTTCTGGGAGCTATTAGCCTGTTGCAACAGTTCCAAAGCCTGGTGGAAGTTGACTTCCATGGCAGCAGCCAGATGCCTTTGGAATGAATGTGCTCAGCACAGTAGAGCAGGCAGCAGATTTGACTGCTCCAAGCAGGACTGACACGGTCTGTCTGCCTCTGTTAAGAATGCAATGTATGTTCTTGAGAAATGAGAGGGCCACTGAAGCTGTCTTTAAACTGAATATCCAGTTTGCAGTTTCACAAGGGATATTTTTCTTTTAAAGATAATCTCAATTTTACTGCATTATATTTGTTTCATAAGTCTGATTTTCAAATTGGAAGCATGAATCTCCTCCTCCTCCCTACCAAATTACAGTTTTTATTGTATCAAAGCCTCAACCACATTGCTTGGGTCTTCTGGAGTTATAAGAACTCACTCTTAATTTCCTATTTATTTATTCCATTGTTCCAAGAGTCTGGTTTTCATGGCAAGTATACACTATTGACTCAGGTAATAATTTAAATCAAGGTGCAATTGGGTATCACATTATACACCCAAAGACCTGGAGATTCACGTCTAGAATGTAACCCATCTAAATTCCGTGACTCTACATGGCCCAGTATTTCTAGCCCACGAAACTCAGCCCAGGAGCCAGAAACACAAATTATTTTATCTCTGGAAAAATAATGAGAATCTAATTTATTATCTAGACTAACATTTCTTAAAAGCTCCGTGCATTTCTTTTATTATTCTACTCTCTCATACACGGGTCCCTGGGGCTGCTCTTCGACTTCTACCTTCTTTCGCATTCTCCATTTTCTTCCCTCACAAACTTTCCCTTCCATGCTTTTTGCATAAACTGTTGCTTTTTTCCTTCTCCTTCTCCTTCCCTTTCAAACCTCAATTTTTCTCCTTTCACAAATCTCAACCTTTTCCACTACAAATATTTCTATTTTTCTTTTTCCTCTTTCCTCTTTACCTGACTGCTCTGAGTTTGTATAATAGGGTCTAAGGGTAGGTGGAGCAGACGAAGGAAGAAACAGGAGAAAGCTATGTTATTCCTTGCTGAGGCCAGGAGGAAATCATCAAACACTTATAAATTAAAGCTGATATAATTTGTTACCTCTGTGGACTATATTTTTGCTGACTACCTCTCCACTAGCACCATCTTTGGGTCTTCGATCTAAAACCAGAAATAAGACAATTGTTCTTCCTTCCCCAGCATTTACTTATAGCAAGTTTCACATTTGAATGAAAGATGTTATATTCCGTTTCCAAGTTAGTGACATTAATTCCATTCAGTTTTTCTTGCATGCCCAGAAGTGAGTTAGCCTTGAGGGTGTAGAAAAAGAAAATCTCACACTTGCTGCTCCAGCATAGGAAAAGAATTGTCCTTCCACCGCTCTTTTTCTCTCCATGTCACTGTCATAATGTTGCCAAACGAGTATAGAATGGCTAAGGTATTTAATTCTGAAAGCAATTCAATTTTATATGTAAAAATTTATCCAGAGGAATTTGTTCCTCTCATTTCATTCTGGTCTACTCAAAGAAATAGACTTCCAGTCACAGAGATCATTATTAATCAGTTTTCTTTTATGTAAAAGAAAAAAAATCTAAAGCCAATGGGAAATTCGAGAAAACTTATTGTGAAAGTTTGCACAAGTATGGGTTGATTCTTTAGAACTACAACTTCTCTAGTTTAGCTAAAATTCAACAGACTTCTACGCTTGACATAACTCAGTGAACACAAAAAGATTGAGAGTTCTTGTAAAAATTTCTAAAACATGCATTGCTGCATCATTTGTCAAAAAAAAAAGCACTTAGGCTGAAAGACTAGAATATGTTTCAATTTACAGTAACCACCATAAAATAATAATTTGTGAAGCCTTCTGAATTCTGATTTCCTGAACTAGCTCAGTGTTTTCTGCTACAAACTTAACCAGGAGATTTACAGATTTGTTATTACCTGAGTGTGGCATGATTTCAAAATCCTCAAAAACTCTCATAATTTACCTTTGGACTGGAAAATAGCTCTTTAATGATAAAAAATGAATACCTTGAACTTTTCTGTTATAATAATCCAGTTGAAAGTTGCTACTTAACAGTTTTTTTGGAAGTGTAATGCCAATGGAGGATACCGTCTTTTGAAATGTGTTTTGCGAAAATTATGATAACGTGAGAGGTTTGATTTAGATTCCCATGTTCCATAGAAGCAGACTGGTGTGAGCCCTACCTTTGAGTCAGAACACTTAAGGTCTCCCTCAACAGATCCACTATTTGAACAATACTATGTAAATCATTTAACCCTTCTGTTCAGAATCCAAGCTATCTATGGCTTAGTATCCAAATTAATCTGACTTGATTATTCCACAGTCTTCATCAACATAATTTTATTATTCCAGAAAACACTTGCCCAGAAAGATGAAAGTTACAAATAACTATACTGTGTTTTTCCAGAAACTTTCTAAAAGACTCATCAGACTTTTCAATAGAAGGCATTAAATGATAGTGTTCAAGTTTTTTTGCCTTACGGTGTTCACTGATCCTACTCTGATCCTTACCCAGGCCTAACCAATCCTCCTGCCAGTCTCAAAGAAATACTTAAAGGAAACTTCCAAATATCAATAAGTCTCCCAATTTTGCTATTCCTCCCTCTGAGATACAATTAAGACTGTTGAGGTAGTGCTGTGATACCACAGTAAGCAATAAGCTCAACTTTGTCCTATCAATAGGTTGTTTTAGGGAGATTCTGGGAAGCCAGCATTGGACATGAGACTCAGTATTTTTTATTTATTAAATGATATTTTTGGACTACAGTGGTGGTTCTCAACTGGGGCTTTATACTAGAATAACTTGGCTTTTAAACATTACAGATAATTTATTTCAGAATTATTTCAGAATCCCTTGAGCAAGGTGGGCTCTAAGGATGTGACTGCAGTCCTGTAGGACTTCATGCCCAGAAGGGCCCAGAGCTGTGCTTAAATGCTATGTTGTTGATGTTATTATATTTTGTTAGTATTATTGAGACAAGATCTCATTTTGTCACCCAGGCTGAATTGCAGCAGTATAATTGTGGCTCACTGCAGCCTCGACCTCCTGGGTTCAAGCAATAACCCTCCTGCCTTAGCCTCCCGAGTAATTGGGACTACAGGCATGTAGCCACCATGCTCGGCTACTTTTTGTATTTTTTTGGTAGAGATAGGGGCTCACTATGTTGCCTAGGCTGGTCTTGAATACCCAGATTTCAACGATTCTCCCGCCTTGACCTCCCAAAATATTAGGATTACAGGCATGAGCCACCATGCCCTGCATTTTCACTTTGCATGGAGTTTGCAAATTATGTAACTGGCCCTGCTTTTCGGAGATAAAACATGAACATTTTTTACCTCTTCAGGTGATTTTAATGTGCGGCCAGGGTTAAGAAACAGGACGAGGACTTTTCATTGAGCTATAAAACATAACAATAATACAGCTGGCATTTATTGAGTGTTTTACATGCACTATCTCATTAAGAGATGAGATTTGAACCCCAAAAGTCTTAGTTCTCAATCTGTGTGCCAAATCATTATTGCAGTCACACATGGCTTAATGATGAAAACACATCCTGAGAAATGTGTCATTAGGCAATTTTATTGTTAGGAACATCATAGAGTGTACAAATTTATATGGTAGACCCTACTACACACTTAGGCTATATGTAGCCTATTACTCCTAGTCTAACCTGCACACCATGTTAGTGTGCTCAATACTGTAGGCAATTGTAACACAATGGTATTTGTTTATTTAAATGTATCCAAACATAGAAAAGGTTCTGTAAAAATATGATATTATAATCTTGTGGGACCACTGTCATATATGAGGTCTGTCTGTATATGTGCTGACCAAAACATTGTTTTGCATCACCTGACTATACAGTGCCTCTGTTGAGGAATGGATTCCTTAAGCCAATATCTAGTGAATGCATCTATATTGATTTGCTATTGCTGCAGTAACAAATTTTCACAAGTTTAGTGGCTTAAAACAACCCAAATTTATTATCTTGCAGTTCTGGAAGTCAGAAGTTATGAGTCTTAGGCAGCTAAAATCAGAGTGTCAGTAAATTGCATTCCTTCTGGAGGCTTCAGGGAAGAAATTGTCTCTCCCAGCTTCTAGAGACTGGCAGCATTCTGTGGCTTGCGTTCTGTCATTCCAATCTCTGCTTTCACCATTACATCACATCCTGGGCTCCTGCCTCACCCTCCTGGGTAGCTGTGACTAAAGGCACATGCCAGCTAATTAAAAAAAATTTTTGGTCTTATTTTCTTGCCCCGGCTGGTGTCGAACTTTAAGGCTTTAAGGGATCCTCCTGCCTTAACCTCTCATACTGTCAAGATTACAGGCAGGAGCCACCATGCCTGGCTGACTTCAGTTTTTAAGTTTCATCATCTGGCCATCAGTTCAAATGAGAGAGGATGAGGCTTGGATGAAGATGGTTGAAATTCACATGGTATTTAATGGTGGGAATTGGGACATAATTTCATGTTAAAATGAATAGGACGTGTTACTGGATTAGATGTAGATGATGAAAAGGAAAATAATTAGTAATGTTTCCTAGGTTTTGGTCTGGGCATCATGGATGAATGATCATGAAAGATGAAATTATTGGATTAAGCTACTGCTAGAAGTGAATATCTTATTTTGTATTTCCATCAGACATCTACGACTGATAGAGTTTTAACATAGCTCAAAGATAAAGACAGACTAGTATCAGATAATCTGGAATGTTGTGATCTAAATAATCGTAATTTTCCATTGAATCACATATATTTTTTTCCCTACATATAGATACTCTCTGTGAAGGAATATTTATTAGAAATCCATGGAACGTAGTTTGGGAAACTACTTTGGAAGTTGTTGCTTTTCTGTAAGTGTGCCAAACAAAGGAGGTGGACAAAAGGCAGATAGACGGATAGATTATGTGCCTCACTAGTCGAATTTGAATTCCAAATACTGCTTATTTTATATGTATCCAAACATTTTGAGGCCTTACATATCCTCTATGTGCAGGCACCATTTATTAATAATATTATTAGATTTTTTCAGCAGTAGATAATAACTCCAGACTAGAAGAATCATAAAAACGCATTTTCTTTCTACTTAGAAATGTTGACTAAAATAAAAATCTGACTATATGACCGTATTTTTTAAGTCCATCATTTTATATTCCTGTGCTTTTCAAACTGTCCATTGAGAAATTGTTTCCTGTAAATTGAAAATGATGCTATCTCTTTTCCGGAAAATACTGATGCCTATCAATACTGAAACCTTACTAACAGAAACTTGCTGTTACTGAAAGCTGAAGGGGCAGAATAATTTGTATCATATCTATCCACATGATTTCTGGAAAATCCTATTAAGATAAAAGGGGTAAGAACTGTGAGCTGGCCTGCTTCCCAATGTTGTCTAACGACTGTCTAACTAAAGAGATAAATGTAGATACTCAAGTGGAGAAAAAAGGTAGAAACGTGTGTGCTGAGGACTTGTGTGAAAACGAGGCTAATGTTATTGTTTCCAGAAGTGACATAAGAGGTCAGAGGGAACAACTGACTTAGATAATATTTTGACAGTCACTTGATATTGAAAATGTTCAGTTGGATTTTTTTTTCTAATTTTCTACTGCAAATTCACCATATTCTTTTCAACTTTTCAACCTATTTTTTGTGTGATTTTTCTCTCTTAAGGAAAGATAAGATAGGATTCTTAAAACTCTGTTCATTTAACTTTCAGGAGTCATTCCACAGTGGGGAAAGCAAGGCTGAGAAAACAAAAGAGCTGCAAGATTTCTTTTTTCCTTCCTTCCTTCCTTCCTTCCTTCCTTCCTTCCTTCCTTCCTTCCTTCCTTCCTTCCT
>NW_012099876.1:1824392-1824878 GCF_000951045.1 Mandrillus leucophaeus | reverse complement strand
GATTTCTGGAAAATCCTATTAAGATAAAAGGGGTAAGAACTGTGAGCTGGCCTGCTTCCCAATGTTGTCTAACGACTGTCTAACTAAAGAGATAAGTGTAGATACTCAAGTGGAGAAAAAAGGTAGAAGCGTGTGTGCTGAGGACTTGTGTGAAAACGAGGCTAATGTTATTGTTTCCAGAAGTGACATAAGAGGTCAGAGGGAACAATTGACTTAGACAATATTTTGACAGTCACTTGATATTGAAAATGTTCAGATGGATTTTTTTTTCTAATTTTCTACTGCAAATTCACCATATTCTTTTCAACATTTCAACCTATTTTTTGTGTGACTTTTCTGTCTTAAGGAAGGATAAGATAGGATTCTTAAAACTCGGTTCGTTTAACTTTCAGGAGTCATTCCACAGTGGGGAAAGCAAGGCTGAGAAAACAAAAGAGCTGCAAGGTTTCTTTTTTC
Source organism: Mandrillus leucophaeus (assembly GCF_000951045.1). Classification (NCBI taxonomy): domain Eukaryota; kingdom Metazoa; phylum Chordata; class Mammalia; order Primates; family Cercopithecidae; genus Mandrillus; species Mandrillus leucophaeus. Next base: position 1,824,422 of record NW_012099876.1, on the reverse strand, counting down.
CTTCCTTCCTTCCTTCCTTCCTTCCTTCCT
>NW_012099876.1:1818312-1819177 GCF_000951045.1 Mandrillus leucophaeus | reverse complement strand
GCCCGGCCTCTCTTTTGTTTTTAATTGAATAGATAGGGTCTTGCTATGTTGCCCAGGCTGGTATTGAACTCTTAGCCTCAAGGGATCCTGCAGCCTCGGTCTCCCAAATTGGGATTACAGGTGTGAGCTACCACATCTGGCCCATGAACAAGGTTTTATTATAACATTGTCTCATTGTAACTTAGAAAGAAAGTCAACCACGGAAAAACCTATGATGTGCTTCTGAGTTACCCATTGCTGGGGCTTTACAGATACATAAAAAATGGAACACCTGAAAAATGGTCTGCTTTTATTTACTATAATGAAAATAGGTATACTTCCCTAGGTGCTGCACAGAAGTTGACAAGCAGTCTTTGTTTTCCTTATTATAATGAGGCTATTCACATAAGGTAAATTCATAAGAGCTTACAGAACCTTAGGAACATTCTTTTGTTTTTTATTATCCAGGAGAGATCTGGGATAGTGATGATCTCATCTAACACATTGAGTCTTTCTTTGAACTTGACAGCTGTTAAATGGGTTCATTAAGAAAAAAGGCCCATTACTCAGGACATAATCCCATTGGCAGTATCCTGACACAACTGTTAGGGTTAATATCCACCTAGATGCTAGGGTTCAAGGTTAGAATATTTGTCTTGTATCTATCTTTTTGTATAGAGCAGATAACTTCTTCAGTTAGGATTTCAAAATGCAAAGTGACCTGTCTTAGCAGTTGGTTAGATATTTTATCTCTTTCTAATGTTACAAACTATGAGGTCCTCCATTTTTTTGGCACATGGTTTTATAACAGGATTTTACAAGGAAACTGGAGGGGAATCCATCATTCTACTCCTGTGGCATCAGAAGCTACATTCTGGGGCACTTC
>NW_012099876.1:1811864-1814837 GCF_000951045.1 Mandrillus leucophaeus | reverse complement strand
CCATTCTGTAGGTTGCCTTTTCACTCTGATGGTAGTTTCTTTTGCTGTGCAGAAGCTCTTTAGTTTAATTAGATCCCATTTGTCAATTTTTGCTTTTGTTGCCATTGCTTTTGGTGTTTTAGTCATGAAGTTCTATACTCTTTTTTAGTAATTTCCAAAAGAAATTGGTCCTAATGATTTTCTAATTTTCTAACATGCTTCAATATGACTGTCAGCATTTAGTTATCAGAAATAATTTACAAATATTTTTAAATGTTATATTTATAAATATGCAATTAATAGTCATCTGTAAAGGCTGAGGTGAGAGGACTGCTTGAGGCCAGGAGTTCCAGACCAGCCCGGGCAACATAGTGAGACCCAATCTCAGTCTCTACAATTTTTTTTTTAATTAGCTGGGCAGTGGGCATGTGGCAGGGCAGGGGTGTGATTGGTCCTAGCTACTCGGGAGGCTGAGGCTGAAGGATCACTTGAGCCCAGGAGTTCAAGGCTGTTAGCCATGATCATACCACTGCACTCCAGCTTAGATGACAGAGTGAGACCCCATCTCAAAAAAAAAAAAAAAACAAAAAGAGTCATCAATAATATTCGTAAAAGGGTTAAATAATTCAATACCTGTAGGAAGACCACACACATCCGTGTCTCATCCTCTAAGACAAGCAGCCTGCAGGATGAGAACCTATTCCAGGATGAGCCTCCAACTGCAGTGACTTCCTTTCAGCATCATCTTTCAGGTAAAGCTACATTTCCTCTCTAAATTCAAATTATCTACCTGAAGAAATTGTCCCATTTTAAATATTGGGAACTTTTCCTCCTAGTAGAAGACTACAGTTTAAACAAAACTGTACTGTTTAAGGTCATTTCAATTTGGATTCCTCATCTCTCAAATCAAAGCATGACATCCCATTAGCAGCCTACTCTCGCTCACTGGTTCCAATTACAACTGTGTTTTAGAAATAGCCTCCTTTGGAGATTTCTGCATGCTGCTTACAGAAAACATAATTTCTAGCATCCATTATCCATCTTATTTCATCATTAATCTTGAAAATGTGTTTATGTCTACATGGGAAATGTTTTTTGATTAACCAAAAACTAATGTTTTTGGTTATATTCATGGTATGAAATATTCTGTCTTAACAAGTATCATTAAATGAATGGAGAAAGATGGACTGTTCACTCAGTGAGGGTGAGATAATTGGTTACTTATTTGGAAAAATAAATTAATTCTTATCTTGGGCCTTATGTATATTGGTAAGACTAGGATACACTATGTGACTTTGGATGCCAAAGATATAATTTTTGGCATTCCAAGTCACATACTATTTGCCAGTCGTGTATTGCCTGGGGCTCTTCTCATTTTCACCCAGGCTGATAAAGCAGCTACCATTAGAATAGAGCTCGCTGATCTGCCAAGGAAAAGAGAGCTAAGACAGGTCTTGCACTGGCAATTAAATGCTTCAACCCCAATTTGATGATCATCAGACATTAACAATTCATTGGCCAGAACTGGTCATATGGCCCAGAACCAACATGACCCTATCCACAAGGAAACCAGAACATGCAATTTCACTATGTGCCTTGAAGGAAAGAGCTGGATATATTTGTTAAATCAAATATTTGGCCCACTTTGCTAACAGAAATAAAATAGTGATTACACAGTGCACAAAGATCAGCTCCAGATGGAAGAAAACATGAGAAAATGTTTTTAAGACTGCAGAAGGATTTTCCAAACAAGACTAAAAAGCCCAGATCCTCAGCAGCACTATTGATATCTTTGACTAAAATAAACACTTACATTTCTGTACAACAGGTTCATAATTAAAACCATAATTATAATGTTTAGAAATATGTGGACTAGTTTTCCTGAAGTGAAGTCTTTTATAAAACACCTACAGATGTGAGATAAAATGTTATAAGCATATTTTACAATGTGTGGCTGAAATGGCAAGAAAGTAATGGATATTCTCAAGAACCCAAATATTAAAAAAAAACAAAAAGAACTACCAAAAGCAAGTAAAACCTCAACAGGCAGGTAAATGGCACTGAAGCATAAGATTTTCTCAAGGTCATTTAATAAGCCCTTATAGAGCACCTGTGTGTAACTACATGTGGATGCGGAGACTAAGGCATAGAGACTACCATATAAAGATGGAAACCTGGAAGACGACATCCTCAGTGGAAGGATAGTAGGGGAAAATGCTTCAATGCAGGTGGCGATCCAAGAGAAAATTTCCATACTGGGTATGGGATAATGAACTAAAACAAAACTAAACTAATAATTTATGACCAGTAGTTAGTAGTCAAATGATTTGTTTCCCATATTCATACTGATTGATCTAAAATATACCAGTTCAATCATCCTGCTAAAAACAGTAGTTATTTTAGATATAACAAATTGTATTTCTGAAGATATCAAAATGCTCATAAAATAATAATGAATAAACAGACCAAAATCTGTGAGAATAAGAATCTGGAGAAGAAAGCAGAGTCCTAAAGCTGCTTTTCCCCCAAGGGCATGTGCTGAACCCAATCCTGCATTAGAGCTCTATTTTTAATGGCCTCATGGTTGTTGGGGGAAGTGCAGGCAAACCACATTACTTTAAAGGTGAGTACTGAAAAGGTTGTTAACTAGAGCTAATGGAGCAATACCTGCAACCACTTCTTACTCTTACTTCTATCTTCACTCCACCCCCAGGCAACAGCTTGCCAGGTTCTATTGTTGTTATAGAGTATGAAAGAGGGAGGTCTTTCCCAGAAGCTTATCACCACTGGCATACCTATTCAGCCTAGCTTAAAGCCAGGACCTCAAAGGGACCACATTTAGAGGGTGAACCAGAAAAACAAAACAAAACAAAAACAAACACAAAGCCCTAAAAAATCTAGCTAAAGGCAACTTGCCTATCTAGGACTAGGTTATAATTGCAACATGGAAAGACAGAGTGACAGAGAAAGAAGAAAAAGAAGAAGAAAATAGGC
>NW_012099876.1:1808134-1810159 GCF_000951045.1 Mandrillus leucophaeus | reverse complement strand
GGCCTATTCTGCAGATTTTATTGGGATATTAGGGGGGATTGGAAGTTAAGATTTTTATTAAGTCCAGTGGCAAGAAAACACAAAAAAACACCAAAGCCTATTCTTCTGGCCACAGTGAAGGAGGGGGCCTGAACCCAGCAGATGCCATTTGCATTGGTGTTTACCATTCTGATTCCCAAACTTGCGGGGAGGGTGGGGGTGATGAGTGTGCAAATGTAACATTTAGCATCTTGAACAAGACCTGAACTTGTTTTGCTGTGCTGTGCCTCTTTTAGCATCTGACTTCACAGGAGACCTGGAGAGAAGTTTTAAAGAATGTATTGTCTCTGAAAGAATGTAAGATATGTTAACAATGCACTCATTGCAAATTAACAAAAGCTGTTCTAATCTCCAACCACTGCTTTTCATTCTATCCACCAAGAGATTAAGCAATGTGGGGACTGCATTTCAGAATTTACCTACTAAGAGGGTACTCCAAATCAACTGTTGGGCTGCAGTAGTACAAAAAAAAAGTGGATTTTTTTTTTATATTTAATCTTCTTATGTGTGTATGTGTCTTATCTAATTCAACTCAAGACAAAAAAACCTGGTGTTCCTCCATTCATCGAAGCTGTATTATTTACAATAATTCAACAACAAGACCCTGTACAGAGCATTAGCCCTCTGAAAACTTCCAGAAATGAAGCCAATGGACTATACTCAATGCATAACACAGTCAAAGGAACATCAACTCTCCCAGATACAAAAGAATCAGTGTAAGAACTCTGGCGGTTAAAAAAGCCAGTGTTTAAATGAGCCCACTAGCTTTCCAGCAATGGTTCTTAACCAGTGTGAAAGTCTGAAAAGACAGGCATAGAATTCAGAATCTGGATGGCAAGGGAACTCATTGAGATCCAGGAATAAGTTAAAACTCAATCCAAGGAAACCAAGCAATCCAGTAAAATGATTCAGGAGTTGAAAGACAAAGTGGCCATTTTAAGAAAGACCTAAACTAAATTCCTTGAACTGCAAAATTCAGTACAAGAATTCATAAAACAGTTGTCAAGTATTAACAGCAGAAAAGAACAAGATGAGGAGAGAATCTCAGAGCTCAAAGACCAGTTCTTCAAATAAACTCAGTCAGGCAAAAAATAAAATAAAGAAAAAAGAAATAAGAAAGATGAACAAAACCTCCAAGAAATATGGGATTAAGTAAAGGGACCAAATCTACAGCTCGTTGGCATTCCTGAGAGAGAAAGAGAGGAAATGAACAACCTGGAAAATACATTTAATGAAGAGAGAATTCGTGAAAATGTTCCTAATCTCTCTAAAGAAGCTGACATGCAAATCCAAGAAATAGAGAGAACCCCAGCTAGATACTATTCAAGATGACCATCCCCAAGGCACACAGTCAGCAGATTCACCAATGTCAATGCAAAAGAAAAAAAATCTTAAAGGCAGCTGGGAGAAGGGGCAGGTCACTTATGAAAGGGACCCCATCAGGCTAGAAGCAGACCTCTCAGAAGAAACCTTACCACCCAGAAGAGGTTAGGGGTCTATTTTCAGTGCCCTAAAAGAAAAGACATTTCAAACAAGAATTTCATGTCCAACCAAGCTAAGCTTCATAAATGAAGGAAAAATAAAATACTTCTTAGATAAGTAAATGCTGAAGGAGTACATTTCATTAGAGCAGTCTTACAAGAGGCCCTTACGGAGTGCAAAATATGGAACCAAAAGAATGACACCTGCTGCCACAAAAACATGTGTAAGCACATAGCCCACAGACACTATAAAACAACTGTACAATTAAGTCTATGTAACAACCCGCTAACCACATGATGGCAGGATTAAAACCACACGTATCAATACTAACCTTAAATGCAAATGTGCCTCACTTAAAATACATAGAGTGGCAGGCTGGATAAAAAGATAAGACCTAATCATCTGTTGTCCTTTAAGAGACCCATTGCACATGTAATGACACCAATGACTCAAAGTAAAAGGAAGAAGAAATGTTTACCATGCAAATGGAAAACAAAAAAGAGT
>NW_012099876.1:1804561-1806829 GCF_000951045.1 Mandrillus leucophaeus | reverse complement strand
AGAAAAAAAAAGCTTCAGGCCAATATTACTGATGAACATAGATGTGAAAATTCTCAACGAAATTTTAGCAAACTATACCCAACAGCACATTGAAAAGTTCATACACCACAATCAAGTAGGAAATACATGCAAAATCAATAAATGTGATTCACCACATTTATTATTTTAATAATTTAATTTAAATTAAATTAAATTATTCACCACATTTTAATTTTAATAAATACAATTAAAAGCAAAATCTATATGATTATCTCAATAGATGTAGAAAAGCATGAGATAAAATGTAACATCTCTTAATGACAAAAACCCTTAACAGATTGGGTATTGAAGGAACATACCTCAAAATAATAACAGCCGTCTATGACAAACGCACAGCCAACCTTATACTGAATGGGCAAAAGTTCAAACCATTCCCCATGAAACCTGAAACAAGACAAAGATTCTGCACTCTCATCTTGTCTATTTAACATAGCATTGGAAGTCCTAGCCAGAGGAATCAAACAAGAGAAAAAAACTAAAAGGCATCCAAATAGGAAAAGAAGTAGTCAAACTATCTCTGTTCACTGATGATATAATTTTATGCCTAGAAAATCCTATAAGCTGTGCCAAAAGTCTCCTAGAACTCATAAGTGACTTCAGCAAGGTTTCAGGATACAAAATCAACATATAAAAATAAGTCACATTTCTATACATCAACAATGTCCAGGATGACAGTGAAAGCAAGAACACAATTCAACTTACGACAGCCACAAAAGAAATGAAATATCTAGTAACACAGCTAATCAGGGAGGTGAAATTGCTCTACAAGGAAACTGTAAACCCTGCTGAAGGAAATCAAAGATGACCCAAATAAATGGAAAAACATTCCATGCTCATGGATTAGAAGAATTAACATCATAAAAACAGCCATACTGCCAAAAGCCATCTACAAATTCAACACTATTCCTATCAAACTACCAATGTCATGCTTCACAGAATTAGAAAAAACAGCAGCAACCACCACAACAAAAAGAACTAAAATTCACATGGAACCAAAAAAGAGCTCAAATAGCCAAAGCAATCCTAAGCAAAAAGAATGAAGCTGGACGCATCACACCACCCAACTTCAAACTATACTATAAAGCTACAGTAATCAAAATAATATGGTACTAGTACAAAAACAGACACATAGACCAATGGGACAGAAAAGAAAACTCAGAAATATGCCACATACCTACAACCATTTGACCCTTGGCAAGGCTGACAAAAAGAAGCAATGGGGAAAGGACTCTCTATTTAATAGATTGTCCTGGGATAGCTGCCCAGTCATATGCCAAAGACTGAAGCTGGACCCCTTTCACCATATACAAAAATTAACTAAACATGGATCACAGATTTAAATGTAAGACCTCAAACTATAAAATGACTAGAAGACAACCTAGGAAACACTCTTCTTGACATTGGCCCTGGCAAGGACTTTTTGGCTAAGTTCCCAAATCAATTTCAATAAAAACAAAAATAGTAAAGTGGGACCTAATTAAACCAAAAAGCTTCTGCACAGTAAAAGAAACTATTAACAGGGTAAACAGACAATCTACAGAATGGGAGAAGATATTTGCAAATTATGCATCCAATAAAGGCCTAATATCCAGAATTTATAGGGGATATAAACAAATCAACAAGCAAGAAACAAATAACCTCATTAAAAAATGGGCAAAGGATATGAGCAGACACTTCTCAAAAGAAGACAGACAAGCAGCCAAGAAACATAAAAAAATTATCAGCATCACTAATCATCAGAAAAATGCAAATCAAAATCACAATGAGATACCATTTTATACCAGTCAGAATGGCTATTATTAAAAGGTCAAAAAAGCAACAGATGTTTGAGAGTCTGTGAAGAAAAGAGAATGTTTATACATTGTTGGTGGGAATGTAAATTAGTACAGCCACTGTGGAATACAGTCTGGAGATTTCTCAAAGGACTTAAATAGAGCTGCCATTTGACCCAGAAATATCATTATTGGTATATACCCAAGGGAAAATAAATCATTCTACCGAAAGGACACATACACTCATATGTTCACTGCTGCAGTATTCACAATAGCAAATATATGGAATCACCCCAGGTGCTCTTCAATGGTAGATTGGATAAAGAAAATGTGGTACATATATACCATGGAATGCTGTATAGCCATAAAAAAGAATGGAACAATGTCCTTCACAGCAACAATCCAACATGGATTATTGGAGGCCATAATCCTAAGTGAATTAATCCAGGAGTAGAAC
>NW_012099876.1:1803410-1804511 GCF_000951045.1 Mandrillus leucophaeus | reverse complement strand
AAAGGTGAGGAGGCAGAGAAAAGGGAAGAAGAAAGAAAAGAAGACAACATTAAGTTAAAGATGAAGAGTAGGGGGCACAGTGGTACATGCTTGTAATCCCAGTACTTTGGGAGGCAGAGGTGGGAAGATCTCTTGAGGCCAAGAGTTTGAGACCAGGTTGGCCAGGCAACATAGCAAGGCCCTGTGTCTACAAAAAAAAAAAAACAAAAACAAAAACAAAAACAAAATTAAAGCCAAGTGTGGTGGCCTGTGCCTTTAGTCCTAGCTACTCAGGAGGCTGAGGTGGGAGAGTGGCTTGAACAAAGGAGTTTGAGGCTGTAGTGAGCTCTGACTGTGCCACTGCACTCCCGCCTGGGTGACAGTGTGAGACCCAGTCTTTAAAATTAAATTAGTGAATAAGTAAATATGAAAACAAGGAGAGAAAAACTAAGGAAAGAAAAAAATAGAAAGGAAGGAAGGGAGGGAGGGAGGAAAAAAGAGAAAAAAACCAGAGTATCCAACCACATGCTCTCAATTATGCAGGTTTGTGGCTGATATTGGCATTATTTATGTGTGAAAACAAGTAAACTTAGGAAAAACGTAACTCATACACATATAATCTGAAGGATCTATGTTCAAAAAAGCATAAAGAAAGCCAACCAATCAATAACCACAAAAGGTCAATAAACACATAAAAATATATAAAGTAAAACCACAACGAAATAGTTTTTATACTTGTAAGGGGCACTCTTTCCAGCTGTCCAGGATACCCGTTTCTCCCAAGCCATTAGTGCTTGAGACAACTTAACCTCTTCTAATGTCCAGAAGGATGGAAATAACTAAGACTCAACCAAACTCTATTCCTCATTTAAAGTAAAATGCCTCTTAAAAGGATAAAAATAGGAAATATGACATTTCTCCAAACAATGTAATAGTAATAGATGTAATAGTCTAAATTACATCTATGACAAATAATGAAAAAATTCCAGTTGAGAAGTACTTATTGCTTCCTTCTAGGTTGTGATTAGTTACCCTTGAGAGAAAGGAACAGGAGAGAGTTCCTCAAGATGACCCTGTGGTTTGGAAAATATCCAAAGGTTGTGGAGATGTCAGGACATTATT
>NW_012099876.1:1801405-1802456 GCF_000951045.1 Mandrillus leucophaeus | reverse complement strand
CTTTGGGAGGTTGAGGCAGGTATATCACGAGGTCAAGAGATGGAGACCATCCTGGCCAACATGGTGAAACCCCATCCCTACTAAAGACACAAAAATCAGCTTGGTGTGGTGGCATGTACCTGTAATGCCAGCTACTCTGGAGGCTGAGGCAGGAGAATTGCTTGAACCTGGGAGGCCGAGGTTGCAGTGAGCCGAGATCGCACCACTGCACTCCAGTCTAGCGACAGAGCGAGACTCCATCTCAAAAAAAAAAAAAAAAAAAAAAAAGGAAGGTAGCCAATACAGCACAGATTATGTAGATTATCAACCAGCTCACACTGTGGGCAAATGAAACCTGCAATGTAAAGGATAAGCCTAGAAGTAATCCCACCAGAAGAATGAGAAATTTGGGGTGTTTAATGCACCAGCTTTCTTGGGCTTGTGGTTGAGGGCTGTTCCACAGGGCATGGAGATATACTACTTGGCAGGCTATGTTTATGAAAAACAGGCTCCAAGTTCAAGAGTGAGTTCTCCTACAGTTGTAGGTGGTTGGAATTTAGATAGTGAACAGCTGGCAACGGCTTTAAGTGGAGGCTCCTAGATTGAAACACAGGTCTAGCTGTAGTTACAATCATTGCTTTCTTGAGCATGTCTTACTAATGTGAATCTTCCCCAGGTGTTCCATGATTGAGTGACATTATAGATTGAGACCATAGGTCTTTTGGAATAGCACTTCCCTATACCCTCTCCAGAGCAAGATAAGACTCTAAGAATTAGTGGTAGGCCAGGTGCAGTGGCTCACATCTGCAATCCCAGCACTCTGGGAGGCCAAGGCAGTTGGATCATCTGAAGTCAGGAGTTTGAGACCAGCCTGGCCAACATAGTGAAACCCCGTCTTTACTAAATAAAAATACAAAAATTAGCCGGGCATGGTGGCACATGCCTGTAGTCCCAGTTACTTGGGAGGCTGAGGCAGAATAATGTCTTGAACCTGGGAGGTAGAGGCTGCAGTGAGCCAAGATCACACCACTGCACTCCAGCCTGGGAGACAGAGAAAGACTCTGTCTCAAAA
>NW_012099876.1:1796726-1798620 GCF_000951045.1 Mandrillus leucophaeus | reverse complement strand
ATAAAAATGAATAAGCCTCTTAAGAAAAAAATCCCCCTTTACATTCCGTCTCGCATAAACCATGGTCCTCAAACAATATTTGGCATCATATCACCTGGAAAGCTTGTTACAGCACAAATAGCTGTAGAGTCTCTGATTCAGTAGGACTAGGATGACACCTGGAATTTGCATTTCTAATAACTTCCTAGGTGATACTGATGCTGCTGGTTCAAAGCCACACTTGGAGAACCACTGGCCCTTATGTGTCTTCTTTAGTTTCACCAGGACTTGACTTGATAAAGAATATTAGATTGCCTCCTCATTCTAATTACATTAGTTGCAGGATGCTAATTGTTTTAATAAATGCTAAATTTGCACATAAATATGCAAATAAAAGGTCATGCCTTAATCTTTAAATTTTGAATCAGTTATAAGCCATAATTAAGATCCCTTTGACCACATTTTCATAATAATTTTGTTAACTATGAGACTGAGTTATTTAGAACTTGCTTATGCTATTAGCAGATTTTCCACATCCTAATAGCAATTTTAATATGTCATTTTATCTGTCACTACACTGATGCAAAAAGTAAGTATTTGTGAACTTTGAGAATAAACCTATGTACTATAAAATTCAATGTCAATTTTAACAGCATATGACCCTTTGATTAATTTAAACCCTTTATTTTTTATATACTATATCTATCATTACATCTGGGAAAGACCTAATGGCTTATATTTTTGGTTCTGGTTTCATTCCCAGTTTGCCCAATAGGCTGCAATGGAGTCTGCATCTTTCGTTTCTTGTTGCTTTGTCAGTAGGAAAAATAGATTTAATCCATATCCTCTCTCCTGCTCCTTTTGGTGACCCACAGCATGGGAATTTCATATAACTGGTGACTGTGCTCTGTGTTCACTCTGTGACCACAGGTCAAAACTAAGTCACAGAATACATACTGAACCCCTTAGTATTGTTCTTCATCTTAGATGATTTTCCTTCTCCAAAATAAACTCAAAGGGTCTTTACCCACTCTAAGATATGATTTTACACCCTATCCTTTCTACCATATAAAGCCTCCTGAAGCATGGGATAAGGCAATTTTCAAAAAGGTCTGATTATATAAATATACATTATTTATGAAAGGCACTTCTCTTGAGGGTGTAGAAAATAAATTGGACTAATTGCAAATCTAGCAAAGAAATACTCGAAGGGAGGCCGGGCGCGGTGGCTCATGCCTGTAATCCCAGCACTTTGGGAGGCTGAGGCAGGCAGATCACGAGGTCAGGAGATCGAGACCATCCTGGCTAACAGAGTGAAACCCTGTCTCTACTAAAAATACACAAAAAATTAGCCAGGCATGGTGGCGGGCGCCTGTAGTCCCAGCTACTTGGGAGGCTGAGGTAGGAGAATGGCGTGAACCCAGTAGGCAGAGTTTGCAGTGAGCCGAGATAGCACCACTGCACTCCAGCCTGGGCGACAGAGCGAGATTCTGTCTCAAAAAAAAAAAGAAAGAAAAGAAAAAGAAAAAAGAAATACTCCAAGGGATTAACTTACTTAAGAAAAATGGCAATGGCCTTCCAGAAGCCCAAGAATCCCTTTGTCCAATTTCTTGTACATTAGGGAATTGTCCTTATATAATTGACATTAAACAAATGTCTTTTGGAAAAATGTGTTGGTAAAGTATATTGAGAAGATGAGGGTGAGTACTATTAATGAAATACAGTTTGCCATTGAACAATATGGGGGTTAGAGGTACTGACCCACTGTGTATAACTTTCAGCTCCCCCAAAACTTAACAACTAGTAGCCTGCTCTTGACAGGAAGCCTTACCAATAACAAAATCAACTTACACATACTTTGTATGTTACATGTGTTATGTACTGTATTCTCACACTAAAGCAAGCTAGAGAAAAG
>NW_012099876.1:1794048-1796111 GCF_000951045.1 Mandrillus leucophaeus | reverse complement strand
TATCAATACTAACCTTAAATGCAAATGTGCCTCACTTAAAATACATAGAGTGGCAGGCTGGATAAAAAGATAAGACCTAATCATCTGTTGTCCTTTAAGAGACCCATTGCACATGTAATGACACCAATGACTCAAAGTAAAAGGAAGAAGAAATGTTTACCATGCAAATGGAAAACAAAAAAGAGTGGGATTCACTATTCTTATATCAGATAAAACAGACATTATTCCAATAAATATTAAGGACAGTGAAGAACATTACATAAAGATAAAGGGTACAATCCAATAAGAAGCCTTAACTATCATATATATATAAGCACCCAGTCTGGAGTCCCCGGTTTAATTAAGCAAGTTCTTCTTGGCCTAAGAAAAGATTTACCAACCCCACACTAATAGGGGAGAATTCAATACCCCACTGAGAGTGTTAAACAGATTATCAAGGGAGAAAACCAACAAAGAAACTCTGGAAAAAGTCAACTCTTCACCAGTTGGACCTAATAGACATCTACAAAACACTCCACCCAACAACCACAGAATATATATTTTTCTCATCTGCACACGGAACATGATCTAAGGTTGACCACATACTCAGTCATAAAGCCAGTCTCAATAAATTGAAAGAATTGAAATCATACCATGCACACTCTCAGACCACAGTGCAATAAAAACAGAAATCAATATCAAAATAATCTCTCAAAACCACCCAAATACATGTTGGTTAAATAACTTGCTCCTGAATAACTCCTGAGTAAACACTGAAATTAAGGCAGAAATAAAAAAATTCTTTGAAATTAATGAAAATAGGGACACAACTTAGCAAAATCTCTGGGGTGCAGCCAACACATTGTTAAGAGGAAGGTTCATAGCTCTAAGTGCCTTCATCAAGAAGTTAGAAAGATTTCAAATTAACAGACTAGCTCTACACCTAAAGGAATTAGAAAAAAAGAGAATAAACTAGCCTCAAATCTAGCAGAAGGAAAGAAGAGCTAAATTAGAGAAGAGCTTAAAGAAATTGAGATGCAAAAATACAAACAAACATCGATGAAACCAAGAGTTGGTTGTTCAAAAAAAAAAAAAAAATTAAAAAAAAAGATTGATAGACTACTAGCTAGACTAACAAAGAAAAAGAGAAGATCCAAATAAGCATAACCAGAAATAACAGAGGCAATATTACAACTACAGAAATACAAAATACAAAAATACAGAGATACAAAAGATCCTCAGAGACTACTAGGAACAACTCTGGGATACAAATTAGAAAATCTAAAGGAAATGGATAAATTCGTGAAAGTGCACAATTTCCTGAGATTGAATTAGGAAGGTACTGAAACCCTGAGCAGACCAATATCGACTTCTGAAACTGAATGAGTAATAAACAACATACCAAGAAAAAAAAAGACCTGAACCAGATGGTTTCACAGCCAAATTCTGCCAGATGTGCAAAGAAGAACTGATACCAATCCTACTGAAACGATTCAAAAAAAAATTGAGGAGGGGCTCCTCACTCGTTGTATGAAGCCACAATCAGCCTGATACCAAAATCTGGGGAGTCACAACAGAGAAAAAAAAAGCTTCAGGCCAATATTACTGATGAACATAGATGTGAAAATTCTCAACGAAATTTTAGCAAACTATACCCAACAGCACATTGAAAAGTTCATACACCACAATCAAGTAGGAAATACATGCAAAATCAATAAATGTGATTCACCACATTTATTATTTTAATAATTTAATTTAAATTAAATTAAATTATTCACCACATTTTAATTTTAATAAATACAATTAAAAGCAAAATCTATATGATTATCTCAATAGATGTAGAAAAGCATGAGATAAAATGTAACATCTCTTAATGACAAAAACCCTTAACAGATTGGGTATTGAAGGAACATACCTCAAAATAATAACAGCCGTCTATGACAAACGCACAGCCAACCTTATACTGAATGGGCAAAAGTTCAAACCATTCCCCATGAAACCTGAAACAAGACAAAGATTCTGCACTCTCATCTTGTCTATTTAACATAGCATTGGAAGTCCTAGCCAGAGGAATCAAACAAGAG
>NW_012099876.1:1783322-1793998 GCF_000951045.1 Mandrillus leucophaeus | reverse complement strand
AAGGAAAATGTATAGATATATACACAGTGAAATATTATTTAGCCTTATAGGAGAAGGGGATCCTGTTATTTGCAGGAGAACCCAGAGAACATTACGCTAAGTGAAATAAGCCAGGCACAAAAGGGAAACTATTGCATTATTTCACTTATAGGTGGCATTTTGTTCTTAAAAAGACTTCAAATGCACAGAGCTAGAGAATAAGAGAGTGAATACCACTAGTGGGAAGCAGGGAAGAGGAAATGGGGTGATACAGGTCAAAGGATACAAAATAGCAGACATGTAGGATGCATGAGTCTACAACAGGGTCCCTAACCTTTTTGGCACCAGGGACCAGTTTTGTGGAATACAGTTTTTCCACAGGTGGTGGGGGTAGGTGGATGGTTTTGGAATGAAAGTGTTCCACCTCAGATCATCAGGCATTAGATTCTTATAAGGAGTGACGTAACCTAGATCCCTCGCATGTGCAGTTCACTATAGGAGGCGGAGCTCAGGCCGTAATGCTTGCTCACTGGCTGCTCACCTCCTGCTTTGCGGCTCGGTTCCTAACAGGCCACAGACAGGTACCAGTCCGTGCTGGGGGGTTTGGAACCCCTGGTCTAGAGAGCTAATGTGCAACATGAGGACTAAAGTTAATAAAATTGTATCATATTAGGAATTTTTGTTAAATAAGTTGATTTTAGCTGTTCTTGTCATACACACAAAAAAGTAAATATGTGAGATGATATATTTGCCTCCCTATTGTAACCATTTTTCTATGTCTATGTATCTCATAACATCATGTTGTAAACCTGAAATATATAGAATGAGTAAAAAAATTAGCTGTAAATTTGGCCTTAATGTTCCACGTTAAAGCCAAATGTTTATGTCTGTAATCAGCTAAATATTATATTGTACAGAAGTCCTGAATTTCATGGATGCCCGGTATTTCATGGATGCCTCATTCTGATCATAAGCTCTTGTTTATATGACTTGTGCATGATCCAAATGTGGAAAGAAAATGGGTGGGCAGTCCATTCTGGGTATCAAGCAACCAGCACAGGCACAGACCATGTGTAAGAAGCAGCCTTAGGCAAAACTGAACCAAGAGTGGTTTCATACTGGTATTCCTCTAAGTCTTTAATTTTTTACTTATTCCTTTGCCCTTTTTAAGGTGATAGACACATCATCACCTTCTGCTGCCTCCCCAACCTCAACTTCGGTGTTCTTTGGCAGAGTGTGACTTCGGTATTCTTTGGAAGATAGCCTACAAGTGAAATTTCAAAGGCTCAGCGTATAATGTTTGCTCACTAAATGTAAGCAACAGAGAACTAAATCTGAACTTTGGCAAAAGTCTATTAATAATTGACAAATAACAGAACAGTGAGGATGTAGAAAGTAATACATTAAAAAAAAAAAAAAAAAAAAACTCCATCTGGGATAACAATAACCTGTGAAAATGCTCCCCCGGCTAGTTTGTATCAATGATTATGAACAACATGCTAAATCAGTACTTCCGAAGTCTATATATGACTATTACAGGTCTGGAGCAAATGATGAAGAAACTTTGGCTGATAATATTGCAGCATTTTCCAGGTAAGAAAATTTCTTTTTTTAAATCATGTTTTAAAATTACACAAAGACTGTACCAAAATAAGATCTCCTAGTTTTACATTGGTGGTGTGTAATTACTTGTTCAGATTTAGGCTTGGTAGAGAGGGGAAAGTTCTTGGGGCTGTAAGAAATCTTGGGCCTTTAAATTGTTAAAAAATATTCCAAGCCTGTGAATCTTGAACAACTGACTGCAAGAGTCAACCCTATGTTAACTTCACTTGGAAGTATGATAACAATAATTTAACTACATATAAAAATAGCGATAAATTCAGATGACTTTTCTTTTTCTTAGTATGACAGTAAGTGCTTATGTTCATGGTGTAGGAAACAGCATTAAATGCCAGATAACCATCTTATCCGGATGAACCAGATTGGATTGTTGGCTCAAATGTTCTTTTCCTGCTGGCTTTTCGTGTTATCATTCATTTTGATCACTGTTGTCTAAACTTTCACTTTAGATTTCAATTTGTCTATGTAGCATTAATCTTTCAACCTTGCTGTTTCATCTCTCCTTCAAAGCACTTCATCTCTCTTCCCAAATTAGTTTTCCCTTGACTTTCATATTTCAAAGCACAAGGTGGTGGGTGACATGGTTTATGTTTTCTGTTTGTAATAAAAACAAGAAATAAAATCATTTCAAAGGTTTTTTTTTTTTGAGTTATAAAAAATGGTTTATTTGCTGGAGCAAGACAGGAGAGCCTTCACTCCACTCCACTCAGTCTCATCCATCTAACATTATGGCTCTTAGTAAAGGCACTCAGTATTGTGGGTACTCATTGATGGTGATAAATTAAAGACAAAAAGGCAGAAAATATGCAGTGGGGAGACAATCAGCTTTCCTCCCTGATTTCTTCTTTAGTCTACAACAAAATCACTCAAAATCAGTTTTCTATATTTAAATTAGGAGAAATAAAATCATCCCGGCCAAGGTAGCCTCTGGTAGGCAGCACTGATTCACCCACAAATTCATGTAGAGACTAAAAATGGTGATGGGGTGAAGGACAGGGCCTCTCCCCAATCCTTTCAAGCCTTGACTTTGTCTCAAGTTTTGCGTGGGACCCAGATGAGCTCAACAAACGCCAGGGAAGTCAGGGGAAGGGAAGTTGACTGAGAGTAGAGGGGCTTAAAATTCTGCACCATTATTTACTATTTTGGACTCATTTAAAAGTTTCTGCTCTTGGAAGATGCCCCTTCTTGGGCCAACATTAACTTTGTCCACCAAAATTTGCCTATGAGTGGTCTCTTGAAAACACCTTAACCCAAATGGGTTATTACAACCAAGGAAATTTCAGACCCTTGACAGATTTATATGGTTAGTGTCTCAGCATTGCTAGGCCTCCAATGCTCAAGTGATTATTTCATGTATACACAGCCTTCCTCACTTCTTAATTCCCTTTGTCCCATGCTAGCTAATTAACTAGGGCTAATTAGGAGTCTCCGTGAGCTACACTGTGTACTACATACTGAGGAAAAAGCAGTGAGCCAGACAAAGTTCCTGTCCATAGGAGCTTACGTTCCACCGGATGCCTATCAACCTCCAGTATACTGTTGGATTGAATTGATGCAAAATGGGCCCCAAATAGTTGGCCAAGTGGAGGTCTCAGAGAGGATGCAAAGGGACGCCCCAAGGCAGATGGATCACCTATGCAACCCTACAAATTGTAGAAACTTTGGGAGACATAGAAAGTTTGGTGACTTCTAAGTTGTGAACTGGAAAAGTGCTTCATGCCTTATATGAATTACATGGTATTCCAGTGAGTATTCCCATCCTATGTGTGTACCGAGTAACTTAGGGATAGGACACAGACAATGAAAATGAATTTGCAGTGCCACCTTTCCCATGAACCTTGATCATTCTCTTTTGTTCAGCTTTAAATTAAAAAAAAAAAAAGTATTGATCAACTTTCTTTGGAGGACAGCTGATGCTATTTTATTATCAACTACTTGAGTTTTTATTGCGACACATTTTAGGGGTTGTTACCTAGCTAATATCTCAATTCCTCTTTTGCTTTGTGACTTGCTAGGTGACCCTTGATTCCTCACACTGCATCATGTAGCTGGTCATGTGAAACCAAGAGTAGAATTTCTGCCAGGGTTGTGGAGACTTTGGGTTGGTGGCATGAAGGAAAACAACCTGAAATCTCACATTCTGATTCTAATGAAAAGTGCAAAACAATCAAACCTCAGATAACCCGTTGTGATACAAGGTCAGAGTATTTCAAACACATTTACAAAATTTATACACCTTCCCGTCTCACAAGTACAACAAAAGGTCATTCACAGTGACAGCTTTTCTTTCTCTGTACTCATCTCTGATAACCACATTTTCGAGTTCTGGGGACATGGGCCACTCGTGTCACCCAACAGTTGCTTGGAGATATTTTTCAGTAAGACTTGAGACTTTAATATTACTGTGGCAATAGAAAAAAAAATGTTAAAAAGGACAAATAAATGGAACCACCCAGAAGAACAAAATTTCTTATTGCAGTTATAACAAAACAGGGCAAATGTCAACTTGCTACATTTTACATGGCTGGAATTGATTGTGATTAATTCAAGGAAGAACAGTAATTTGTTTCTCTTACACATTTATTCAAAGTAGCCTTCTCAACAATGGTCTTCACATGTGTCATAGCTTTTTTTCCTGAAATTATCATTGATGGAAGATAATTCAACAATTTGGACACTTAGAAGCCAGCATGATTTCAGAAAAGGAAACTCTTTTCTGCTGCGTCACCTATTGATACTGAAGATTGCGTCATTTTCTTTTAAATAACAGATAGGTAAAAGTGATGTCATTCTCTCACTTTAATATTTGAGAAGTGATGTAAACTTACCAGTGACATTGTGTTCTCATAGGCATAAATGTCACAAAATCATTTATCTAGTATCCACAACAGGTGAATAAGGTGTTTTTGCTTTATATATTTTAACTGTTTAGAGTAAAAAATTAATGTGGAGAAAATTGGAATGCAATATTATAGTATTACACACCTTATAAAACATGAACCCACAATGTTCAGTTGGTGTGATTCAGAAACAGCATACAGTTATAAAGCTGGGTGAGGCACGGGTGTCTTCCTTCAACAGGGCAGCTACTTTGTGAGGAGTGTGTATATCATTTGATTTTTTATAAGTTAAATTTGAGGCCCTTGTTAGATGTGTGGGGTGGGCCAAAATTCCTGTGAACAGATTCTCATCTTTACCCCACTTCCTTTACTCTGGCATCTCATTTTCTATCCTTTGAAAACGGTTTATTATTTTCCAAAGTGGAGGCCCAGGAGAGCACAGTCCGAGAATATGGTGAGGTGCTATTTTATGTATGATTGTGGGAAAGTTACTTAAATTTGGGATGGGGTTGGGCAAGGCTTGGAAAGCTAGTGAGCTATCTGACATAGTTGCTGTTATTACTATTTGAAAAATATCAAAACATGGAGGACTCTTTAGATAACATGCATGTTCCCATTCCATTGATTTTATCTAATTTTACGTAGGAATTACGTTTTGTGCATTGGTTGACAAACCTCTGTAACATCCTCAGAACAGAAAATACTGTTTAAGGGAAAGTAAGAACCCACAGTTATTAAAGTGACTGCGCCACCAAGTGGACAAGCATAAAGCCACTGTTTGGAGATGGAAGGATTTAGCCTTGCTTTATAAATGGGAATTTGACCTTTAAAAATGTCCCTTTTGGCGCGCGCGCACACACACACACACATACACACACACACACACACACACACACACACACACACAGAGCTGCTGCCCTGCAGCGTTGTGTGTTCTTTTCATAAAGCTTTCATTGTTTCTCTAGCTCTAAGTAAATATTAATGCCTTCCAAGGCTGGCTTGCCAATGGCTGCTATTAAGATCGTTTTCTCTCATTCTAATAACACACTTAGAGATGATTGGTAATAAAAACTCTCTTCAAGGCTTCTGCTTCTCCCCCTTCAAAATGGAGATCAAAGAATCATGCTGTGAGGGTCCGTCAAGAAGAAAAGACTTTCAGCAACAGAGCATGTGGTGTGACATAAAATAATGACAATTATGATGTTCAAAGGAATAGCATAGAAATCACAGTAAAACTTCTTTATTATGCTTTTCAGGGACTGGATGTTTTTACTTTATTATGTGAGGAGGGGTTAGATTACAGACCCTTAGCTATTCCACAAAGCACCATAAGGCAGAATTTCTTCTTCCGCTACAGGAAGTACACTTCAATTAAGGGCTTTTTCTTTTTCTTCTTCTTCTTTTTTTTTTTTTTTTCAAGTTACTGCATTACTATATCGTACTTCACTATATTTACTAAAAAGTCATGCTGTTTGTGGAAGCAGAGTTAAATCTAGGTAATACTAGGTGAATGCTGGTTAGATATATATGTGTGCCTGAACAACATGTTTATTATACTGATGCATATTAGAAATAGGGCTGTATTTTCTTCAATTTTAATCAGCAGTAATGAGGAGAATAATAAATCAAAACAAACAGGAGATATATATTTTAACAGGAGGAAAGAGAACTAGTTCTCCTGTAAATCTTACCGGTGAATTTTTGGTTGCTGGTTTATTGGTAATTTTCATTCCAACACAGAAGCAGCACAGAAACAGTCATTTAAAATAATTTTCAGGAGTCAAAACCTTTTTAACCCCCAAATTTCAGTTTTTGTCAAATAACATTTTTGAGAAAAGTGTTAAGTTAAACTAATAAAAAAGCCTTCCCTCTTCATTAGACTTTAATGAATACAGCATAACTCAATAATTTTGAAGAAATCAAATTATAATTTTAAAAGTAATTGCCTGAAGCTGCTGTTGATCACATAAAAAGGAGACAAACTAGACATAGCGTATCTTCTTAAACTCTAATCTAAACTCCACGCATTTGTATACCATCTTGATTTTCAAGATTGGGGAAGTGTAATGAAAACTACGTTCACACAAGAACCTATACATGAATGTTTGTAGTGGCTTTATTTAGAATTTTGCCCCAAACTGGAGGTATTCCAAATGTCTTTTAGCTTGAGAATGATTGAACAAATGATGGTGCCCCTGTACAATGGAATACTATTCATCAACCAAAAGGAACAAACTATTGATACATACAACAACATGAGAAAATCTCTAATGCATTATGTTAAGTGAAAGAAGCCAAACTCAAAAGGCGACACACTGTATGATTTTGTTTACATGATATTCTCGCAAAGCAAAATTATTGAGACAAAAACAAAATACATCTGTGGTTGTTAGGGGATTGAATTGGGGAGAGTTTCACTACAAAAGAAAATGGAGACATTTTTGGGAATGATTGAACTTTTCTAGATCTTGATTGTGATGGTAGTTACACCATGCATTTGTATGCATTTGTCAAAATTCACAAAAGTACAGACTAAAATGAGTGAATACTATTATATATTAATTATACTTAAATAATTGCTTGGGAAATTAATTACCCTCTGTTAACTTTCTATCCTAACAGTAAAATTGCCTCTTTTCCATTAGCTTTGTAAAGTCATTTGCTTGTTGGGAAAAAATCCAATCACATTTTTTCTTTTTAACTAAAATGTAATGTCAAAGTTTTGGTTATATTTTTGAAACTCTAAAGCCTTTTATGTTATTTATTTATTTTTAAATTCTAGATGGAAGCTGTATCCAAGGATGCTCCGGAATGTTGCTGAAACAGATCTGTCGACTTCTGTTTTAGGACAGAGGGTCAGCATGCCAATATGCGTGGGGGCCACGGCCATGCAGCGCATGGCTCATGTGGATGGCGAGCTTGCCACTGTGCGAGGTAGGAGGAAGACTGTCACCACAGGGACAGAAGGGGGCTAACGTTTATCAACTTCCTTCTCTGAATGCACCAAGCAAACGTGTTCCTTGATGTTTTTACACTCAGAAACATTAAGCTCATAGACTCTATCATCAAAATGCTTGTTCTTGCATGTCCTGCTCCTCTTCTTTCCAGCTGTGTGACTGGGCAAGATACCCTCTCTCTGCATTGGTTTCCTTGGCTGTAAAATGGGGACAAAAACTGTACCTGCCTCATTGGGTTATGGTGAGGATTGAATGAGTTCAGGTATACAAAGTTCTGGCTCAGTAACTGTTGGTTTTATTATGGGTATTAATAGTACTGTCTCAGGAAATGGATCTCTGACAAGTAGACTCGCCCAAGGTCACAGCTAGGTAGTTACAGAATTGGAATTCAGCCCTGTGGCTACCCTATCTCAAAACCCTCCTGCTTCCCCCAAATCAAAGTTGTTCTCACAGCCAAAGAGTACATGGAGCAACGTGGTTGGTTGTGTTTTCTTCCATGGTTTTGGATCATGATTCTTTGTTATGGATGAGTTATATTCCCAGTAGAGCAGTTCCAGCTGCCTTAGGAGGGAGTGATGAGAAAATCAAATAAGATGTAAAGAAATCTCTTATTAGGGCTAATGTATTAATTTCCAGTTCTCTAGCAACTGTGAACATTTGAAAGGCTGTGGAGAGTAAAAAATCTCCCCAAATTCTGCTTCAGAAACTCATACAAAAGTTGGAAATGAATTCTTTTGATGCTAAGCAGGGCAGAAAAATAACACGACTACATAATATTTTCAAACATTTTAGTTTTAAGAATTAAGGATCTTATGAATTCACCTCCCTTCTTGAAATGTCTGACATAAAATTCTGTCAGGGATATCAGAATGGCACAATGAGGTTTTGCTGGACAGACTTAGCAGCTTTCTTAATTCTAGGACCACACACAAATAAGTGGCTTTGGGGCCTCAGCCTTTTGTCTATGGTAATCCTGAAACATGAGTAGAGAGAAGAAAAAAAAGGAAAATACTAAATGGGTTAATATCTATACAAAATCAAGATCATAAAGGCCCTTTCAGGCTTGAAACTATAGGCAACAACCTTAGAACAAAAGAAAACAAATGAACACCAAAAAACTAAGACTTTAGTGTTCTTAAATCTCAACGAAAATAAAAAGTAAATGGTAAACTGAAATAAATGGAAAACAAAATATGAGACTGTAAAGGGTTAAAGTCCTTTCCACGTAAAAAGCCCTTATATTTGAAGAAGAAAATAATATATTGCTCGAAGGGACAAAGAGAAATACATGAACAAAAGATATAAATAGGAAATTTACAAATGGAGACTTAAAAGTAAGCAATAAACATATGAAAAATATTCAATTTCATTAATAAGCAAAGACATGTAAATTATGACCATCTGTTTTATTTTCTGGATATCGAATTTTTATTTTAAGATCAGGCAGTGTGATTAGGTTAGGGAGAAAACGTGCATTTTCAAACAGTGTTGAGAGAAGTGTAAAGTGAAATAATCTTCCTAGAAAATAATCTGGCACTGTATATCAAAGCTCTAAAAATGTAAATTCCATGTGATGCTAAAAATTCTCTTCTAGGAATTCCAAGGAAATAATTATGATTTTTGAGGAAAAAAATCATTTCTGCAAGGATTTTTGTGCTTCTTATTTTTAGCAGGAGAATAACTAGAAAAAAATACCCACACATCTCATAATTAGAGATAGTTTGCAAAAAATATGATGCATAAAAATGGCATCAAATTAAAAAATTATACTATAGGAAGAGTGCAATAACATAGAATGATATTTTAATTTAAAATTGTAAGAAATCAGTTGCAAACAAGAGTCAGGTCCTAAAATACATTTAGTTTCAAATATCGCAATTTACAAATGTTTATTTGTAAGTGATGAGATTACTCCTGACTTTATACTCTTCTGATTTTTGGCTCAATCTTATAAACTCTTCTTTGAATTATTTTGTAAGGAGGAAATGATAAAAATTAGATTTGAAAGAGTAGAGATAAAGGAACAAGGGACCATGAAGAGAATGGAAATGAAGAAAGGAAGCAGAGAAGGCAAAAAGCAGAGCTCACTTAGTAAGGCACCCTGGAACCAGCAGATTATTTTTACCACATGTATTAGTTCCTTCTCGTACTGATTTAAAGATACTCTTCGAGACTGGGTAATTTATTAAGGAAAGAGGTTTAACTGACTCACAGTTCTTCATGGCTGGGGAGGCCTCAGGAAACTTACCACAATGGCAGAAGGCAAAGGGGAAGGAACGACCTTCTTCCCATGGCGGCAGGAGAGAGAAGTGCAAGCAGGGAAATGCCAGATACTTATAAAACCATCTGATCTCATGAGAACTCACCCACTATCATGAGAACAGCATGGGTGAAACCACCCCCACGATCCAATCACCTCCCACTAGGTCTCTTCCTCAACACCTGGGATTACAATTCAAGATGAGATTTGGGTGGAGAAACAAAGCCTAACTATACCAACACATGTTACTTTATTTGATATTTGCCAGGTGTTTCTGTCCCCATTTTGTGGGCAAGTAGCTAGAGTTACAGAGAAAACAGTTTTTCATAGCTCATCAATGACAGATTTATTCTCCAAGTCACTTCTGATGGTTCCAAGACCAGTCTTTATTCTTGGTGGAGTTGGGCTGAGAAGAAAGAGGAGAAGAAAGCAGAAAAGAAAGCTTCTTTAGAAACTATGATTTGACAGTGTAAGTAGGACTATTTCCTTCAGAAGTAACTATAAGAGGATATTAAATGCTTATTACAGTCTTATCCCCTTAGATTTATTTCACACTTATAAAGCAATTATCGTGTTCCAGACACTATTTTAAGTATATTATGAGTATTATAGCATTGAAGCCTCAGAGCAGCCCAAATAAATAGGTCATATTATTAAACCTATTTTACACAGGAGAAACTGAGGCACACACCAGATGAATAACCTTGCCTAGGGATGCACAATTCATAAGTGATAGAGATGGGATTCAGATAGAGGTATTCTGTCTCCATAATCTGGGCTCCTTACCACTTTGCAAGAGCTTTAATTTCAGAAAGTCCTATAAAGTGTCATGAGGAGAAGCCCATTATGATCCCCTAGAAGTAATTATAGTTTTAGAATCATGCAAAACAGGCCCCTCGGCAGAATAAGTTACACAATAGACATTTGGATAAGGTGGATCCAGCAGAACAAAGAGAGGGTGGTGACATCGAGATCACAGAGGAACTGGAGAAGGCAATGGAAGTGTGCACATGCTGCCCT
>NW_012099876.1:1765698-1781512 GCF_000951045.1 Mandrillus leucophaeus | reverse complement strand
ACATCTCATAATTAGAGATAGTTTGCAAAAAATATGATGCATAAAAATGGCATCAAATTAAAAAATTATACTATAGGAAGAGTGCAATAACATAGAATGATATTTTAATTTAAAATTGTAAGAAATCAGTTGCAAACAAGAGTCAGGTCCTAAAATACATTTAGTTTCAAATATCGCAATTTACAAATGTTTATTTGTAAGTGATGAGATTACTCCTGACTTTATACTCTTCTGATTTTTGGCTCAATCTTATAAACTCTTCTTTGAATTATTTTGTAAGGAGGAAATGATAAAAATTAGATTTGAAAGAGTAGAGATAAAGGAACAAGGGACCATGAAGAGAATGGAAATGAAGAAAGGAAGCAGAGAAGGCAAAAAGCAGAGCTCACTTAGTAAGGCACCCTGGAACCAGCAGATTATTTTTACCACATGTATTAGTTCCTTCTCGTACTGATTTAAAGATACTCTTCGAGACTGGGTAATTTATTAAGGAAAGAGGTTTAACTGACTCACAGTTCTTCATGGCTGGGGAGGCCTCAGGAAACTTACCACAATGGCAGAAGGCAAAGGGGAAGGAACGACCTTCTTCCCATGGCGGCAGGAGAGAGAAGTGCAAGCAGGGAAATGCCAGATACTTATAAAACCATCTGATCTCATGAGAACTCACCCACTATCATGAGAACAGCATGGGTGAAACCACCCCCACGATCCAATCACCTCCCACTAGGTCTCTTCCTCAACACCTGGGATTACAATTCAAGATGAGATTTGGGTGGAGAAACAAAGCCTAACTATACCAACACATGTTACTTTATTTGATATTTGCCAGGTGTTTCTGTCCCCATTTTGTGGGCAAGTAGCTAGAGTTACAGAGAAAACAGTTTTTCATAGCTCATCAATGACAGATTTATTCTCCAAGTCACTTCTGATGGTTCCAAGACCAGTCTTTATTCTTGGTGGAGTTGGGCTGAGAAGAAAGAGGAGAAGAAAGCAGAAAAGAAAGCTTCTTTAGAAACTATGATTTGACAGTGTAAGTAGGACTATTTCCTTCAGAAGTAACTATAAGAGGATATTAAATGCTTATTACAGTCTTATCCCCTTAGATTTATTTCACACTTATAAAGCAATTATCGTGTTCCAGACACTATTTTAAGTATATTATGAATATTATAGCATTGAAGCCTCAGAGCAGCCCAAATAAATAGGTCATATTATTAAACCTATTTTACACAGGAGAAACTGAGGCACACACCAGATGAATAACCTTGCCTAGGGATGCACAATTCATAAGTGATAGAGATGGGATTCAGATAGAGGTATTCTGTCTCCAGAATCTGGGCTCCTTACCACTTTGCAAGAGCTTTAATTTCAGAAAGTCCTATAAAGTGTCATGAGGAGAAGCCCATTATGATCCCCTAGAAGTAATTATAGTTTTAGAATCATGCAAAACAGGCCCCTCGGCAGAATAAGTTACACAATAGACATTTGGATAAGGTGGATCCAGCAGAACAAAGAGAGGGTGGTGACATCGAGATCACAGAGGAACTGGAGAAGGCAATGGAAGTGTGCACATGCTGCCCTCAAAAATCTAGGATCCTCCATTGGGTTCCTATCAGGGAAGCAACATCAGAGTTTCTATTCTGTATTTGTACTAGAAATCTTTCTCCAGGGTTTCTAAGTTTTCTCCTATGTTTCAAAGACCATTAGGTTATTAGTCTATTTAATATTTAGGTGTATCCAGAAAGCTGACGGTCATCAGCTAATAGTAGAGTGCTCTTTGGCAGGTGTGTTTTGGTTGTGGGACAGAGGGTTACTTGCAAGGAAAGAATGAATGCCTGGAGTAGATGGTGCTTGCGCTCTGGATGTATTCCCGTCTTTCTTCCCATTTCCATCGGACCTACCACTTTTTGCCTGACATTATCTCTTGCAACATGAGCCCATGGATAGGTGTGTATGAAGTAGGGGAATGGGAGAGAGGGTTCCCTAGCTAATGATGTACAGTAGTAGGTGGATAAATACCCCAGCTCTCTTTGATCAGGGTAACGGAAGCATTTTCTAATATGGTCACCCACTCATCCTTGGAAGGATTGAATCACATTGTCCACAGTAGTTGCCTACCCATGAACATACCCTCTTTTACTGGCTTCCTTCCCATTCTTCTCTCACTTCCCCATTCCTTCAATTCACTGAGATCATTTCCAAGTAAGATGACTTGCTCTCACATCTCTGTGTAATTTTTGGCTTCTGGAAGTATGCAAACCAGGATAATAGCTAACTGAAGGCTATAGATAGCCATAGGCAAATTTAAGTAACAGTGTAAGAATATTCATACTTGGCAGAGATTTATTTATGAAAACTGAGAAAATTTACGTGGAATTATGAAGTTATTATTGGATTTATTCCATCATTCCCAGAAAGAATATGGAAATCCTCTCAAGCAAGTCAATCCTTGGGAATATGGTGAAATCCATGGAACTTGTTGTGGAGTATTTTTTTTGTTACCCTCCTAAATATCTGGCCCCTAAGCATTCCTGTCTCCAAGGACTTAGACCCTAGCAAGGAAGAGAAGTTGGGGCCAGGTTCAGAAAACAGGGGTTAGTTATCAATCTCTCTGAAGTGTCCCCCTCAGCATGGTCAGTGAGAGTAAGTGAAACCCATTGGTGTCCACAGGCAATGGTCTGGCCTGAGTAATTAGAATGGGCCTCCAGAAAGTTCTGGGAATTACTATGGTGCCATAGTCTCATTTTCCCAGTTGACTCTCCAGATTTATTCAGAGTTCAACTTTGAGGGCCTTTCTGCCCTTCCTCTCACAACTGTGGGGCACATCCACCTTATTAACTGGGACTGAGGACTGAACTTGACTCTTTTTTTTTTTTTTTTGAGACGGAGTCTTGCTCTATCACCAGGCTGGAGTGCAGTGGTGCTATCTCGGCTCACTGCAACCTCTGGGTCCCAGGTTCAAGCGATTCTCCTGCCTCAGTCTCCTGGGTAGCTGGGACTACAGGCTTGCACCACCACGGCTGGCTAATTTTTTGTCTTTTAGTAGAGACAGGGTTTCACCATGTTGGCCAGGATGGTCTTGATCTCCTGACCTCGTGATCTGCCTCCCAAAGTGCTGGGATTACACGTGTGAGCCACTGCGCCCGGCCTGAACACTACTCTTTTACACTGCTACATGGTTGTAGAGTGACCAGTGAAGCTATACTTTTTTCATTTTCAAAATGATGATGAATACAAGGTTACCAAATAAAACACAGAGGGCCCATTATGTTTGAATTTCAGATAAACAACAAATCATAGATGTCCTGTATGTTTGCTCAATCAGAGCTCTCACCTGTAGGAGTTCTTGTGAGGATTCATGAAATAAATACTAGAAATGCTTATATACGATCTTTACTTGCCCCTCAGAGCCCAAAGTCCCCAAAATCTTTATCTTTCACACACAAAAACTCGTTTTCGTTAAGGATTTTTCCTTTCATCTTAGTGGAAATAAAAATTGTTCTTTTTCTTTGCTGAAAATATTTTTATTTTAAGCTTTATGCAGAAACCTTGGGGGAAAAAGGTACCTTTAGGAGCCAGGCTTGTAATGTAAATGTCCAAAAAAAGATGAAAGTGAAACAAACAAACAAACACACAAACAAACGAAACAACAGTGCAAGCTCCTGGGTGGAGACTGCAGCGAATCTGAGATTTCGTGTTCCATCAGAAGGGGGCAGCCACATCTTAGCTCTTGATGACCCAAGGGAGCAGGGATGTGGGGCTGCCAAATCTTCCAAAATTTTAAGGGAAGCCAGAAATCTTGATTTCTACGTACAATCTCCTGGTTTTTAAATGTGGGCAAATAAATCAAAATTCCCTAAAACACTGTTTGGGGCAACAATATGTGGGCCAAAGTAAATACTTTTGTGGGCTACAAGTGTCTCCTGGGCTGTCCATCTGGGACATCTGATTTATGTGGAAATTTACCACGAACTAGTTTTATTTCTGTGGCAGGTCATTTTCACTCTCTAGGATTACGTTTCTTCATTGATAAAGTGAGCTGCTTGAGCAAGACCAGTGGTTTGAATGCCACGTCCCAAGGAGGCTGGGGTTGTTCCCAGGGATCTTACAGAACTTAGGTGTGACACTGAGCATGCAGCTACTTGTGTTGCATTTTGGCGTTCAAAAGAAAAGTTCTCTAAATAGTTCTGCTGGTAAGACAAAAAAAAAAAAAAAGAAAAAAAGAAACACACACAAGAAAAAATGTTCACAACAAAAATCTCCAAAAACAAAAACCCCGAAAATTGACATAGAAGTGGATGATCTTTGCAATATTTTCAGTATACAAATAAATGATTTTGATCCCATTTAAAATTTTATCAAATGCAAAAAGAGAGACAATTGAAAGTATAGAGCTACCTTTTCTAACACTTCTGAAATTTACACTTTATGTCAATCCTTGAGGTTTTAGATGCACTTTATGTCAGGCCACTTCTTTCTACAGAGCTGTGTCAGCCCTGGAGGGTTTAGATGAGGCAGTGAGCATTTGAGTGCATTTGATGTCCATTTCTCAAAGTACATTCTTGGTCTATAGGAGAGGAACAAGATATGTAACTATCTCTGAATATTGCTAATAACATAAACATGTGTTTAATAAATGTTGCATAAACTCTGAAAGTGATACTTCAAAGTCTTGTGAAAAATGATGATCACCAGCATTTATAGAGCAATTAGTATGTGCCACACAATTTGACTTTATTGTTTATTCATCTATCCTTACCACCATCTTAAAATGTGTGAGTGCAAAACCCTAAGAAACTTTCTCCAACTCCTGTGGATGTGGAAATCAAGGCTTAGAAAGGTTAAATGCCTTGCTCCGGTTATTAATCACTTAGGCAGTGCTACCTATAACATCCTGCTCCGTTACTGGTATTTTCAAATGTCATTAACTATAGCAAGAATCCTAAGGCAAGCACCATGCTATCATCTTAAAATATTTACTGCAAACATCCTATATTTTAATTGTTTTATCTTTTTAACTTTGAGAAGATAAAGCAAGCCACAGAAAGTGAAATTAATTAGGAAATACTCGCTTTTTGCAAAATTTGAGAGCATAAACAATGGGTCATGAAGTACAATCGAACAAAAAATAAAACTCTAAGTCTTTTAAAGTGGAAGAAAAATATCTGAAAAATACTGAATGGAGGGCAGTTTTTCATGTACTGTGTTACGAATAAAAAATTTGATTCAATAGATTAATCAACCTTTTAATAGTTGTAAATGTTATAATATTTAAGATGTTTTATAAGTGCCTCTACTTATAATGGCACATCCATTTGAAACTCTAGCAGATAATTTTTATTTATGTTTTTGAATTTTTTTCTTTATATTCTTTAAAGAAGAATTATTTCTATGAATATTTAACATATTGAAGGAAATAGCAATAATAAACATAAATGCTAACACATATAAAATAGGTAGTATCATTAGGCTAAATTTTTGTCTTCCAGGATAAGTAGATCATCTCTGAAATCTCTGACTTCTCAAATATCCAATTAATAAAATGCTTACTATACCACTTGGTGCTTTAAGAACATTATCATGGAAACCTCTCAGGTTTTATGAACAGTAGCTATAATAATATTTTCCTTCATGTTTCATGGAGCTACTTGAGATGGTTTTTTCTCCCTTTAAACATGAGAAATCAAAAAGAAAGAGAAAAAATGATTAAATATTCATATATCCCTTTGCTTCTGACTTGTCATGTGGGCAAGTGCCACATGAGGGAGTGCTGGGACCTCATATCAAGAAAAATTAAAACCTACCTAATGCGTTCCAGGAATGCTCAGCATATTAGCAAATTCTTATTAAACTGTCAAAAAAAAGAAAAAAAAAGGGGGTTTAAAAGAAATTCCAGCCCCTGGATGCAATTAGAGGCTACCACACAGGATTTGATGGGCCATAAAACCATTAAATCTAAACACTTTTTTTTTGAGCCTAAAAGGCCAGAACATTCCAAAGTGAAGTTTTGGGACTCAGCTATGACTTGACCACCTATTAAGATGCAGGTGGAACAGATTGCAGAGTAATACAAAGAGCCACACAGACCCCAAATGACTGCATTAGGGTGTAGGTGAGAGTTTTAGCTGTTGAATTTTCTGGATTTTCCAAGATTAAGTGATCAACCTTAACATTGAGTGAAAGACCATTCAACAGGAAAAACTGTCATTTCCTTTGCTCCAAACCCAAACGATGTATTTTTTGAAAGCTTTATTAATTTATATATTTATGTGTTGTGCTAGGTGACCGACTAGATATATGTTTTAGCATACCTACTAGGAAAATATCCCCATTATTCTCAATTTTACCTAATCCAGGCAAAGCACTGGACTTGCTTTAAGGAAAATTTTTACTCTTTCTGAAGTGGAGTGCCTGTCATGTATCAGGTGCAATGCTTGGACTTCATGTTCTTGTGATTAATCCTTACCATAGGCTTGTGAAGTAATTCTCATTCTGTTTGACAGTAGAGAAGAAGGAAGCCCTTGACCAAGGCCTAGTGCCAGTAATGTTGGTGATGGGGTTTGAATCTAAGTCTGTTTCACTCTAAAGTGTAACCAAATTTTATGATTTAGACTTGCTTTTCTAACAATAAAAAGTCAGTGATATGCTCTTTCTATGTGTAAGCACACACACGCACACACAAACACACACAAACACACATCCATATTACATATGCTTATAAATGTATTAAAAGATTATGGACATTTGATATATATACATATACTAAAATGTGTAATTCATTTTATTTTCATTGTATAATTCATTGTAAAATGTATACTTCATTGTATAAAGTATTTTCATATAAACAGTGACTTCAGTGTTAAAATCCCTTTGCAATGAAACAAGATTGTTAATTAAAACACCTATTAAAAATTAGAATCTAGCCATATTAAAGACAGCCATCAAATGGTATGATTTCTAGGATTTTGCACCAAAATTTAAGCTATTGGGTGGTTTTGTTGAGAGCATGAGATTGCTTCTTCTTGGAATTATTAATGTACCTGATGACATTTTAATGTGACAGTGAAAAAAGTCAGAGGCTCACGTGTGTATCCCAACACTGAAATTGTTAAACACTGGGAGGTTGGTTGAATTTGTTGTGCACAAACTCAGAACTCCTTAAAACCATTATTAAAGGGCCTATCACTGTGTTGTGGTCTCCATATGATCTGCCATTTATGCCAAGACTTGACAATTCAGTAAAATGACAGAATAATAACACAGGAATCACTACAGTAGAGTTAATGTTTTAATCTGTTGCAGAGTTCTGCTCTAGAAATACAGTGAAAACAAGGAAAGGAGAGCTAAGATGTCACTGGGACTAATTGTTCCTTGCAAATATTTTCATACAGTAAAAAAGAGATCTAGAGGTATAGTGGCAGTGTGATCACTCAAGATTATATAGCTCCAGATTCGTTCAATGGACCACGATGAAAGCACTGGAAAGATTAAGTCTGGTTTCCTGGTCTTTCTTGGTGTGTTTAAATTGGTTCAGCTCCATAAATTGTAAATTAAGATTTGTTTGACAACTTTTAAGTATTTCAAGCATAATTGTAGTTGAAGATTTGTTCTTCTTTTAGATCACTGACTTCAGAACTTTATTTTTCTGGTTAATCTCAATTGTAATTTTAGACATTCATAAAACAGTGTTGACTGCGTCTATACCATGGTAGATCCTCTGTGAAGACCTATATGATGGTAGCTCCCCTGTGAAGACAGGATGACACACTCAATGGACATTATGGTGCACAGTTATACAAACACTTCACTATGACAGGCCCTGAGTTTAGAACCACACAACTGCTTGGTACTTGGTCATTGCATATTTTCCCTATTACGTAATGACTTCCTGTGCAGATGACAAAATGCGTTTTCTCAACAAAATTATTTTCAGTGCAGCTGTTTTGATGACTAAATTTTGTAGGAGCTTTTTAATCAAATGCACCTAAGAAAACCCCAACACTTTAGGCCCTTTGAACATATTACCCTTTTTTGCTTCCTCTTTCCTCTTTTTCCTTAAAACCATAATTTTGGAAACTCGACTCTGCCTTCTCATAAAAGAGAGTTATTTTCAAAGAAATTATTTGGATCTAAAGTAACATGTTGCTTAATTGTTCTGTTTGAATCTAGGTGTATGATTAGTCCCACATGAATTAATTTTCCAAATAATTAACTCTCACCGATAACTAATATTTTCTGTTTCCCTCCATTGTTGTTTTGTGGTGGTGTTGGTGGCTGTGGATGAGCATCATTCTCAAATATATTATAATTCCCTTCCTCATCAAGCCCAGCATGATAAACTTCAGTTTTGCTTGATGGTTCATCATCTTATTTCTGTGTGTAAGATTGTTGAACCTGACATTAAACATTTGGAAACTATTTTATAATTGGTAAATTGTGTTTTCTCAGCTTTGAGTAAGCGCTCTCGTCTTCTTCAACTTATACCATTTTATTTTTATTTGCCATTCACTTCCACTTCTGATCTGAGAACTAGGAAGCTGGACAAATCCCAGATAAGCAAGCTAAAACAAACAAACAAGCAAACAAACCCAAATCATGGGATAATGGTTAAGTGTACTGAGGGGCCATCATGAGAACACAGCTTAATTCCTTGGCTTTAAAACTAGTAAGAGAAGAATGCATTAAAAAATGTGGCACATGTACCTGTGCCCCTCTCCAGAGGGTGCCAGCAGAGAAGAAAGGCGATTTATCAGCAAGGCATGGCTGGCCATTGGCAAACCATGTGACAACCACTGCCAGCTTCACTGCCATTGCTCCATCTTTCCCTCCCATTTTCAATGAGCCCCAACTTTGCTCAGGACATCACACATATTCTACTAATTTGGATGAGTCCTTTTGAAAGAAAATATCTACCTCAAGGTTCTCAAAGCATAGTCTTTGGAACAATAGCATCAGCAGGACTCTGGAGCTTGTTAGAAATGCATATCTTAGGTCCCACTACAGACCTACTGAGTCAGAATCTGAATTTTGTTAACA
This sequence comes from Mandrillus leucophaeus, assembly GCF_000951045.1. Classification (NCBI taxonomy): domain Eukaryota; kingdom Metazoa; phylum Chordata; class Mammalia; order Primates; family Cercopithecidae; genus Mandrillus; species Mandrillus leucophaeus. The sequence continues at coordinate 1,772,476 of NW_012099876.1, read as the reverse complement.
TACCTGTGTGATTCCTATACACCTCAAAGCTTGAGAAGCCCTGGTCAGAGTCTGTGATGAAAATTCCTATTGGTTCCAAGTCAAAGGCATAGTTCAGTTCTTCAAACATGAACAGTATTAGATGTAGATGGATATTGTTCCCTTCTGAAGACTCTCAAGGTCTTTTGAGAGCCTGTCAAGTTGAGAATGACTGCCTGAAATGAGTGAGAAGTCACAACGAGACTCTAGATAACTGAGAGATGTGTTCACAGTAGTCTTTGATAAAAACCTGGGATGGGCAGGCTTAGCATCCAGGCCCCTAAAATTTATGTATACAATGGATTTCCTATTTTTGCTTCTTCACATCCAGATTACCTGGATCAGAAATAAATGTTTTCGTTAAGGCTTGATGTGACAAACAAACAAAACAAAACTCTGCCAAGCTCTAGAAGAACAATTGCATTTCTCAGCCACAGGGAGAACACTGCCAGTTTATGCTGTTTTCCAAAGCTATTTACCTGTCCTAGCTCATTTAAATCACTGTACATTGGAGTTTAGGATTTGTGTCAACTCTAGAGGTAGCTGCATTCATACCTGATGAGTTCTTTTTAATCTCAGTAGTTGATTATAGCTTCCATAGTATAGGAAATTTTCCAACCCTCTATTGAATGGCAGTTTAGAAAGGTCGATCTACACTTACCTTACGTCAGGTTATTGCAGACCCTTGTGGCATTTTTCCACCCTAGGACATGTGATTTAACTCTAATAGGAATCTTCATTATGGGTGGGTCTGAGATTAACTTTTATTCTGTTAAACAGAAATCATTCCACTGGCCGTAGCTCATTTTTTGATATGGAGTAGGGGAAATAGGTGATAGTAAACAATGATATTAATCTCACTTATTTTTATATTATTATATTTATAGTTACATTGCAAATGGAAGAGTAGAGAAACCAAAAACATATACTAAGAACTTTACAATTTTTCTTCCAAGTATTATTGATTGATGTTTGGATTATGCAAGTGCTGCCAGCCCCTTAGACTCACTCTGCAGTTCCCCCCATGGAAATTTGTAAACAGGTTAGGATGGGGATAGGGAAAAGCTTGTTCTTTTTGCACTTCTTGGATTATTTGTTCCAGGCTCTCCAAAGTAATGTGTACCCTGGGAATGCAGAAATTATCTCCTTAGATATTCTCTCCCTATATAGGTCCCCACAGGGAGTTCTTGGGCCTGGAGAAGATTCCACTCTCCTTTAGGAGCTTTCTCCATAAAAGTATTGAGCATTGGACACTATATTTGCAAGGGAAAAGAGGAATGTGTCTCTTGAGCATCAAAATCATTGTAGAAGAATCTCCATACTGTTTTTCAAAATGGCTGTACTTACTTACTTTCCTGTCATCAGTAGGTTCCCTTTTCTCCACAAGGGTTCCCTTTTCTTTGCATCCTCACCAACACTTGTTATCATTGGTGTTTTTGATAATAACCATTCTAACATTTGGAGGTGATACTTCATTATGATTTTAATTTAAATTTCCCTGATGATTAGTGATACTGAGTTTCTTTCATTATGTCTATTGGCCATTTATATCTCTTCTTTTGAGAAAAGTCTGTTCAGATCCTTTGCCCATTTTTTTTTCTTTTTTCAACTTTTATTTTAGAATTAGGGAGTACATGTGCGGGTTTGTTACAAAGGTATATTGCATGATGCTGAGGTTTGGAGTGCAAATGAATCCATCACCTAGGTAGTGAGCATAGTTCCCAACAGGTAGTTTTTTTTCAGCCCTTTTCCCCCTCCCAACCCCACTGTTGTATTCCCCAGCATCTATTGTTCCCATTTTTATGACCATGTGTATCCAATGTTCAGCTTCCATTTATAAGTGACAACATGTGGTATTTGGTTACTACATTAATTCACTTAGGATAATGATTTCCAGCTGCATCCATGTTGGTGCAAAGGAGATGATTTTGTTCTTTTCTATGGCTACATAGTATTCCATGGTGTATATGTACCACATTAAAAAAGTTCAGTCCACCATTGATGGGCACCTGGACTGATTCCATGTCTTTGCTATTGTGAATAGTGCTGTGAGGAACATGCAGGTGCATGTGTCTCTTTGGTAGAATGATTTATTGTCCTTTGGGAATACACCCAGTTAGTGGGATTGCTGGGTCAAATGGTAGAATAACTCTCAGTTCTTTGAGAAATCTCCAAACTGCTCTCCATAGTGGCTTATTTAATTTACATTCCCTACGGCAGTATATCAGCCTTCTCTTTTCTTCACAGTCTCACCAACATAGTATGTTTTGATTTTTTAACAAAAGCAATTCTGGCTGGTATGAGATGGCATATCTTGTGGTTTTGATTTGCATTTCTTTGATGCTTAGAGATGATGAGCATTTTTTCATATATTTATCAGCCTCTTGTATGTCTTTGTTTGAGAAGTGTCTGCTTATGTCCTTTGCCCACTTTTTAATGGGGTTATCTGTTTTTTTCTTGTTGATTTGTAAGTTTCTTATAGATTCTGGATATTAGACCTTTGTTGGATGCATAGTATGCAAATATTTTCTCCAATTTTGTAGGTTGCCTGTTTATTCCTTTGATTGTTTCTCTTCCTGTGCTTTGTACATTTTTTATTTGGGTTATTTTTTTCTTGCTATTGAGTTGTTTGAGTTCCATATATTTTTTTGGATATTAGCACTCATTAGATATATGCTTTACAAGTATTTTCTCCCAATCCCTGGGTTGTCTCTTGATTCTGTTAATTGTTTGTTTTCTTTGCTGTGTAGAAATTTTTAGTTTCATACAATTCCTCAAAAAACTAGAAATCGAATTGCCATATGATCCAGCAATTCTACTTCTGGATGTTTATTGAAAGGTGTTGAAATCAGTATGTTGAAGAGGTATCTGCACTTCTATGTTCATTATAGCATTATTCACAATAGTCAAGATATGGCGTCAACCTAAGTATCCATTGACAGATGAATGGATAAAGAATGAGGTGTATGTACACAAAGGAATACTATCCAGCCTTTAAAAGGTGGAAAATTCTGTTATTTGTAACAACATGGATTAATCTGGAAGATAGTATGCTGAGTGAAATAGGCCAGGAACAGATAGACAAATACTATATGATCTCACTTATATGTGGAATCTAAAAAGGTAGGTCTCACAGAAACAGATTGTAAAAAGGTGGCTACTAGAGGCTGGGAGAGGAAGGAAAAGAATGAGGAAAGTGATATATTGATCAAGGTTGTACAAAGTTTCAATGCAACTGGAGTAATAGGTTTTAGTGATCTATCGTACAGAATGGTGATCACAGTTAATAGTAATGTATTTTATATTTTAAAATTACTGAAATAATAGATATTTAATGTTCTCCCTACAAAAAAAAAAAACACGGTAAGTTGGTGTATTAGTCCACTTTCACACTGCTATAAGGAACTGCCCAAGTAATTTATAAAGAAAAGAGGTTTAATGGCTCACCGTTCTGCATGGATGGGGAGGCCACAGGAAGCTTACAGTCATGGTGAAAGGGAAAGCAGGTATGTCTTACATGGTGGCAGGTAAGAGAGCCTGTGTGTGAAGTGAAGGGAGAAGAGTCCCTTATAAAACCATCAGATCTTGTGTGAGCTCACTCGCTAGCACGAAAACAGCATGGAGGAAATCACCCCTATGATCCAAACACCTTTTGCCCTCAACACATGGGGATTATAGTTCCCTCCCTCGACATGTGGGATTACAATTTGAGTAAGATTTGGGTGGGGACACAGAGCCAAACCTTACCAGTTGGTGAGGTGATGAATATGGTCATTAGCTTGTCTAAATTTGTCCACAATGTATACATAGATCAAAACATCACATTTTACCCCATAAACATGTCCAATTACTATTTTTCAATTAAAAATACATATAAATAAATTAAAAATAATTGCAAAGGAAAGCTGGCTTTGGTGGGAGGCCAAGGTAGGCAGATTACTTGAAGTCAGGAGTTTAAGACAAGCCTGATCAACATGGTAAAACCCTGTATCTACTAAAAATACAAATATTAGCTGGGTGTGGTGGCACATGCCTGTAATCTCCGTTTCTTCGGGGGCTTGAGCCCTTGGGTTTGTTTGAACCCGGGGGGCGGGGTTTGCGTTGGGCCAGGTTCCCTTCCTTGCCTTCCGGCTTGGTTGCCGGGTTGGGCTTCCTTTTTTCAAAAAAAAAGAAGAAAAAAAAAATGTCCTGAAGAGGATGTTACCTAAGGTCACACAGAGATGAGCAACAAAGTAGGAGAACTCAGCATGGAACTCACCACTCTCCCAGGGCAATGATCTTTCTAGACTCCCTGCATGCCTAAATGACTCCCTGGTACCAAGCATAGATAAATAGACTCCCTCAATATTTCAGGGCAATGACATCCAAGAGGGTAGGTTTGCCATGTGCATGAGAGACACTGCCATGCATTGGGAAGGCATGGAATCTTAGAGTCCGGTAGGAAGGTCCTCTGTATACTGGAGGTGCAGAGTGTGAATGCACAAAGGAGTCTGGCAAAGAGAAGATTAATAAATAATGACATTAAGAAATCCAGGTCCTTGGCGAAATTAGAAAAATATACAAAGCTATCCAGGACTTATTTTTCCAAATTCATTAGGCATCCTCTCACCTAGCCCTTTACAATTGCATGGCTTCAGGGATTACACAGAAAACGTTCACAAACATTGCCCCAATAGATGATCTTGCAATGCAATGAAGTGGGCAGAACAGCTGTGGCTATAGCCATTGCGCAGATAGAATGTGCTTCATGGATGGCAAGACTGGGACTGTAGGACAGGCTCTCAATCCATTCTACCCTGTTATTGTTCTGAAATGGAAGTTTTATCTCCCAGCTTATATACGTAGCCTTATCTTTGATGCTTCAATATCTGAGACCTGACCAGTGTCCCTTTTAGTGATTGTATGTGTGTGTGTGTGTCATATGCAATTTCCTTATAGCAATGGCATAATGCATAACTGTTTAATTAAAGAAGAGAAATAAATGCCAAACATATGAATAAAGTCTGAGTATATCTGTAACATTAAAAGTGTAGGTGTCTATCTTTGAAGATGTATCTTAAAGACAATGAAAAGAGTCAGTGAGTAAAAGTAAGATAAGAGTCCTGGGATTTCATACAAGATCAGTGTTTACTTGATGGTGTATGAACCATAGTTTAACCAATTCCCTAGTGCTGGACATTCAGGTTCTTAATATTTTTTGCCTGTATTTACAGGCACCTTTGACTATTGGACTCATTTTGTTCTTCAGGAACAATATACAAAGTGTGGAAAGAAATGTGTATTTTTAATCATTGGAAAATAAACACTGAACAGCAATAACTCCAGTAGTCATTTGTTCCAGAGGAGGTAAAATCAGGAAATAGATGGTATGGACTGAACTTGCTTCTCTTTTTAAAAAATTTGACTTCATATTGCCAAATTGCCCTTCTAGATGTCTTTATTCCATCTAACTGCAATTCAAAGGCTTGGATGAGCAATGCCAGGCCTGGCTTGATTATCCCCTTTCTTTCTCAGCCTGTCAGTCCTTGGGAACGGGCATGATGTTGAGTTCCTGGGCCACATCCTCAATTGAAGAAGTGGCAGAAGCTGGTCCTGAGGCACTTCGTTGGTTGCAACTGTATATCTATAAGGACCGAGAAGTCACCAAGAAGCTGGTGAGGCAGGCAGAGAAGACGGGCTACAAGGCCATATTTGTGACAGTGGACACACCTTACCTGGGCAACCGTCTTGATGATGTACGTAACAGATTCAAGCTGCCACCACGACTCAGGTAAACATGAACATGTGGGCCCTGAACTGAGCTGAAAGGGATCTTGTCTGGGAATGATAGGGTCTGGATTCTACTGATACCATCATTGCTAAATATCTGGTTAATCTTCAGCTAATCAAATCCCTTTTGTAGATGTCACTTTTTTGAGCTACACAATAGAAACAGAAATGGCCTCTATACTTACAAAAGTCAAAATAAGTTTTCAGACCAGAGTGCATTAAGGCCTTTGGCTTTAGGAAGTATGAATTGCTCTACAGATGGAAGATACTTAATTTTGCCCAAGCAACAGTTTATTAAGATCATCCTGGTGCCCTATTTCTCTGTTAAAGTCAAAGAACCACCTTTACATTTTATTTTTAATTGTACATGGAACAGCTAAGGATAAGAAGATTAAAGAAAGAAAAAATAATGGAGATTAAAAAAAGCCACATCTTTGATCCCTCATTGTCTACTTCTTCTTTCAGCAATATTCCTTTCACTGTGGTTTGTCCATAGGTCAAGATTCATTCATTCATTCACTCAAATCATTCATCTTAGCAAAAATAATGTATCACATAATCTGATGTTGAACTATAATGGTTTCATCAGGTCATTCATTCACCCTGTTCACAAGCAGTGAATTATTATCTCTTTCCTGGTAGTATTTTGGGATTACAATCATCTTGAGTCAAAGCTGGAAACTGAACGGAAGTCTCTGGGAAAGACCCAAACCTCCTTAAGCTATACACCTCTTTTCCCCATCATGTTTTCCTTCCTTTAGTTTCCACCAAAATGTGCTCTTGGATTTTTCATATGGATGTATTATGTCCCTCAGCCCTATAAGTACTTGAAAATGGATCAAAATCTTAGTTTTAATGGAGGACATTTTTATGATGGACTCCTACAGCATCCATCAGAATATGTAAGATTATGAGGAATATCTTTCTGGGTTCCCAGATCTCATTCCACAGAGGCCCTTACTTATTCTGTCTATGTTTGAATTGTATTTGA
>NW_012099876.1:1758546-1764233 GCF_000951045.1 Mandrillus leucophaeus | reverse complement strand
GAAGTGGGCAGAACAGCTGTGGCTATAGCCATTGCGCAGATAGAATGTGCTTCATGGATGGCAAGACTGGGACTGTAGGACAGGCTCTCAATCCATTCTACCCTGTTATTGTTCTGAAATGGAAGTTTTATCTCCCAGCTTATATACGTAGCCTTATCTTTGATGCTTCAATATCTGAGACCTGACCAGTGTCCCTTTTAGTGATTGTATGTGTGTGTGTGTGTCATATGCAATTTCCTTATAGCAATGGCATAATGTATAACTGTTTAATTAAAGAAGAGAAATAAATGCCAAACATATGAATAAAGTCTGAGTATATCTGTAACATTAAAAGTGTAGGTGTCTATCTTTGAAGATGTATCTTAAAGACAATGAAAAGAGTCAGTGAGTAAAAGTAAGATAAGAGAGTCCTGGGATTTCATACAAGATCAGTGTTTACTTGATGGTGTATGAACCATAGTTTAACCAATTCCCTAGTGCTGGACATTCAGGTTCTTAATATTTTTTGCCTGTATTTACAGGCACCTTTGACTATTGGACTCATTTTGTTCTTCAGGAACAATATACAAAGTGTGGAAAGAAATGTGTATTTTTAATCATTGGAAAATAAACACTGAACAGCAATAACTCCAGTAGTCATTTGTTCCAGAGGAGGTAAAATCAGGAAATAGATGGTATGGACTGAACTTGCTTCTCTTTTTAAAAAATTTGACTTCATATTGCCAAATTGCCCTTCTAGATGTCTTTATTCCATCTAACTGCAATTCAAAGGCTTGGATGAGCAATGCCAGGCCTGGCTTGATTATCCCCTTTCTTTCTCAGCCTGTCAGTCCTTGGGAACGGGCATGATGTTGAGTTCCTGGGCCACATCCTCAATTGAAGAAGTGGCAGAAGCTGGTCCTGAGGCACTTCGTTGGTTGCAACTGTATATCTATAAGGACCGAGAAGTCACCAAGAAGCTGGTGAGGCAGGCAGAGAAGACGGGCTACAAGGCCATATTTGTGACAGTGGACACACCTTACCTGGGCAACCGTCTTGATGATGTACGTAACAGATTCAAGCTGCCACCACGACTCAGGTAAACATGAACATGTGGGCCCTGAACTGAGCTGAAAGGGATCTTGTCTGGGAATGATAGGGTCTGGATTCTACTGATACCATCATTGCTAAATATCTGGTTAATCTTCAGCTAATCAAATCCCTTTTGTAGATGTCACTTTTTTGAGCTACACAATAGAAACAGAAATGGCCTCTATACTTACAAAAGTCAAAATAAGTTTTCAGACCAGAGTGCATTAAGGCCTTTGGCTTTAGGAAGTATGAATTGCTCTACAGATGGAAGATACTTAATTTTGCCCAAGCAACAGTTTATTAAGATCATCCTGGTGCCCTATTTCTCTGTTAAAGTCAAAGAACCACCTTTACATTTTATTTTTAATTGTACATGGAACAGCTAAGGATAAGAAGATTAAAGAAAGAAAAAATAATGGAGATTAAAAAAAGCCACATCTTTGATCCCTCATTGTCTACTTCTTCTTTCAGCAATATTCCTTTCACTGTGGTTTGTCCATAGGTCAAGATTCATTCATTCATTCACTCAAATCATTCATCTTAGCAAAAATAATGTATCACATAATCTGATGTTGAACTATAATGGTTTCATCAGGTCATTCATTCACCCTGTTCACAAGCAGTGAATTATTATCTCTTTCCTGGTAGTATTTTGGGATTACAATCATCTTGAGTCAAAGCTGGAAACTGAACGGAAGTCTCTGGGAAAGACCCAAACCTCCTTAAGCTATACACCTCTTTTCCCCATCATGTTTTCCTTCCTTTAGTTTCCACCAAAATGTGCTCTTGGATTTTTCATATGGATGTATTATGTCCCTCAGCCCTATAAGTACTTGAAAATGGATCAAAATCTTAGTTTTAATGGAGGACATTTTTATGATGGACTCCTACAGCATCCATCAGAATATGTAAGATTATGAGGAATATCTTTCTGGGTTCCCAGATCTCATTCCACAGAGGCCCTTACTTATTCTGTCTATGTTTGAATTGTATTTGAGAAAAAAGAAAAAGAAAAAACAACCTAGGGCTAGCAAGATTGAAAAAAGATAAAAGACGAAAGAAGCCACAGGTTTACTGTGTTTGCTCTTCCAAAATATTCAAAAATGAAAAGATCCAAAATCAAATTCATATTCGCCTGGAATTTCATATCTATTACAGTGACTGCAGAGTGTATCTCACCATGGAAGTTGGAGCATGGCCTTGTGTAAGTTTCACATAGTTTTACTGTGTATGTGCCTATGTGAGAATAAACTACTGTGCATAAAATCTTGCTGTTGAGCCATGTGTGAATTAGCTGTGTGATGTTACCTCCCTGTTACTACCAGGCCAGTTTAGGATATTATTTCTGTATGTGGCACCAGGATTAGGCCAATGACAGAAAAAGAAAGTGCTCTCCCTGCCAAACTTGCCAATAAAACTGTTCCACATATCCCAGACTCAGGGTTACCTAAACACCCCGTGTTTAAAGAGAACAAAAACAAAAGCCTCTGACATAGTCTTATTCCTTGCCAAATTCATCAGAAAGCTGAGGGATTCAAATTCCCCCAATATGAAACCCATGTTTACATTATTTCTCTATTTTGATTACTTTTTTTTTTTTAAAAGACTTTCTAAATAGTTTCCCGCTATCGAGGTTTCTGACAGGAAACATTCCTCATTATTTTCCCTTGGCCATTTGAAAAGGAATTTGTTCTTCCTTTTCCTCCATCTCTTAATACTACTACTACTAACAATAGTAACAACAATAATAAGTACAGTAGGGTTTTTTGTTTTGTTTTTAACTTAAGACATGCTTTCTTGCTCTGGATAGCAAAATGTGTTTCACAGAGGCATCTACTTAGATGGGATGGGGATGACACAGTTGTTAATTCTGGCTGGTACCTCTTGCTTCTTCACGGCTGGGGCTACCCCGTGAGTGGCGGGAAGGTTGATTTGCTTTCCCCCCTTTTCTTTTGCTCCTGGGCTCCTTCCCAGATGACGTGCAGGGCCATGAAACAAAGACCCTTTTCAGCTGTCGGTGTGCATGGAACTGGCTGCGGCTTCCTAGCTTGTCACATCTCCGGTCTGAAGATGATCAAATAATGAGCAACACATCCAGGTTATAGGGAACACGGGAAACACCCCACAGCTGGGTGTACCCCAGCCCCTCAGAGTGCACATTGGCGTTGTTTGTCCTAGTGGACTTCGGAGTAGGCCAGTGCCTTCTGGTCAGTTCCTCAGTGGTCCACATTCAGCTCTCAAAGGCAGAGCACGCTAATGGGAGGTCCAGGCTTCCGCCTGAGGCCACATACACCCGAAAAGCTCATCTGTTATAGCCTGATATGAAATCGGTTTCTTTCCGCAACTGACCTGACTCACAGAAGGTGAAGCCTGGCTTTTCATAAGTGAGGTTTGGCAGGCAAGGGAGGCAGGAAATCCAGAGGAGAATGAGCCTGTAAAGCATGGCTCCTTCCAGCCCTTGTTACTTCCTCTGCCCGGGTGTGGGGGAGGGTCCCGACTCTTGGCATCTGGGCCCAGCAAGAGTTCAGAGGTTTGGTAGTCTCTGCTTGGTCCATATGCAAAACACATGCATGTGTATACATTATTAATGGCACGGGGGTTCCTGAAACTGAGAGGGAGTAAGGAGACTTCTCATCTGCTCTTGGAAGAAGCAAGGAATGAAACCAGTTCAGTAGACTGATTCCTGAGGCTTTGGGGCAGGAACTTTTTCTTTCTCCATATCCCTACGGAGATGGTTCATTTACCCTGAATTAAGATTTGGCCCTTCAGTGCAGTGCCAAGGCAGTTTATAGAGAAGAAAAGTAATTTCTGATCATTGACTCAGATCAAGGTAAACCATGACACTTACCCTTTCTATGATTTGCCCAGTGACATGTTTTCTTAAGCCCAGAAGTGATTTATTTATTTATTTATTTAAGACGGAGTCTCGCTCTGTCGCCCAGGCTGGAGTGCAGTGGCCCGATCTCGGCTCACTGCAAGCTCCGCCTCCCGGGTTCACGCCATTCTCCTGCCTCAGCCTCCCGAGTAGCTGGGACTACAGGCGCCCGCCACCACGCCTGGCTAATTTTTTTGTATTTTTAGTAGAGACGGGGTTTCACCGTGTTAGCCAGGATGGCCTCGATCTCCTGACCTTGTGATCCGCCTGCCTTGGCCTCCCAAAGTGCTGGGATTACAGGCGTGAGCCACCGCGCCCGGTGTCCAGAAGTGATTTATTGATCACAGTAGCCAGAATATATCATACTGAAATAGATTGGCCTGCCACTGTCTTCTCAGGTCTCTCATGATGAAAGTGGCCTGCCTTAAAGTAGACTCAATGTGAATAGGTCTCCATGACCTCTGCCTCACTGCCTAGCACTCACATCCTCACCTACTCTTCCACTCTGGCTTCCCTGCTGTTCCTTCAATATGCCAGGCATGCTGGAACCCCGGGGCCTTTGCCCTGGCTGTTCCCTCTGCCTGTAACAGTAATTCCCAGAATCCACGCATGACTGATAGCCTCGCTTCCATTGAGTCTTGACGTTAGGAATGGGTATACATGTCTCTATATTGGGAAGCCACAATAAAAACTGATGGTAGAGATGCAAATATGAGCAGAATAACAGGGTGGGGGGAGGGGCAGGGAGAGAGGTCAGTGGAAGACTTGGCACAATAGCCTCTTAAATGGCATAATAGCCTCTTAAATTTTTGGTTAGGAAATCATTCACATCCATAAGTATAGCAGGAAAATGAATCCCTGGAACCTGTTCCTTTTCGTGGCAAAATGGACTTTGCAGATGTGATTAACTTAAGGGGCTTGAGGTGGGAGGATTTTTCCTGTTTTATCTCAGTAGGCTTGATGTCATTAAAAGTGTCCTTATAAGAGGGAAGGAAGCAAGAGTGTCAGAGTCAGAGAAAGAGACGAAATGACAGATGTAGAGGTTGGAATGATGTGGTCAGGAGCCAGGGAAAGCAGGGTGTATCTAGAAGCTGGAAAAGACATGGGAATAGGGCTTCCCCTAGATTCTCCGGAAGAAATGCAGCCCTATTGATATCTTGAGTTTGGTCCAGTGAGACTCATTTTAGACTTCTGACATTTGGAACTGTAATATAATGCCTTCATGTTATTCTTATTGTTGTTGTAACAAATAACCACAAACACAGTTCTACTAATTTCCTCCTCAAGGTAGCTTCTCAATTTTGCCAATACTGGTTACCAAACATACTTAAAGTTTGATTTTGAGTCTCTGACAACTCACATCCCTCTTAATCTGCTTTACTTTTTTCTTGACTTTGTATAGTGCTTATGTTCTGATCCACTTTGTAATTTACTTATTGATGATGTTTACCATGGGCAGGGATTCTCAACTGTTTTGATATTTATTGATATATCTTAAACATTGAAAACACTGGCATGTAGTAGATGCTCAATAAGTAATTGTTGACTCAATCAACAAAATGTACTAGAGCATACAAGATTTTCCCAATGTAACATAACTAGCAAGTGGCTGAACCAGGATTTGAACTCAAAATTCATTCCCTGAACCTTCTTCTAGCGGCCACATTGAGGAAGCAATTACCAGGGCTGTGTTCTCAACACAAGTATTCTCCTAACCACAGAATTAAAGGCTGGTGGCCCA
>NW_012099876.1:1756512-1758496 GCF_000951045.1 Mandrillus leucophaeus | reverse complement strand
GAAGAAATGCAGCCCTATTGATATCTTGAGTTTGGTCCAGTGAGACTCATTTTAGACTTCTGACATTTGGAACTGTAATATAATGCCTTCATGTTATTCTTATTGTTGTTGTAACAAATAACCACAAACACAGTTCTACTAATTTCCTCCTCAAGGTAGCTTCTCAATTTTGCCAATACTGGTTACCAAACATACTTAAAGTTTGATTTTGAGTCTCTGACAACTCACATCCCTCTTAATCTGCTTTACTTTTTTCTTGACTTTGTATAGTGCTTATGTTCTGATACACTTTGTAATTTACTTATTGATGATGTTTATCATGGGCAGGGATTCTCAACTGTTTTGATATTTATTGATATATCTTAAACATTGAAAACACTGGCATGTAGTAGATGCTCAATAAGTAATTGTTGACTCAATCAACAAAATGTACTAGAGCATACAAGATTTTCCCAATGTAACATAACTAGCAAGTGGCTGAACCAGGATTTGAACTCAAAATTCATTCCCTGAACCTTCTTCTAGCGGCCACATTGAGGAAGCAATTACCAGGGCTGTGTTCTCAACACAAGTATTCTCCTAACCACAGAATTAAAGGCTGGTGGCCCATGTATCAGTGTCTGTATTTATGAGCCCCTCTTTCAATCTCTTTCTTTTCATATTGTGTTGATACTGTAGCCTCTATTAGTCATTTTATTTTTTCGTTTCCCAAGACAGAATTATGTGGCTTTATCTTTAATGCTGCATTATCAATACTTACAATACATAATATTATGTATTACTCAATATTCATGATTATTAGTGTTACTATTGGTTATTTAATAATGTTTAACTTACATTAGCAGTTGTTACTATTTTTATGATGCTAAATTACTAACAGCTAAAACAACTTCTATATTAAAAAGTATATTTGAGTGTCACTCAAGAGATAATGAGTACCTTACAAAGAAGAAATCTTGTTTCTTACCTTTGCGTCATTAAACAGATCAGGATTTGGAGAATTAAGCCCTAAGTAATCATGTTATTATTTTGATTTCGCCCCTTTTTTCCTTACAAAATGGAATATTTTGGTTATCAGAAGCCACTTTAAGCATTTATATATATATGTCATAATCCGAATAAAAATAGCATTCATGGAGGTTTCTTTCGGAGCTCTTGGTAAAACACTCCATCGTGGGTCTCTGTCAAGATATCTGAAAACTTTTTCTTGGCTTCTGACTTTGAACAAAGTTTCAGAGTAACAACAAGGCTTCATTGTGCACTGAAATTTCTGTAAGGCAACATTCATTCAAGTGTTGATCCGCATTTCACCATCCAAGAATAACAACAGTTATTTATATAATTTTATCCATGTTTCTGTTTTTTCCTATCCATTTCACCCTTTCACCCCACCCCTGCTGAAACACTGGAGCTTGTTTGGGATGGGGGTGGGGTGCCATGCAGACTATATACACATACAGATGTTTTTCTTTTTCTTTTCCTGGTCTTGCTATGGGATAGACAGATCGGACTTTTTCTTATTAACAATATTATTTAAAGGTTTGGAATTTATTATCATTTAATCATTTGTAAGTAATGAAGTAGGTCTCCATGATAAGGATATGTTTATTGACCAGCGGTTAGCTTTATTCAAATTAGGGTGACCACAGAAGACCAAGGACTATGATATAACGTACAACCCTAAGTGGTTTGATTTAAATAAAAAGGAAGTCCAGGCATTTCAGCTAAAATCCCCACCAAAGGCCAACAACTAGATGGGCATCCATATGACTCACTGAAATTTTCTATGATCTTCAATGGCCATCTGAGTCCGTGAAACTATAGGACTAACTATTCAATCCTTATTGAGAAAACTTTGTTAATAGCTTGAATTGAGTTATATGGGATATGAATGTTCATATCTTTGTGATAATATATGCCACCCAAGCTACATAACCAGTTATGTTAGCTAAAATACACTAAAGTGTAAAAAATCATAGTTTTC
>NW_012099876.1:1647814-1756012 GCF_000951045.1 Mandrillus leucophaeus | reverse complement strand
GTATGCAGAAGAGCAAGGTGAGTCCGGTCACTGTCATTATTCAAAAACAATCTTTCAGGAGAAGAATTTTACAACTGGATTTGGGGCTGTGGGCAGATAAGTCACAGGAATGATTCTATTGTGTATCCTGAAGTCATCCATCCAGCTAGCAGTCACAGCTGCAGGCTGAAAAGACATTGCCCCTAGAGTGGGGAACTGCCAAAGTCTAGCCAGGATATTAGGTCAAGAGAAAAGACCTCAGGCACAGGGGAAGCCAGCTGCAAAATCTTAGAGGTGAGTTAGAGAAATACTGGGCTAAGCTGGGTCAACAAAAATAGACATACGGGAAGGAAGCAACTCAGTGGTACTTTGTCTCAGTTTGGGTTCTCCTAGAAGCAGGCTGTGAGCCTGTGATTTCAGTGCAAGTAGTTTATAGGGAAGGTGAAGGGAATACTACTAGAGGAGTAGGAAAGTGAGGCAAAGGAGGGAAGGCATTGAACAAAGGGCATAATACCAAGACAGCTACAGTTGTGGGCAACTGAAGCTTAACCCTGCTGGAAAATTCTGGCCGCTTAGGCAGAATTTATCTCAGAGTTAGTCTACCTAGGGGTGAGGGAGCTGGGGTATTTACACTTCAACATCCCTAATGCTTCCAGTCTGCTGTGTGGGTGGTGACTCAGGCCCAGGACCAAGAAAAAACCACTGTCAGAGAAATGAAGGTATTGATAATTGAAAAGTTCATGTCCTTGTCAAACTTGTTTTGAGTTAGCAGACCGAGAGGTTCAGAGAGAACAACTAAAAGGGGGAGGGAAAGGCAAGAGGTGACAACTTATCTGCTGGGAAACACTTCCCACTTCTCCCATGCCCACCACCACCATCAATACTGCAATAGCAGGGCAAGAAGGAGTCTACAGGGGCAACAGTCATGTTAACACTTGTTACTGCAGTTGCAACCTCTTCTAGAATTTTCTACAAGGGCATTGGAAGGTTTCATGAGGTCAGGTGCAATAGCCAGGAGGAAACTGAGATCTGAGCAAAGAGAATATAATTAGGAATAAAGTCAAGGGACCCAGATTGGAACTCAAATACTGCTATTAGCTAGTTCTAATTTGAGGCAATTCATTTTGTACCTCTGTTTTTATTTTCTATGGGAATCATAGAGTATCAGTGTTACTTTCTAAGAGTCTTTTAAGGAAAAATCGTGATAATTTTGGCGTACGAAACCCTTTGTAAATTATAGTGCACCATAAAAATGTTTTTAAAATTGTGATTAATTTGCATTGCTGGCTAAAAATAGTGTCAACTCTATTGTCTATACCTATAAACTGGCTTAAAAAGGGATATTTGAATATGAACACATTTTTTTTCCTTGAAACACATTTGTTTGTATAAACATAGCCTAAGATGTAAAATAAAATTTAGGTCACTGATTAAGACCACTAGTGTATAACATTTAGTCTAGAGTCCTACATTAAAATATGGAAAATATGCATGCAATTGACTTAATTGACTTATAGATGAATGAGGAGTGAACAGCCAATTGATTTGAAAAGGGTAACATTTTTCATCGAATGAATCATTGGAAAGATATTTCTAACTTTGGCAAATTTCTTGTTTTATGCATTTCTTATTTTAGGATGAAAAATTTTGAAACCAGTACTTTATCATTTTCTCCTGAGGAAAATTTTGGAGATGACAGTGGACTTGCTGCATATGTGGCTAAAGCGATAGACCCATCTATCAGCTGGGAAGATATCAAATGGCTGAGAAGACTGACGTCATTGCCAATTGTTGCAAAGGGCATTTTGAGAGGTTCGTTTATTTCTCTACTTGAATTCATACAGATTTTATGATCCTTTGTGGATATGGTCTTCATATTCTTAAAGGAAAATAACAAGGAAATATTAACGTGGAAATTGAGAGAGATATTCCAACTCTCAATTCTCTCTTTTCATGTCAGTGAGTAAATATTTCTTCATTCTTAGGTAATATTCTGAAGTAGAGCTAAACTCTCATGAAGTAGAAAGTTAGCCTTTTCAAAGAATTGGAATGCCATTGCCTTATTTCAGAGCTGTTACTGAATCATGAAGCCTGGCAAGATCTTGGTAGAACATCACGAGTTCATTGCTTTACCTGAAAGCTACAACAGCTGCTCTCAGACCAAAGAGAAACCCCAAGGAGATATTATGACAGACAGACTTGTTTTAAGAGCTTTCCCTCTTTTCCTTGTGTTCCCTCCAGTACAAATGGCTAGGACTAATTTTTGAGTGTGGTCAAACCCACATCACCTCTCTGAAGAGAATGGCTGACTAGTATGGTCAAATGCTCAATTATCAAGCCATGGGTAACAAGAAACTTAACTATTTCCTCCAGCATCCCCATATATTCAGATCCCACAGGGAGGTACCAATGACTATAATAATTTTGGAGTGTAAATGTGTTTACCCACAAAAATGTTTTCTTGCCTTTGAAAACATTTTTTTTTTTTTTTTTTTTTAGTGTGGTTATACAGATAACTGCCAAAAACTTTTTTCTTTTTTCTTTTTTTTTAACTGAAATGTTTGAGTAAGTGACTTTGGGATGAGAGTCTGTCCGTTAGTGTATGTCTATTAAATGACGTTGAATCAAAACTTTTTCATAGATTTTACTTGAACGTGTCTGAGTCATGTGGTCCCTATTTATAAAGTTCTACCTACTTTGACTATTTAATTTTATGTCTGAAGAAATGAGCTTATAAAAGTAAAAGAAATAAGCCCAGTGCAACATTTAAGTAGTGGAGATATGTTTAAATCCAGATGTTCTTATTCTGTGCTTAAACAAATTAGTTTTTAAAATCGATATATAATAGTTGTACATATGCATAGAGCATATAGTGATGTTTCAATACCTGTAATGTATAGTAATCAGGTAATTAGCATATCCATCATCTCAAACATTATTCTGTACTTCTAAAAAAATTGTTCACTGTTTCCTACTGATCATTGTACTAGTTCAAAATTTCTGTGGATTATACTTCAATGAATATGTATTGGTTTGGTTTACAGACACCTTTAAACAATGGTTTCACTTCCTTTACTTGCATCCGTGTTGTCATCCATGATTACTAGTGCTACTTACTGTGGCTGCATTCAACTGTGGGGATTAAATAATATTAACCTGAAGGTTCTGTGCCATTCATTTATGTATTCATTCATCCATTCTCTTATTCACTCACTCATTCATTCCATAAATATCGTAATTACTGTGTGCTAAAATATTTTTATAAAATAAAACAATCTTAGATCCTTGGATGAAAAGACAGTCTATTCTTGTAGGAGACAGATATATAAGCAAGCATTTTGGGTGCAATAAAATGTTATATAGAAATCTGTGCAATGTAAGGGCATGGCTTAAAAAAGAATATGGACAATAATATAAGAGTGAGTTAGAAAACACTTTTCAGAATGAAAGATGATGCTTGAGTTTTGCCATGCAAGCCAATAGACTCTATTTCAGACTGAAGTACTGGTAGAATAAAGCAATTATGCATAACAATTTATAAAACATGTAAGCCATTTAGAGAATGTAGGCCTTAAAGTGGCTGAGAACCACTGAAGTGTCTTGATCAGAGAAGCAACCTCATCAAATAAGCATTTTACAGAAATAATGCTTTGCACAATGGACCTAATGGTGGAGGTGGCAAAATTGTGGTCAGGGAAGACATTTAGGATCTGTTGTTGCCCAGAAAAGAGATAATTGTAGAGATGACCTAGAGTAATAGCAGGGAGGGGACTGAGAAGGTATAATTAAATTAGAAAATTAAGACAGTTAATCACAGAGATGGCCCAGGGGATCTGGCTTTAAAACACTAGGGAAGAATAAAATTTTAGTCTTGTTCCATAATTGTTTCGAATAAGGAACAAAGGTCATTTTATTTTTTAACTACCTTTTCAATTTAGGATTTCCAGTGTATATCATTTTCTATAACTTTGTCCCCTAAGATATGATGCAAATCAATTGAATTAGATTTACTATCACATGTTATGTTGAAAAATATTTTGGTTTCTAGAACTTCATTCTGTTATCACTTTAGCTAGGACCACTGCCACTACCATCACCACCACCACCACCACTACCACAACCTCCATTACCAGGACAACCACCACCACTGCCACCACCACCACTGCTATCACCATTATCACTCCCATCACCACCATCACCACTCCCATTACCACCATGACCACCACCACCACCACCACCACACAACCTCCGTCAACACCACCATTACCGGGAACAACCACCACCACTGCCACCATCACCACCACTACCATACCACAACTACCATCAACACCACCATTACCAGGACAACCACCACCACTACCACCACCACCAATCCCATTATCACCATGACCACAGCCACCATCAACACCACCGTTACCAGGAACCACCATTCCACCACCACCACTATCACCACCACCACCACCACCACTACTCCCATCACCACCATGACCACCACCACAACCAGCACCATAACCACAACCACCATCAACACCACCATTACCAAGACAACCACCACCACCTGCACCACCACCACCACTATCACCACTACCACCACTACCACTCCCATCACCACCATGACCACCACTATCACTACCACCATCACCACCACTACCACCATCATCACCACCTCTCTTTTCTTCTCATCCATATGGATTTCTTGCTTGTTTCTAAATGTTTTTGTGACATTTTACACATAGTAGATAGTCCAAATATTTATTTACTGAACTTCTTGATGAAAACTATGAGTCTATCTAATTAGAGAAAGCTAAAAAAAAAAAAGGATAAGGAGAGATGGGACATTTGACATTTAAAGGGAAATAACTTATTTATACATGTACAGTTTACATTGTCTAGTTTTCTGTAACCATTTGGTTCTTTTATTTAACAAACAAGAATCATCTCTATGACAACAATTGCACCAAGTAACACATATGCTCAATTTGGATCGGAAGGGAGCGGTGGCAGGACCAGTTCTGGGAAATCCAATTTTCTCCATTTCACAGGTCCTCATCCAGAAATCACATGGGTTGACTAAGAGTCACCCATCCTCTTTCATTTTCCTTTTTCAGAAAAGTGCAGATTATATTTGCAGGAACATGAAGCCATGAGCAACTGTGAAGATCTAGACCAAACATCTGACTGTCCCACCATTTTAAGAATTATATTTTAATGAATGCAAATTGGAATGGAAGATGTAATCTCTTACTGTGTGTGGTTTAACTGACCTTAGAGAATGTCAACGCAAGCTCCTAACATGTACTTGAGACAGGATTTGGTCTTTGTCAGAACTCACACTAGCAAACAAATGGCTTTTTTGAGCAAAAGCGTAGTGCTTTTTAGAGTTTTTTTCTTTTTCTTTTAATTTTTTTTGACTTAGGCTGTCTCACTTCCATTGTGGTTTTGTGTTTCTGAGAAACTTTTCTCTAGTCAGCTCTTCTTATATAGGCATACCTCAGAGACATTGTGGATTCAGTTCCAGACCACCACGGTAAAACAAGTCACATAAATTTTTTGTCTTCCCAGTGCCTATGAAAGTTATGTTTTTGCTATACTGTAATCTATTTTGCAATAGCGTTATGCCTAAAAAACAATGTATATACCTTACTTAAAAAATAAGTTACTCCTAAAAAATGCTAATCATCATCTGAGCCTTCAGCAAGTTGTAGTCTTTTTGCTGGTGGAGGGTCTTTTCTGGGTGTCGATGGCTGCTGACTGAACAGGGTGGGGGTTGCTGAAGATTTAGGGTGGCTGTGGTGACTTCTTAAAATAAGTCAAGGAAGTTTGATGCATTGATTAACTTTTACTTTTAGGAAAGATTTCTCCGTATCATGAGAAGCTATTTGATAGCATTTTACCCACAGTACAACTTTTTCAACATTGGAGTCAGTCCTCTCAAACTGCTGCTGCTTTATATGTGAAGTTTATGTAATATTCTAAATCCTTTGTTGTTATTTCAGCAATGTTCACAGCATCTTCACCAGGAGTTGATTCCATCCCAAGAAACCACTTTCTTTGCTCATCGATAAGAAGAAACTCTTCATTCATTTAAGTTTTATCACATGATTGCAGCAATTTAGTCACAGCTTCAGGCTCCACATCTAATTCAGTTCTGTTACTGTTTCTGCCACATCAGCAGTGACTTTCTTCACCATAGTCTTGAGCTCCTCAAAGTCATCCATGAGGGCTGGAATCAACATCGTCCAAATTCCTGTTAATGTTGATATTTTGACCTCCTCCCACAAATCACAAATGTTCTTAATGGCATCTAGGATGATGAATCCTTTCCAAAAAGTTTTCAATTAATGTTGCTCAGATTCATCAGAGGAATCATTAAGTATAGTATCTATAATCTTATGAAATATATTTCTTAACTAATAAGACTTGAAAGTCAAAATTACTCCTTGATCCATGGGCTATGGAGTGGAGGTTGTGTTAACAGGCATAAAAACATTAATCTTTTTGTGTTTTTCCACCAGAGCTCATGAGTCACTAGGTGCATTGTCAGTGAGCAGTGATATTTTGAAAGAAATCTTTTTTTTTTTTTTTTTCTGAGCAGCAGGTCCCGACAGTGGGTTTAACATATTTAGTTAACCATGCTGTAAACAGATGTGCAGTCATCCAGACTTTGTTGTTTTATTTATAGAGCACAGGCAGAGTAGATTTGGTAAAATTTTTGGATTATACTTTGAAGCCATGCATTGACTTCTCCTCTCTAGCTATGAAAGTCCTAGATGGCATCTTCTTCCAGTATGAGGAAGGCTTGTTTGGAAGAAGCTGCCATACAGCCTGTTTCATCTACATTGAAAATATATTGTTCAACGTAGCCATCTCCATCAATTTTCCTAGCTAGATCTCCTGGATAACTTGCTGCAGCTTTTCCATCAGCACTCAGCTGCTTCATCTTGCGCTTTTATGTTATGGAGATGGCTCCTTTCTTTAAACCTCAGAAATCAACCTCTGCTGGCTTCAAACTTTTTTTCTGCAGGTTCCTCACCTCTCGCAGTCTTTATAGAATTGAAGAGAGTTCGAGTGTTGCTCTGGATTAGGCTTTGGTTTAAGGGAGTGTGGTGGCTGGTTTGATCATCTATCCGGACCACTCAAACTTTCTCCCTATTAGCAATAAGGCTGCTTTGCTTTCTTATCATTCCTGTGTTCATTAGCATAGTAGCTTTAATTTCCTTTAAGAACTTTTGCTTTGCATTCACAACTTAGCTGTTTGGCACAAGGAGCCTAGCTTTTGTCCTGTCTTGGCCTTTCACCGTCCTTTCTCACTAAGCTTAATAATTTCTGGTTTTTAATTTAAAGTGAGAGGTATGTGACTCTTCCTTGAGCACTTAGAAGCCATTGTAGAGTTATTAATTGGCCTGATTTCAATATTGTTGCTTCTCAGGGAACAGCGAGGCCTGGGGACAGGGAGAGAGATGGGCGAATGGCCAGTGAGTGGAGCAGTCAGAACACACATATTTATTGAGTTCCACATTTTAAAGGCGATGGTTCATGGTACTCCCAAACAATTACAATAGTAACATCAAAGATCACTAATCACAGATCACTGCAACAGATGTAACAATAATGAAAAAGTGTGAAATAGGGTGAGAATGACCAAACTGTGACACAGGGATACAAAGCAAGCACATGCTGTTAGAAAAATAGTGCTGGTACACTTGCTTGTTGCAGGGTTGCCACAATGCCACTAGAGCATTGTATATACCTTAATTAAAAATACCTTACTCCTAAAAAGTGCTAATTATTATCTGAGCCTTCAGTGAGTTGTCGTCTTTTTGCTGGTGGAGGGTCTTTCCTAGATGTTGATGGCTGCTAACTGATCAGGGTGGTGATTTTCAATTTCTAGAAAACTTAGTAGCTGCAAATTGCTATAAAGCAAAGTGCAATAAAACAAGGTATGCCTGTATACATTGTTCAAGATACTCTAAAAAACATTCATTTAATGTTCCTGGATTGTGTTTAAAATTGCTGTCATGTGTCTGGGATTTAGTTACTACTCTCCTCTAAGTCAGAACAGATTCCTAGACCAAAAGCTCCACGAGTTTGAAGGCTGAGCTCAGATCTTGAGTACTTACATTTCACTTTTATATTTTAAATTAAATACGGAAATAAAATATTAGTAAGATAGCAAACAGTGCCACTGCCGATTGATAACTGTGTTTCTCAATCAATGTACTTAATGGCAAATTCACAAATATGGAATGCCACACTCTTAAGTTCTAAGAATTAATAAAAATATCCAAGATTCGTGAACATTTTGCTAAGTGGGAATATTTTGGCCCTTTCATTAAGGCAAAATTGCTTTTCTCTCTGTGTTAAAATAAAACGTAAAACTGTGGACAAGGCTGCATAAGCAGCTAATAAAAGGGACTTACGTCTGGTTATAAATTATCCTTATTGTCTTTGCTTCTCTAGAAATTCACAGTCCTATCCTCTGAGCAAATCATTCTGTCATTTCTCCCTATATTCCCAATACTACCTGCAGAATATAAAAAACCACTTGAAATGATGGCAGATAACAGACTGTTACTTAAGAAACATTTAATTCAAATGGGAGGCACTTTATCATTGTAATCCCAACTAGGATGAAACTGTTATAAACACAACTCAAATAGAGTTGCCAAATGCATCCTGCAAATAAATCTTTCTCCACCTACTCATCGTCTTAGTTTATACTCCCTGCACCATCAGAGGAAAAGAGTAATAATAGTTAATATTTATCTGAGTGTTCGACATGTGTCGGGCACTTTCTAAACACACATTCAACTCATTAAATCCACAAGCTCATCATATATGGATCGCTATCCTCATTTTGTGGCTTAGGACCATAATGCACAGAGAAGTTAAGTAACTTGCCACTTACACAGCAAGCAAGCAGCAGATGTGGGATTTAAGTCCAGGTGGTCCGATGACTTAGTCTAAACAGTGAATCACTTCTTCCTCCTGTACAGGATCTGTTTACTGGTAATATTTGACTTCTCATAATGCAGGTTGTAGCTACATGGTGGCAGACATAGGAATATAAACTGGAGAACTATACACATGCTCAATTATGAGGTTTGAAGAAATACCATTGTCTATGTTTTTTAAGTGTTTTTTTTTTTTTTACATTTGACTTGAAGTTTAGTATCATGTACATAACTAGATAACCAGAGCAAACTATAGCAATTCAGAATATAATTTTACACTGTTTACTAAGGTTATTTATGACTACACCTAGGTTTTTAAAATAAATGCCATGCTATGTCTATTAGGATAGGTAAGCTTATGGGAACATTGAAGGTGAGCTGTGCAATACGGCAGCCACTAGCCGCATGTGGCTATATAAGTTAATTAAAATGAAATAAAGGCAAAATTCCAGTTTCTTAGTCACACTGCCGCATTTCAGTTGGTCAGTGTCTACATGACTAGTGGTACTGTATGATGGAAGTGCACAGATCTAGAACATTTTTATTATCACAGAAAGTTCTATGGTAGTTCATTGAGGCCCTATCTATAGGGAATCATTTATGAAATATGTCTGAGATGAAAATGTATTGGGCTTCTGGTTTCAAATGATGGCCTGAGTACATATGAATCCTCTCATTAAAGCCAAGACCCCATTGAAATTAAAGTACAGAAATGCAAATATGTATACACTAATGACAGCAAAGCAAAGGAGGATGAGGGACGGAAACAGCAGAGAAATTTTAGGAAACTTTTGAAAGCATGTTGATAGCAGGAAAACATACAGAAAACTGTACCTTGAGATAGGCTTTCAGGAAATCCTAGAGGAGATAGGGGTTGATTATGTAATAGAATGCTTGAGAGGCTGTAGGTATATAATCTGCAAGGATGGCAGAGAGGGTAGTGAAGACTAAATGCAAGGGGACTGACTGAAGATCAATATAGGAAGCGATCATGCCTGCCAGCAATCCTGCTCCCAGTCTACTTCTTATGCAACAATGGACACTTGGCACTGACTTCTCAATAATAAAGTAGCTGATCCTTTCTAAAGAAATGAATGAATGACTGGGATGAAATATGGGTGGGTGACATTTCCAATATGACATGATGCTGTCCTCATTCTGACACTTGAGGAACTCACAGTCTAATTGCCTCTTAGTTGACATTCCCTGCGTTTTCTTACATAGAGTTCCAAGAAAGAATTTCCACTCCAGCCAAGGACTTGGCAAGAATGAAACTAATTTACAAAACAGGGCAGTTCCTCAATCTTTCTTCCTTAAATACAAATGGAAAATTTAGCATCACTAGGCATATCAGAAACACCAAAACATAAAAAATCAAGATAAATCTATAGAAAAGCTTATCCCAGGAAAAAGAGATGAAACAAGAAAAGGAACTTTAAAACATCCAAATGAGACACTCAAAAAAGTTGAAAATATATATATAAATAGGAAGAGTCTGCCATGAAAAGAAAATTAGAGCATAAAGAAGAGTTCCCAATGATTAGAAAAATGACTTCTGATTTTTTTTTTAAAAAAGGGAAAATTGAATATAAAAAAGAACTCTCAAAGATTAAAAACATGATTGCTGAAATGACTGAAAGGCTAAGCAATAAAGTCAATGACATTTCCCAAAGGGTAAAACAACAATGAGAACAATAAGATAAATAGAAAGAAAAACGTATTACATGAATGTACATGAAGACCACTTTAAAATGTACAATATCCAACTGATAGGAGTTTCAGGTGGAAAAGTAAAAGAAAGAGGCCTAGAGGAATTTATTAAAGACCAACAATTTCTGAATGCTGTTGTTGTAAGTCATTAGAGTGAGAAAACAAATCACAACTTCTCACGTTCCTTATGAAATTTCAGAAAAATAATGTGTATAGATAAACTAAACATAAAACTGTTTACTTATAAAATAATTCAAACTGGCATCAGTCCTTGCATCAGCAATGGGTACTAGAAGACAATGGACTGATGTCTTTAAGGTTCTGAGGAAAATGGTTTTTCCACCTAAATTATTATACCCAATCTAATTGTCATTCACACACAAGAGAAGCTATTTAGGTGGTCTGTAAGTTTACCTCCCTTGGGTCCTTTTTTTTTGTTTTTTGTTTTTTTTTTTTGAGACGGAGTCTCGCTGTGCTCCCAGGCTGGAGTGCAGTGGCGTGATCTCGGCTCACTGCAAGCTCCGCCTCCCGGGTTCACGCCATTCTCCCGCCTCAGCCTCCCAAGTAGCTGGGACTACAGGCGCCCGCCACCACGCCCGGCTAGTTTTTTGTATTTTTAGTAGAGACGGGGTTTCACCATGTTAGCCAGGATGGTCTCGATCTCCTGACCTCGTGATCCACCCGCCTCGGCCTCCCAAAGTGCTGGGATTACAGGCTTGAGCAACCGCGCCCGGCCGACCCCTTGGGTCCTTTTTAAGAAAGTTACAAAGGAATCTACTACAAACAAATGAGAATATAAACCAAATGAGGGCATACTCAGACAGCAAGATATTCAACTCAGAGCGAATAAGAGCAAATTCAAAGCTGAAGGCAGACGTCATGTCTTGTGAGTAACCACAACAGAATGGATCAGGAAGGCAGAGGGCTCCAGGGGTTATCTCCAGGGGGAGAATAAAGTGACCTAATAGGTCAGATCAAATAATTGAAATTTTGAAGAACTTGATAATATTCTGAAGTCTGACAGTAAATGGAAAAAAGAAAAGAAAGGCAATTAGAAATCTAATCTAATCCTAATCACCTCCCAAAGACCCCATCTCCAAGTGCCATCACGTTGGTGATAAGGGCTTCAACATGTAAATTTTGAGAGGATTTAAATATTTAGTCTATAACATATAGGCTTAACAGTTTCCTATACCTATAATTTTAGAAGAAAAATATCACTATCATCATTTGAAAAAACTAAGAATAGTTGAAAAATAGCCTTGTATAAAACAAAGTTTGGAAAATGATAGCACATAATTTAAAAAATAATTATCTTATCTTTTAAAATAGTTCTTAGTCAAGTCTGCTCATTATCTCCATTGCTGAATTTGTACAGATTACCAATGACCTATATCCATTTGCTTAAATTTCCAAGGCCTGATTTTTACTACACTCTTGAACCGATTGGTTTTGCTTAGTATTGCATTTTGAATGTTAAACCTGAGAACCAGTGTTGTTTTCATGATTCTTTTAGCAAATGGTTTGTTACTAGGACATGCTAAAAATAATAGTTTAGAATATAAAATATGTTTTTAAATGTTGCAAATAGATTTAAGAGAACAGTAATCTATTTTAAACTGAACTTTCAGAAATTAATATATTTTAAAATACGATTAGAGATTTAATGTTACATTTTTTATATCTTTCTTTCTTTTTTGTTTTTGAGATGGAGTCTTTATCTGTCTTCCAGGCTGGAGTGCAGTGGTGTGATCTTGGCTCACTGCAACTTCCGCCTCCCAGGTTCAAACGATTCTCCTGCCTCAGACTTCTGAGTAGCTGGGACTACAGGCACCTGCCACCAAGCCTGGTTAATTTTTTTTTTTGTTTGTATTTTTAGTAGAGATAGGGTTACACCATGTTGGTCAGGCTGGTCTTGAACTCCTAACCTCGTGATCCACCCACCTTGGCCTCCCACAGTGCTGTGATTACAGGCATGAGCCACTGTGCCTGGCCAATTTTTTATACATTTCAATGAGCAAACATATATTTAATTGTAGAACAATATTACTTAAAATAGTTACTAAAGCTATTACGACTTTGTATTAAAGATTGTTTTTTGAAATAGGTTTGTCCACTGTCTGTTACATTAACAGTGCTTGCCATTTTTATGTGCTTTTTTGCTATCCAAATTGTTGAGGAATAATTTTGCTAAATGATAAAGTGGTATAATCTTATTTATTAAAAATACTTAGCAAGAGTACACCCTTATAAAGATAAATACGTTTTATGTCAATGTATTATCTATTGATACTTTTATGTATTTTACAATTAAATTGCCGTCAGTGGTAACATTTTGTTGTTGTTGTTGGCCTAGAAAACTACCACTACTATTCTAGCACTAACCCTAGGGTACACTTTTATGCTAAGATTATTGATCCAGGTATGCAGGTGGGAGTCAGCTTCCATTTGACTGGAATGTGGAGGCCTCTAAACCCAAGCCGCATGTTAAGTTACAGTTTCCTTAAGATGCTTGTTTTACTCTCTCCAGGTGATGATGCCAGGGAGGCTGTTAAACATGGCTTGAATGGGATCTTGGTGTCGAATCATGGGGCTCGACAACTCGATGGGGTGCCAGCCACTGTGAGTTTTGGCAAACGCTGCAATTTCCTTTTGGAGTTCCCATTTCCATCACTGTGTTACTATCTCTATGTCTGCCTCCTCTTTGTGTGTAGTTTGTGTGATCAGTCAAGGTGAAATACGTGCAAATATGTGAGATCTTGGATTTTAAGTTTAGTGGCACATAACTACCCAAATTAACAAATGTATTTATGTTTAATTAGCCCAGTGCATTTATTTGTAACCTATGAAAGTCTCTGTTAAATAATAAAGACATTTGTGGGCAAGGATTATTCTGGAATTCACAGATACACCAATAAGTATGTAAACGAGTGTGAAAGAAAGGATTACGCCATGAATGTCCAAAGACATGAACTAGCAGAGAATTGTGGGAATTCAAAGGCTGTGGTAGAATCTGAGATCATTGGCACAACTGAGACAAGAAATCAGGAGGAGGGACATATTGGAATTTCCTGTGGGGTGGCGGTTGAAAAGCTGCAGAGAAACGGTGACGAGTTGGGAAAAGGAGAAAAAAAGCTTAGGCCCAGGCAAGGGGAAGTGAGCTGTAAGTAGGCTACTCTGGCTGGGTTGTGAACCACCTTGGCTGCATATTGGAATCATCTGGGAACTTTAAAGACTCCTGATCTCCTCCCCAGGTCTATTTATCAGAATCTCTGGTTGGGGCTTGGGAGTGTATAGGCGCTAGTATTTTTTAAAAGATATCAGGAGATTCCAACGTGCATCTTTGGTTTTTATGCACTGGAGTAGGCAAATCAGAGTCCAAAATCTAGGTATAAAAGTGAACCAAACTGCCCTGAAAGGTGTGGGACTGAATGGAACTGTATTGAAGAGCAATTAGAACCTGAAGATCCTAAAACCATGAAAACCAACAGACACTTAGAGCAGATTTTAAGATCAGGGACTCGGAGTCCAGAAATGGATGCAAAGCCATGGAGATGGACACATTTCCTGGGGTGGATTTTATGGATCCGTGATCCAGAATGGGGGCCAGGAGCCATTGGTGGGGTGCTATCAAGCGGATTCCCTTACGTGCTGTCCACTTGTGGGGATTTGGCCAAGCCTCTTGTAGACGGGACAATGATGTTGCAGATACTTTTTGCTTCTGCTCTGGCCCCATGTGGCCCCCTCTTTGCAGTGTGATAAGCCTAAGTGTAAAATGGCAAAGAGTGAGATGTGCTCAGGGAATACTAAATAATCCATCTTGTTTGCAGTGTCTGATGCTGTAACCGCCCAACCGGCTCTCCTTGTCCACCGTATAGACAGAGCCGATTTATCAAGACAGGGGAATTGCAATAGAGGAAGAGTTTAATTCATGCAGAGCCAGCTGTACTGGGAGCCTGGAGTTTTATTATTACTAAGATCAGTCTCTCTGAAAACCTGAGGTTCCGGGTTTCTAAGGATAATTTGGTGGGGAGGGAGTCGGAAAGTGGGGAGTGCTGATTGGTCAGGTCGGACATAAAATCACAGACAGTCGAATTGTCCTCTTGCTCTGAGTCAGTTCTTCGTTGGAGGCCACAACACCAGATGAGCCAGTTTATCAGTCTAGGTGGTGCCAACTGATCCAGGTACAGGGTCTGCAAAATATCTCAGGCATTGATTTTCGGTTTTACCAAGGTGATGCTATCCCCAGGAGCAATTTGGGGAGGTTCAGAATCTTGCAGCCTACAGCTGCATGACTCCTAAACCATAATTTCTATTCTTGTGACTAATTTGTTAGTCCTGCAAAGGCAGCCTAGTCACCAGGCAGGCAGGGAGTTTGCTTTGGGAAAGGGCTGTTACCATCTTTGTTTCAAAATTAAAGTATGAACTAAGTTTCTCCCAAAGTTAGTTTGGCCTACACTCAGGAATGAACAAGGAAAGCTTGGCAGTTAGAATCAAGATGGAATCAGTTAGGTGAGATCTCTTTCACTGACATAATTTTCTCAGTTATAATTTTTGCAAAGGCGGTTCCAGTGGGAGTGGGAGAGTTTTGGGAAATGCATCTGCCTGGATAGATAAGGAAGGAGATCCTTGGCTATTATGAGTCATTGGGTGTGCACTAGAAGAGCCTTGGCTTAGCAGCAATGAGTCTTATAAAGTGGATTTTGTCATGACAAGAAGCAGAAAGGCCAATGAGGTGGCCTTTACAATTACCATAGCCAAGGAAAGAGAGAAGGAGGGCCTGAACTGCAGAGGGACAGAGGGAATTGCTTTCTGCTCCCTACCTTGGTTTCCTCATCTTTTAAAATTTAAACCTTTAAACTGTAATGTTTTATAATGTGATTTACATAGGCAAAGTAACTAGCATCATATAACAAAACTTTATATATCTAAATATATTTACTAAATATATATATATATATTTCCTATCTATCTGTCTGTCTATCTATCTATCTATTTATCTATCTATCTATCTATATTTACTAGGTAATGTGGGTCAACTTTCCAGACTACCGCCTCTCTCAGAACTGGATTCTTATATAAATATTTTCCCTTTTATCGGAACCCTTCAGTGGTAGTTATTATATAGATTGTTGGAATTGAGATGACCATTTGAATTTATCCACACAACCAGAAGAAGAGTAGAACAAATACTTTAGTCAACTAGTAGCGGTCTGTTGTTTCATTGAACTAGCAGGTTGATTTAGTGACATTCATAGACCAATTGTGTGGCTGTGATGGCGGAGTAAATGATGGCAGGGAATATTGGGTGTGCATATTGCACTGAGTTTTTCCTAAAGCACTAATGGTAGGCACCAAGCAAGTCTTTGTACATTGTAGGATTATACAGTCAAGTGGTGGCTCACGCCTGTAATTCCAGCACTGTGGGAGCCCAAGGCAAGGGGATCACTCGAGGCTAGGATTTCAAGAGCAGCCTGGCCAATGTGTGAAACCCCTTCTCTACTAAAAATGCAAAAATTAGCTGGGCATGGTGGTGTACACCTGTAATCCCAGCTGCTTGAGAGGCTGAGGCAGGAGAATTGCTTGAACCAGGGAGGTGGAGGTTTCAGTGAGCCAAGATCCATGCCACTGCACTCAAGCCTGGGCGACAGAGTGAGGCTCTGTCTCAAAAAACAAAACAAACACACAAAAGATGAAAAGTAATGAAACCGGAAGTTGTCAGCTCTTTGCAACTCAGTTTTGCTCCCAGAGACACACCATTTTAGGTGATATCAAATGTTGGCTGCAGGTAAACAGAGGTGGAAAGTGAAGACCTCCTCCTTGTAGGGTGGAGAGGTCGGTCACAGCATAAGGCTTTTTCTCAGATTTATGACTCACCTGTGTATGGATATGCAGACTTAGTGGGTGGGCCAAATTGTTTTCTAAAGATAAAATATAAATCTACTGAAATAAAATCTAACTAGATTTTAAGGGAAAAATAGCCAAATGGTGTTGCTTGTTTCCCTCTCACTGAGAGAATATGGACATATCTAGAAGGGTTTTTGAGTTGTGTTCCCTGAGACTGTTTTTTAAAAAACAATAACTGAACCTAAGACCTGGAACTATAAAAATTCTGGAAGATAACATTGGAAAAACCCTTCTAGACACTGGCTTAGGGAAGGATTTCATGACCAAGAACCCAAAAGCAAATGCAATAAAAACAAAGAGGAGTAGCTGGGAGTTAATTAAACTAAAGAGCTTTTTGCACAGCAAAATGAATAGTCAGCAGAGTAAACAGACAATCCACGGAATAGGAGAAAATCTTCACAATCTATACATCAGATAAAAAACTAATATACAGAATCTACAATGAACTCGAACAAATAAGAAAAAACAAACAATTTGATCAAAAAGTGGGCTAAGAACATGAATAGACAATTCTCGAAAGAAGATATACAAATGGCCAACAAACATAGGAAAAAATGCTCAACATGACTAATGATCAGGGAAATGCAAATCAAAACCACAATGCGATACCACCTTACTCCTGCAAGAATGACCATAATCAGAAAATCAAAAAACAGTAGATGTTGGTGTGGATGCAGTGATTAGAGAATACTTCTATACTGCTGATGGGAATGTAAACTAGTACAGACACTATGGAAAACCACGCAGAGATTCCTTAAAGAACTAAAAGTAGAGCTACCATTTGATCCAGCAATCCCACTACTGGATATCTACCCAGAGGAAAATAAGTCATTATTCGGAAAAGATACTTGCGCAGGCCTGTTTATAGAAGCACAATTCACAATTGCAAAATCGTGGAACCAACCCACATGCCCATCAATCAATGACTGGACAAAGAAACCGTGGTACATATATATGATGGAATACTAGTCAGTCATAAAAGGAATGAATTAACAGCATTTGCAGTGACCTGGATGACGTTGGAGACTATTATTCTAAGTGAAGTAACTCAGGAATGGAAAACATCGTATGTTCTCACTGATATGTGGGAGCTAAGCTATGAGGTCGCAAAAGCATAAGAATGATATAATGGACATTGGGGACTTGGGGGAAAGAGTGGGGGAGTGGGCAAGGGATAAAAGACAACAAATATGGTGCAGTGTATACTGCTCAGGTGATGGGTGCACCAAAATCTCAAAAATCACTATTAAAGAACTTACTCATGTAACCAAATACCACCTGTACCCCAATAACTTATGGAAAATAAAATAAAAAATTAAAATTAAAAACAAAACAAACAAAAACCAATAACCAGCTGGGTGCGGTGGCTCATGCCTGTAATCCCAGCACTTTGGGTGGCCGAGGTGGGCAGATCACCTGAGGTCAGGAGTTTGAGACAAGTCTGGCCAACATGGTGAAACTCTGCTTCTACTAAAAATACAAAAATTAGCCAGGTGTGGTAGCGGGCACCTGTAATCCCAGCTACTTGGGAGGCTGAGGCAGGAGAATTACTTGAACCTGGGAGACGGAGGTTGCAGTGAGCCAAGATTGCACCATTGTACTTACTCCAGCCTGGGCAGCAAGAGCAAGACTCCATCTCAAAAACAAAACAAAACAAACCGTAACCCTCCTCTTTGCATGTCATATACATAAGAGGGATGCCTGCTTGAGTTTTGCCTCACACTTTAGAGCAAATTTGAGGCTCATAATGATGAGAGAAATGTGAGGAAGGATTCGGTGTATGGCACAGTACAAAGTTCTCTCAGTGTGTGGGTTTTGCGGTAAGTGACAAAAGGCTTGAGGGAGGCTGTGGTGTCCAGGTCTCAGTACTTGCACAGAAGAACTTGCTGTACTGCAGATTTTGTTATGTCATAAGTCAGAGCCACGGAGGCAGCATGATGTCATGGGAAGAGTACTGAAATGGAGTCTTGTCTCACCTTTCTTAGGGGATAAGAGCTAGGTGAGTAAGTCACTGAGACTTTTAGCCCAAACATCTTCACAGTATTGTGTTACTTACAAAAGGAAAGTGGACAACAATATGAATTCTACATTTCTGTTAGGTTGGTGCAAAAGTCATTTCACCATTACTTTTAATGGCAAAAACTGCAATTACTTTTGCACCAGGCTAATAGAAATCACAGAATTTGCTTATATGGAGAAATACTTATTATCACTAGGAGTCCTAGAACAGTAATTTAACTTCAGTTCATCTTAATATGTTGCTTCTGAGAAGAGTTGTCAGGCCTCTGCTACACCCCAGAAAAACTAAAAAATAAGATCATATTAAAAATACACTTGTCACCTCATGGTTATAATGTGATCCAGATTGGCTTTGAAGTAATTAGAGAATAACAGGATGGAATCAAATTGAGTTCTAAAATACATAGCATTAGATCTTTTCAAATTAAGATTCTCTGGAATATTGGAATCCTAAGAGCATTTTTTTTCAATTCTGCATTTTCATTTTGATGCTATCTGGACACAAACTACTTCAAGCTTAGAAATATGACTTTCTTTCACAGTGAAAATTATCAACAGCAAAACATTTTTATAGAATAAGCATTTGGGTTGTTAAGTTCTTGGGGATGTTCTGTGAAGTACTACAAGGGATTTAAATTTTCTTCTATATAAACAGTCCATGCAATTCTATCTTGGAGAAACATTGAATGTATCAGCTGGCTTTTGCTGCATAACAAGTCACTCTGAAACTTACTGGATAAATCACAATCATCATTATTACAATCTACAATTTTGTGGGTTGGCAATTTGTGTTGAGATCTGCTGAGTGTTTCTCTGGTCTTGGCTGAACTCAGTCACATGTGTCCGTGGCCAGCTACTAGGCCTACTAGGAGGCTGTCATAGGATGAGCTCTGCAGGGATGGCCCTGCATTGTCTCACATCTTCCAGCATTCTCATGAAGTGGCAGGTCTCCTAGAGAGTGAGTGTAAGCATGCAAGGCCTCCTGAGATCTAGGCTTGGAATGGGCATCCTGTCACTTCTCATATTCCACTGGTGAAAGTAAATCACAAGTTCAATTCAGATCTAAGGTGTGGAGGAAGAGAACCCTCCTTCCTTTCCCTCTCTCCCATAATGTTGCAAGGAAATGAAGAAGAGGAAATCATTGTAGCCATTTTTGCAGTTGCAAACAATCAGCAAAATGTATACAGACCAGTGATTTTGTAAGTGTGCTTAGGTTATGGGCAGTGACTTGGACTCTGTCTCCTTTGCGTTTAACTAAGCACCTCTGGTTCCATCTACTTTTATTTACTTTAAACTATTTTGATTTGAACAAAGGTTTCCATACCTAAAATGTCAGAAATCGAGAGTATAACAATGGATGCAATAGAGGATGGAAAGGTGAGAGCTCCTTGCCAGTAGAAGTTGTGTTTGGGGGAGGGGTTGGGGGAGCAAGTCGTGCAGGGAGCATTCTGGAAGAGTGTGACTCGAACACAAATGAGAAAGAGGATTCTCTTTGCGAGTCAGATCCCTGTGGGTTTCTTTCTACATCCCCTACTCTGCCTGACATTAGTGCCTTAAATATACCAGGTCCTTTATAAAGTGTTTGATAAAACAGCGAATAGAGGGATGAATGAGTAACAGTATACAGGGATCTTACCATATTTTCCTGGAGATTAACTCCAGTGGAGTTAAGCCCACAATTAGTTGCCCGAAGAAGCACTAAGGAAAAAGCTAAAATGAATGATCTCACAGATGTATAGAAAGCTGAAAAGAGGGAAACATAAACAGGGCCATAACATAGTGAGTCTGTCTACTGTATTTATTTATCTAATCTGTTTGATCAGAATTATTTTGTGTAATATACACCTAGTAAAACTGCAGCTATTGAAAGAAAAAGGGGAGGATTGAAATGCCTAGCAATAGATGGAACATTGTTGTTCACAGACACATGAAACACCAATCTGGGCTCTGTTTTTTAACCCAGGATTCACATTTTTAAGTATCTTTATTAGTTTACTTTTAGGCCAGGGTAGGCATTGGAAATTACCTAAACACACTTGATTTGACTGACTTTGAAAATGTGTATTGAACCCAAGCTAGCTAATATTTTTCTTTGGTTCTGGTTTCAAATGGGGAAATATGCTTAATTATAGCTTGCATCATCGCTTGGAAATTGTAGCATTTATATGTTGATGTAACTTGCCTGAATGCAAAAAGAGGACTATGTATAGGAAAAGGGACATATGTAAATAGATCCAAAGCATGTTTGGCGAGGCAGAAAAGCCAAAAGGAAAAGAGGAAAATCACATTACGTGCCAAACATTTAGGGGCCACATGCCAAGAGTTACCTTCACTTCCTTCCAATCTGTAGCCCTATTTGGTCTTCAGCCTCATATATAAAACTCTCTTTAAGTTTAGCCTCTAAAATTTTAGGGTAGAAATGGGATAACCTTTGAGTGATTTCAGCACAATTATTTCTGGAAAAGGTGGACTTGAGTGTATGGCAGCTTCTTCAGCATACATTTTAAATAGGAACTATACTTAATTTAGATTTTTACATTTTGGGATGAATGTGGGTGATTTCTACAGATTTCGATCTCTAGCTCACCTTGTAAATTGTTTTCATTCTCAAATGCAGATTCACATTAAAGTAGCCGATTGTATTAGTTAGCTACTGCCATGTGACACTATAAAATGAACAATCCCAAACTCAGTGATTTAAATCAGCAATCACTTATTTCCATGAAAGTTTGTGTTGACTAGTGTCTACCGATCTAGGCTTGGTACTAGCTAGGTGGCTGGTATCCAATTGTCAGCTCCAGCTGGGCTTGGCTGTGCTGGCTCTGCTTCCTGAATATTTATCCTGGGGCCAAAGATAAGGGGGAAATAATACCTGGTGGATGGTCTTCTCATGGTAAATGACAAGGTGCAAAAAAGTAAGTGGGAATACATGAGGTTGCTTAAGGCCTATGCTCAGAAATGACATTCTGCCAGCTCTGCTCACATGTTATCGGCCAAAGTGGCCAAGGCTAAGGTGCAGGCAAGTGCACTTTGATGCCAACCTATGTCCATCATCACCAATTGCCAATCAAGACCAAGATCTTCATGGTGCAAGTGGTCATATTCCTTAAAAGCAAGAAAAATGTTTTCACAGATTGTTCTTTAATGTACAGCTGGATGCAAAATATGTTGGATGAGAAAATAAGAGACTAAGTTGTTTTATTATTAGTTGCGTTTGCATTTTACACACTGCTTGCACTATTATCTGAGCATGAATTTTAACAATTGACTTGCAATGAATAATTTATGTCAATAAAATACTTCATTTACTTTTATACATTTTATAATCCCAGCACTTTGGGAGGCTGAGGCAGGCAGATCACTTGAGGTCAGCAGTTCGAGATCAGTCTGGCCAACATGATGAAACCCCATCTCTACTAAAAATACAAAAATTAGCCAGGCACGGTGGTGGGCACCTGTATTTCTCGCTACTTGGGAGACTGAGGCAGGAGAATCACTTGAACTCTCAATATGGAGGCTGCAGTGAGCCGAGATCATGAAACTGCACTTCAGCCTGGGTGACAGAGCAAGACCCTGTCTCAAAAATGAACAAAAAAAAAGTTATGGAAGATCAAGTGTTTTATGTTTATAATTTTTTGATGACAATCTTTGAATATAAGAAACAGAAAAAAAGAAAACCTTGCACTTTAAAATAAAAATAAGCTACTCATTTCCAAATTTAGTTGGTGTTTTAGTTACTAGCATTTGTACCTCTCTTCTTTCAGGAGGAAATAATTTTACCGTTGACCCCAAACCTACTTGGCTTCTTTCACTCTAAGCCCTAGCTGGATGTGTCCGTGGTTTTTGGAGGTGGAGTTGAATAACAATTCAGTGTTAATAGAGTGACATTATTGAGCTTTTCTTTCCCCAGATTGATGTTCTGCCAGAAATTGTGGAGGCCGTGGAAGGGAAGGTGGAAGTCTTCCTAGACGGGGGTGTGCGGAAAGGCACTGATGTTCTGAAAGCTCTGGCTCTTGGCGCCAAGGCTGTGTTTGTGGGGAGACCAATCATTTGGGGCTTAGCTTTCCAGGTAATTGGACAAAGAAATAAATATATAAAATAGACAATTTGACAGTAAAACAAATGAATAAAACAAGTCAGACTGATTTACACAATAGTTCTGTATTTTTTCACTCGGTTAGGGGGAGAAAGGTGTTCAAGATGTCCTTGAGATACTAAAGGAAGAATTCCGGTTGGCCATGGCTTTGAGTGGTAAGACTCATTCTTGTTTACAACTTTCTTTTCTTTTATGATCTGTAAGTCAGGGTCCTTGGTGGAGAGAAGTGAATTTGAAAGAGAAGAGTGTGGGATCATTGAGTATATTAAATTTGACATTGACTCCATATCTACAGTTTTGAGGAGCTCTGCATGTGCATAGTCTCTAGTAATTACCTAACCTCTATATTTCACAGCTTTATTAGGAATATTTTGGTGAGTACGACTACTTAAAGGTGGTTGCAACATCATACTCTTCCTCATCTCATAACACATGAACACATACATCTACCTGGATAGTCAACAGCTCCCTTTGGATATCTAAGTGGCATCCCAAACTCTTACCTGTCCAAAACTAAGCTGCTAACATTCCACATTAAACCTGCTCCACCTGCAGTTTCTCCATCAGTTCATGTTAATCCCATAGTTTCAGTTGCTGAGTCCAAAAATCTTCAGTCATTCTTGCCTCTTCTTTTCTCTCACACCTTCTTACTTACAGGGGCTCGATCTTCAAAATATAATCAGATTCTGACCTCCCTGTCATCTCTACTGCCACCGCCCTGGCTGGAGCCATCATTGTGTCTCATCCCGTGGACATTGCAAGTGGGCAGGTCTATCCTCCTGTACCTCCCCTCTCCCAGTCTATTCTGATCATGGCAGCCAGAACGGTTCTTTTAAACATTAATTGAGATCATCTTACTTTTCTGATCAGAAAACCCCCAATGGCTCCTGGTTTACTCAGAGTAAATGCCAAAGTCCTTGTAGTGGTTTACAAGGCCTCTTATGGTTTGACTCCCATCATCTTTCTGATCCCAACTTCTAATAATGTCACCCTTACTTATTCTACCCATGTGACATTTGCCTCCATGATGTCCCTTGACTGTGTGAGATATGTTTTAGCCTTGGGGTATTTGCAACGATTGTTCCCTCTGCCTGGATGCTCTTCCTCCAGATAGTCACATGAAAAACTTCCTCTCATCTTTCGTGTGTTCATATAAATTACACTTTCTTAAAGGTGCCTATCCTGATCACTGTGTTTAACATAGCAATTTACCCTCCACCGATCTATTCAGCTTTCAGTTTTCTTTTCCAGTTTTATTTCATGCTTTTTCCATAGCACCTATTGTCTCCTATATATCATCTATCATAGAATTTCCTTTTAAAATTATATGTGTTATATATTGTCTGCTTCCCCTTTAGAACAGAAGATGCATGAGGCAGTGTGCTTTGTTGTCTTGACTGCAGTATTTTCAGTGCATAGAGCAGTGCCTGGCACACAAACAATACATATTTGCTGAAAGAATGAATAAATAAATAAATAAATAAGCATTAAAATATTACTAGTGACTATTTCAAATTTGGCTCAGAAAGAACCTGTAGCTAGAAAGAATGGCCGGGAGTTAATTATCAGCTACCCCATGTTTGAAGGCAAAGAGGATTTCCTTTTCTGTAATCCATATGATCTGGATTGTCCCCATAGATAGAACTCCCCAGATAAATGGTCTACTCACTACTGTACTCAGTCTGCAGACAGAGCCTCAACAAGAAGAATGCCATTCTGTGAATCCTCACTACGCATTTTAATTTGCTACAGACATATCCTAAAAGAGAGCTTTCAGTCACTGACTCTCTATTAAATGTGGCAGAAAGAATATACTCTTTGTGTTAATAAAAATATGTGCCAGTCATTTTGTGTTAAGGACTGTTTAGGTAATAAAAAATGGTCTCATGCCACATAAGATTTGGCAAGCCTACCTTGAATCATAAACCTTACATTTGTCAAATTTTACATTCCTTGGGAAAACGATTACCTGCCTGATTATTATTGCATTCAGTTCCTATTAAATGTATGCATTATTTTTTCAGGGTGCCAGAATGTGAAAGTCATCGACAAGACATTGGTGAGGAAAAATCCTTTGGCCGTTTCCAAGATCTGACAGTGCACAATATTTTCCCATCTGTATTATTTTTTTTTCAGCATGTATTACTTGACAAAGAGACACTGTGCAGAGGGTGACCACAGTCTGTAATTCCCCACTTCAATACAAAGGGTGTCGTTCTTTTCCAACAAAATAGCAATCCCTTTTAGTTCATTGCTTTTGACTTTTCAATGGGTGTCCTAGGAACCTTTTAGAAAGAAATGGACTTTCATCCTGGAAATATATTAACTGTTAAAAAGAAAACATTGAAAATGTGTTTAGACAACGTCATCCTCTGGCAGGCTAAAGTGCTGTATCCTTTAGTAAAATTGGAGGTAGCAAACACTAAGGTGAAAAGATAATGATCTCATTGTTTATTAACCTGTATTCTGTTTAGATGTCTTTAAAACAGTGGTTCTTAAATTGTAAGCTCAGGTTCAAAGCGTTGGAAATGCCTTATTGACAACATTGAGAAGGTAGCCCTGGATAGAATTGGAATGGATGGCAGTAACTGGTGATACTTCTTTGAATGCAGCTTTCCAATCACATCTTTAGTGTCTGAATATATCCAAATGTTTTAGGATATATGTTACTTCTTAATCAGAGAGAAATAAAGCATTTTTTGGGAAGGATATATCTAGTCCATTTGTAACAATATGAAATTTTAATTTTATTTTCTGAGCCCTAATTATCTCGTTTCCTTTCTGCATACCTCATTGGTTCTCCTGTACCTCCTACTTCCTTTTCTTTACTCTTTTGATTCTTTACCATTGATAGCCATGTGCAAGGGTTGCTACATAATGTGTGAGGACTATGCCACATTAAAATGGGGCCCCTTGTTCAAAAAGCAAGACAAAAACCTTTTCCTTCCTTCCACAGTTTTTCTCTTAAGCTGTCATGGAGACGTTTGCTGTTTCATGTCATGCTTCCTTGGGATTGGGGATACCCACATGGCAAGTAGTAGAGCCTTCCAGGTGCCTGGGGTATTGCCTTGTAACTTGCCTTGATCTTACCTGTGCCCATGCCCAGAACCCTGCTGGGACTGAAGGGCAAAAATACTAAGCAGAATGCCTGAGCCAGCAACCAAGAACTCACTTAGCAGACATGGGGAGGTGGCAGGAGATGGAACAATGTATGATGCTAGGTTCTCAGTGTCCCCAGCACAAGTTCCATTGTTGCATCATGCTTCACTTATAAAACACAAATTGAATGATTACATTATTAAGTATTTCAAGCCAATAACCACAGAGCATCAAGCCCTAAGCTCGAGTCCCTTTTCTGAGCATGGAGCCCTGTCCACCGCACTAGGAGCACACCCATGAAGCCCTGATCACGTGACTTTTAGATTCATTCCCAAACCAAGTATTTGACAAATTGGAGGTGAACTAGGTAGCCAAAGTAATTTTGAAGTTGGTTTTTCATCATCTCTCTGGTCGTTCAACCACTGTGAGGTACTGAATGAAACAATTCAGAGAATCACCACCTGAAAATATAATTATTATATTATGTTTTATTATTATTATTATGCTTTATTATTCCCAGAACTCTTTCTCTCTCCCTTTCTCCTTCTAAATGCTAGGACATTCCTAAATATTAGCATGAACACACAAAAAACTGTTTTCTGAAATTATATACCATTCTGGTAAAAAATAATCACTTAACTTCATGAAAAAGAAAAGTTATCCCTTAACTTTTTCGCAAAATACACAGAATAAATATTTCTATCATATCATGTCATTGTTTTATGCTTTTCCAATTAATATTAATCAATGAATAAGTGTATA
Organism: Mandrillus leucophaeus; assembly: GCF_000951045.1. NCBI lineage: Eukaryota > Metazoa > Chordata > Mammalia > Primates > Cercopithecidae > Mandrillus > Mandrillus leucophaeus. The sequence goes on along the minus strand of NW_012099876.1, from coordinate 1,729,486 downwards.
ATAAGCACCTCTGATTCCCTCGACAGATTCAAAATGCCTTCTCTGTTGGCACAGAATTTCCAGTTTGACTGCATCACACTGTGTGGTTGTGTGGGCGCTTGCTTAAAAGTTGATAACTTCCCAGAAAATAGAGATCTCCAAGTAGTGTTTTATGTAAGGTTTATGCAAGTAACGGTGACAATGGGGATTACTTGTCTTAATTCGTGAGTTTCTCGTAATTTTTAAGATTCCCTGAGCCACAATAACTCCTTGAATGTAGATTTTCGTTTATTTTTTCAAAGTTGGAATATATCTGAATGCTTTTTGTTTGATAATTTTTTCATAATCAAAGATATACAGCTGTTTGCTTTTACTTTTTTTTAATGAGTGATATGGACCCAATTGTAACAGTGCTGAAATAAAAAGTGTCTAATGGTTAAAAGAGGAATGGTGTATGTTGGTTGTACAATCCCTTTCAAGAGTTTTGAAACTTAGGCTTGATAGATAGAGTTCTTTGAGGAAGCCAACAAAGTCCTCTCTTCTAGGTTTCTTGAAATATGTTGGGGGGAGGGGTAACAGGGCTTCATAAGGGCCGCCTCTGCCTTTCATGTATGTTATTTTATGTCTATAGTGCTCTAGAGCAGTTTCTCAAGCTTTAATAGTGCATCAGAATCAACTTCAGGACTTCAGGGCTCGTTGAAACAGATTGCTGGGCCCCATACCATGGATTCTGTTGCAGCCATCTAAGTGAGCCAGCTATTGGGTATGGGTTTCAGGCAGGGAGGGCAAGCCTCACCTTAAAAGGCCAGCTGTTCCTTAGCCAATTGACACTTTTTCATTAAATTTTATTTCTTATTGACATATGAAATTCATACAGCGAGGTGTGTAAGGTGCTGAAACCTGAGTGTATCAGTGTCTACACTTTACATTTACACCCATATGCCTACCTCCCCGATCAAAATATAGAACATTTCCATCATCTCCAAACGTACTCCTTCCGCCAGAGATAAACCTATGCTGATTTCCGTTGCCATTGATTGATTTTCACTGGCCTTAAACTTTACATAAGTGGAACCATGCAGTGTGCACTTTTGTGTTTAGTTTCTTTTGCTTGGCATACGTGAAGTCCATTCATGTTGCTGAGTGTATCAGCACTTAGTTCTGATTATTGCTCTGTAGTAATTCATTGTAGGAATGTACCACAGTTTATCTATCTCTTCTCCTTTTCTGCTGGAAGTTGATTCTAACTGATTTTTGCAAAAATGCAAATTCACTGTTATTTTATAATTTTTCAAGAAACGCAAGACATTTAGATTTTTATGTAAAAAATTTTAAATGTTGGACAATATTTAACATTTTGAACACTGAGCAGGTCGTGTTAAACATGGACATGGCCCACAAGCCACAAGTCTCAACCCTGAAACATTTTTTTCCTCACAGATGTTTTCCTCATGGCTGAAATCACTCTTACGCCCTGACACAAAATCATGCCTGAGACCTGTAGCAGTGATGGGTGCCTGCCAACAGAAATTGCCAGAATCTCCTTTGTTTAAGCTTATTTATATTCAGCTACCTGGAAGAATGTGGGTGTGAAATAAACTTTCTTCTCTTTACGATGCTTGGGAAGCCCAGGTTCCCAGGTCTGTAGGAATGAATTGAATGATATTGATGCTTCTTAGCGTGATGTTTGCAGACTGCATTTGGGTCATTGCTGTGTTATTCATTTGCTTGTTTATCTTGCCAAAACACTGGCGTTTGTGAAACAGCTTTAGAGGGCTGTGGTGGATTAGGAAAGCATGAAAGGAAGTTGTGGCTTGTTCTCAAACAGAGAGAAAAGACTTTTCTCTTCATTGTAAAATTCATAACTTATTTACTGTCTGATGGACTATGTTGTATGTCAGTTGCATAGCAACAAAATAAAGTTTGTCTGTTTAGGAAAGTCCAAATATTTCTTTTAACATAAAGACGGAGGATGCTTTCTGAACTTATATTTGCCTCAGCGTGCATTCTGTCACAAGCCAATTATAGAACAACATCAGGATGAGAGTTTATTTTAGGTAATGTAAATGTTAGCCCAAATGATAGAAGGCTATTATTATATGTTTATGTGATGGGAAATCTCATCTATTCCAAAAGATGCAATTTCCTGTCCTTACCCAAATCAAACTTGAGCAATAGGTGTCTTCTTTCCTCTCTAATGTGGTTGCCCATTGTTGGAGGAAATAAAAAGATACTTTTTTATTTTAAATCCAGTTATCTATTTGTTTCTCCACTGACACTTTTCTGCTCTTAGATAATGAGTATAAGTTCTATTGAAAGTTTTCCAGGACCTTCTAAAAATTAAGAATTGTGTTACCCTGAATGATGCCAAAAGAAGAACTGGAATTCAAGTGAGCAATAGGCTTGATTTTGTTCCTTTGATTTAGCATCACGGGGGAGAAGAGCCTTGCTTGGTTTCTATCTTTTTTGGTTAGATCATCTGTCTTTAACGCTCATTTATTTTCAATTACAGTCAACATCCTGAGTCTGTTTCTAACAGTGGAATCTTCCTATTGATAGAGTCTTTTATGGTAAGATTCTTTACATTGTATATTAGAGCTTTCTTACTAAACTTACTCGATGAAGATCAAGACTAACCTGCTCAAAAGCACTGGATTAGAATCCTGAGAATCTGAATGATTAGCAATGTGAACTGTTATTCAATCTGAGGACCCTCAGATGCTCAGCTGAGAAATTAGGCTGGCAGCATTTGCTTACCTCTCCGGGTCATTACGAACATAGCATGGTGAAATATGTGAGAATTTATCATGAACTGTAAATCAACAGTCAAAGGAAAATATTATTTTATATTAATATTTTAATAATGATTATTATCAGGAAAGAGAATAAAAGACATCCCAAAAAGTCTTTTATTTTATAGCATTTATTTAGAGAAAAGTTAAATATTTTACAGAGTAAAATAAACATCACCAAAGATTTTACCACAGAGAGATAACTGTTATTTATATGGGGTGAATATCATCTCAGACTTTGCTGTGTGTGAATAACCAGTAGCAACTGGAAAGATAGAAGTGGTTTTGAAGTCACCTTTGCAAAAATTGTAACAATGAGAAAATTATGACAGTGAAAAAGACCTGATCTAATCAACCTCCATCTTACCTTTAACCTCCTAACTGTCCATGGTCATTCCTGGGCTTGGGCTAACATTGGGAATATTTAGTTTATAGTTTAAATGATAACAGCCCTTCTTAAAAACTAAACAGCCCTTGTAAAGCTAATGAAGGATCACCATGTTAGGAGGATGAGAGGAGCCTAAATTCTGCTAAGATGTAGACCTAAATGATGATCAGCCTTTATTCTGGGGCTGGGGGTCACAAAATTTGGAACTTCCCCAATTACTCCTGAAGATAACATCACCATTGTGCACCCTAAGATTGGCCTTTTGAGATGTCTTTTCAGGCTTTGGCATTTCTGAGGACTGGGCGGCCCCACACTGATCCATGACTCTTGACTCAGCTGGTCCTGTGGCCCCCACCCAGAAGCAGACTCAGTGCACAAGGACCATTTTCCACAGTCCTATGATTACATCCTTAGCCAGTCAGCATTACCCATTCCCCAGCCTGCCAAACTACCCTTGAAAAATCCTAGCCTCTGGATTTTCAAGGAAGTTGATTTGAGTAATAATAAAGCTCTGGTCTCCTGTTTAGATGGCTCTATGTGTATTAAACTCTTTTTGTATTGCCAATTTGTGTATTGAAAATTTGGCTCCATCTGTACAGTGGGCAGAATGAACCTCTTGGATGGTTACAGCTTTACTAAAATAGGCCTATACAATAAATGTTATATTTAAGTAAGATATTCAATTTATTTTTACAAGAATTTGTAGAAGGAAAAGTAAAGTTGGAAACATTTAAAATTAAGGTGATTTTTTTCAAAAAGAGATATCGTAGATTAAGAATGCCTGCACAATGTATTTGGAAAATTATGAAAACTTAAAAGATTAAAGTAATTTTTGATTTATGGCATACACATGTTTTAATTTTAGCACCAGTTAACTCGTTAGTAATTAGTAATGACATGAAGTAATTAGTCTCTTACATCTACTCTCCTTTTTTCCTCTTCTCTTCCCCTTTAGTGTATATATATATGTGTGTGTGTGTATATATATATGTGTGTGTGTATATATATATGTGTGTGTGTGTGTGTGTGCATATATATATACTTTTTTTAATTTTTGAGATGAAGTCTTACTCTGTCATCCAGGCTGGAGTACAGTGGTATGATCTTGGCTCACTATAACTTCCACGTCCCAAGTTCAAGTGATATTCCTGCCTCAGCCTCCTGAGTAGCTGAGATTACAGACATGTACCACCATGTCCAGCTAATTTTTGTATTTTTAGTAGAGAAGGAGTTTTACCATGTTGGCCAGTCTGGTCTCGAACTCCTAACCTTAGGAGATCCCTCCACCTCGGCCTCCCAAAGTGCTGAGATTACAGGAATGAGCCACCGCACCTGGCCATTAATATATTATTTTTAAATTATCAAAGTATAAATCATTGTCTTCTCTATCACTGATTTCCAAAATTGTTTAATACTGGTTTTCATTTAAATGGGCTTGGTACTTATAATTCTCATAGCTTCTCCATTCTCTGGTTCTTAACTTTGATTCACCTCTTGGTTCCCTAGATTTCACTGGCCAACTGTAATTTCAAAAATAGCTGGTGTTCCTTCAGTTTGTGCATGTTTAAAAATCTACTTGATGTTTTTGTATTTGAACGACACCATGGATATGTATACTACTTTGAGGTCACGTTTTCTGTTTGTAGACATTTTGGATTGCTTTCTGGCATTGAATTTTATGTGAAGAAACAAAAACTGGCTTACTCTTTTGCTCGTGATGTTTTAACATAATCTCCCCACATCCACTTCCCAAACCCAATGTCTAAAAATTATTTCTTTATCTTTGAATTTCAATGACTTAAGCTAAGTTAAAGCTAAATGTCACACGACTTACCATTGTGACGCAGAGCTATGCCTAACCCATTGTATTTTATTTTAAATTTGAATATACAAAAAACAACCAGCATAAGTCTCATATCAATTATTGACATTTATTTTTACAACATTGTTCTCGCTTTTTTATGTTATCCTTACCAACCACATTATAATGACATTAACAGCAATGGTTATCATATTATAAATTATTGAACATTTTTTCCTTGACAACAAACTTCCTTAGAGGTTTTTGTTATCCAGACCAGTGCTGTCTGGTGAATGTGCTATAATGATGAAAATGTTACTTGCACTGTCAATATAGGAGCCATCAGTTACATGTGGCTATTGGGTGCTTGAAATGTGTCTAGTTTCAAATGCTTCTTTTTATTTAATTTTAATTAATTTAAATTTAAGTAGTCATATGTGCCTAGTGGGTGTGTATTGAATAGCACAGATCTAGATGTTATGAATAAAATTTGGTACTGGGGAAACTTAATCTAATAGACTCAAGACTACTTTAAGTTGACGAGCCCTGCTACATGATTATCCTGGGGAAGTCATATAAAGTCTTTTTGATGTAGCTTTCCAATTAAAAAAATAAAATTTTACCCTTATGGTAAACATATAAACTGCAATGATAAATGTAATACAATTTATGTTATTCTGTATAGCATGTAAATTAATTGCAATAACAAATGTAATAAAATTGTAAAATTATTTGGATAAATGCTATATTTATCTAAAGCTGCTTTGTGGAATTATTTTTGGCTTGTTTTTCTTATTAATCTTTCCATTCAGTTTACCATTACCTTGTTGGTAAGGATAACCTAGAAAAACACAATAATGTTGTCTAAAGTTTAGAGTTCATGGCACAGCCCAGCTATTGAATGGACAAACTTGAGAAATCTCAAGTCAAACTTGACAAATCTTGAGAAAATAATCTTGAATGTTACATTTCATCCTTTAGGTGGAATAGCAATATAGTTAATCAGTAAGATGTAATGACAAGTAGTGATACGGTTTCAAACAGTAAAAATAATGCACTTGTAATATTTGGCATGTAATGTAATGACTTATATCTTGGAAATCTGGAAAGAATGAACAAAACATTTAGATATAATGAATATTTCCAGCAGAGTGGATGAAACCCTGTATCCTAAACAGCAAACTGGCACCAATAAGAAGTCTTTCTCAAGAAATGTTGGCATCTCCTTGACATAAGAGCACAGGTTTCTTTATCATATGAACAAATAGCATTGCCAAAGTCAATAACATATTTCAGCTCTGAGTTTTCTTTATTTTTTAATATTATGTTATTTAGTTTCATTATTAATGTGCAAACCACTCAGTTTTTTGTTGTTGTTGTTTTTTTTTTTTTTTTTTTTTTTTTTTGAGATGGTGTCTGGCTCTGTTGCCCAGGCTGGAGTGCAGTGGCCGGATCTCAGCTCACTGCAAGCCCCGCCTCCCGGGTTCACGCCATTCTCCTGCCTCAGCCTCCCGAGTAGCTGGGACTACAGGCGCCCGCCACCTCGCCCGGCTAATTTTTTTTGTATTTTAGTAGAGACGGGGTTTCACCGTGTTAGCCAGGATGGTCTCGATCTCCTGAACTCGTGATCCGCCCGTCTCGGCCTCCCAAAGTGCTGGGATTACAGGCTTGAGCCACCGCGCCCGGCCACCACTCACTTTTTAAAAAATATTCTGAATAATAGTAGACGATAGCTATCCCATATACAAAAATATAGTTTTGATTTGAATTTTGTTTCATTTTGTAATCCCTTTAAGCATTTATCCTTGGTGTTAAAAACAATCCAATTACACTCTTTTAGTTATTTTAAAATGTGCAATTAAGTTATTATCGACTATAGTCATCCTGTTGTGCTATCAAATACTAGGTCTTATTCGTTTTTTCTACTCTTTTGGTACCCATTACACATTCCCAACTCCCCTTTCATCCCCTACTACTCCTCCCAGCCTCTGGTACACAATGTTCTATGCTCTATGTCCATGAGTTCAATTGTTTTCATTTTTACATCCCACAGATACATGAGAACATGTAATGCTCATCTTTCTGTGCCTGGCTATTTCACTTAACATAATGATCCTCCAGTCCTATCCATGTTGTTCCAAATGACAGGATCTCATTGTTTTTAAGGTTGCACAGTACTCCATTATATGTATGTACCACATTTTCTTTATCCATCCATCTGTTGATGGACACTTTGGTTGCTTCCAAATCTTGGCTATTGTGAACAGTGCAGCAACAAACCTGGGAGTGCAGCTATCTCTTCGATGTACTGGTTTCCTTTCTTTTGGGTATATACCTGTATTAGTCCGTTTTCACGCTGCTGATAAAGACATACCTGAGACTTGGCGATTTACAAAAGAGAGAGGTTTAATTGGACTTACAGTTCCACGTGGCTGGGGAAGCCTCACACTCATGGCGGAAAGCAAGGAGGAGCAAGTCATGTCTTATGTGGATGGCACAGGCAAAGAGGGAGATTGGGCAGGGAAACTCCCCCTTATAATACTGTCAGATCTCATGAGACTTACTGGCTATCATGAGAACAGCATGGGAAAGACCCACGCCCATGATTAAATTGCCCCCCACTGGGTCCCTCTCACAACATGTGGGAATTCAAGATGAGATTTGGGTGGGGACACAGTCAAACCATATCAATACCCAACAGAGGGGTTGGTTTGAATTTTAGTTTGAACATTATTTGATACTACAACCATACTATCTAGTTGAAATACTAAAGAGCAATATCGTTCAAGTTTTTTTTTTTGAGAATTTCTGAATAATAGTAATTTTATATAATATGTGTCATGGTGTGAACATCCCTGTTTTAAGTAGTAATATCTTGGTTTTAATACACCACAAAAGTAGTCAGGAAGAAACTCTTTTTAACAATTCTTCAATTATTTGACTTAATAAAGCTAACATTCACTGTTTCCAAGATTCCTAGCCACATATATGACTAAATAAATAAATAAATAAGCACCACCACCACCAACTGGACAAAACCACAAAAAATATTGGAAGGCTCAGAAATTAGTAAAATGTGAATCTATCAAAAAATTTAGTTTATGCAGTTATTATAAATTCATCACTATGGGCAGGGCAGTGTATTAGAAAGCCAGAATCCACAACTTGAAAAGGTAGTCACTGACGCAACTGTTGTGTCTACATAACTGCATAAACAATTTGCCTACTTTCCACTGAGTTAATCTGATACGTTGTTGTCATGTAAACACGATCTAAATGAAATACACAGATTTTCCCCCCAAATCTTATTTTAGCTAAATTTTTCTTGGCTCATCTTATTCCAGGTCTGTTAACAATTTATCCAGAATTATTTGTTTGGCTTTGAACTCTTTTGCCATCTCTTGTCCATCCTTTATTGGGCAGGCAAATGATGGAGAAAATGATGCAAGTGCAAGCAAATAAACACATAAAGAAAGTCTGCAGAAAGCAGAGCACTCCCCACAGTTTTGGGCCTTTCTCTGGAAGGGAGTGGTTAAAAGGACATGGGAGGTTAATGTCCAACTGCCTCCCCATTGGAGAGATGTCTTTTTTCCAGAAGTTCAGGAATGAGAATCTCTCCCTCCTCTACTAAACGTCCTCTTTGTTAACACTCCTACTTCCAAAATTCTTCAAGGCTTCAGGTTAATAAAATAACAACATATATTTTAAATGTTAATTAAAATGATATATGATGAATCAATTACAACTATTCAGTCTCTAGTTGTTTTCACAAATATTTACATTCCTATTGCTTATTCAAACCTTCCTGACGATGAAGGTTTACATGATCCTCTAATGTCTTCTACCTTGCCCAATAGAAGGGGAAATGAGAGATGATACAGCTGCAACAAAAATAACAACAAAATAGGACTCACATCCTGCAAGAATCTAACTCTCCTATCAATTATAATTTATTTTATGTACTCCTGACCATTCTGTCTTTTTGACTCTTGTTCAGGAATAAAGCATAAATCAGGTATTCTTAGTAGTCTATTCAATATAAAAGCCAACATTATTTTCCAGTCTAGATTCATTTGAAACTCAGAAATATTGGCCCATATCAGAAAATGTTCATAATCAGAATTTGTCTATACTATTAAAGCATTTACTAAAATCAATAATTATGCCTGTCCTCTGCTATCGCGTGATAGGATGTCAATTGTTAAAGCAATATACTATTTTTAAAAACTTGCAGGCAGGTTCATATAGAGAGTGACAGGAAAGTTTGCAAGGGTGGAAGTTTTTGGACACAACCTATAATTTTCTAGAGGTTGTCCAGATGCCATTAGATATTTCTCTGAGCACTGAGGTCATTCCCTGATGAGTACTGGGGTAAGAGCTGCCTTCCAAGTCTTTGGACTCCTGACAAAGAGCTCTTCCTGTCAGGGCACATTGCTTTCTGCTCTGCACTTTGGCAACAGAAACACAGCGTCTGAAGCAATAGAAAGACCATCCTTCAGTGGCGGTCTGTCTGCTTATGTGGCATTGCCTCCAATTCTGGCCACACTGAAAGCTTTCAGGGGTGAGAAAGCATGTGGGAAAGATGCCTGGAAATCAAGTCATGCTTGTAGAATGCATCCTAGTCTTGGGGTGGACATGTGATGATCTTTACTTCCTTACATGCTCTTAAGTAGACATATGAGTAAACTTAATGTTGTCCTAAGAACGGAAGAAGCATCAATATAGAAAAAAGACGAGGAAATAGTGCTAGAAACTAGACTGTCATTTTCATGAAGGGAGGAAATGTATCTTTTTTGCTGTCTTACCAATACCTTGCATAAAAATTATAGGTATTCAGTAAATATTTGTTTTTGTTTGTTTGTTTTTTGGATACGGAGTCTCGCTCTGTCGCCCAGCCCAGGCTGGAGTGCAGTGGCCGGATCTCAGCTCACTGCAAGCTCCGCCTCCCAGGTTCACGCCATTCTCCTGCCTCAGCCTCCCGAGTAGCTGGGACTACAGGCGCCCGCCACCTCGCCCGGCTAGTCTTTTGTGTTTTTTAGTAGAGACGCGGTTTCACCGTGTTAGCCAGGATGGTCTCGATCTCCTGACCTCGTGATCCGCCCGTCTCGGCCTCCCAAAGTGCTGGGATTACAGGCTTGAGCCACCGTGCTGCGCCCGGCCTCAGTAAATATTTGTTAACTTAACTAATAAACATTTGTCATGGATATTATTGACTTTTTAAAGAACTAACTCTAACATTCTATGCTTAGAATCAAGTATAGCAAAGACTTAGAAGTATGCCATTGAGAAAATGTAAAATCACAATATTTAATGGAAAATTTTAAGAACACCAATTTTATAAGAATTTTTCATGGTCATAAACTGCTATTGTAAAAATGTGCTTAATTTTCATAACAGAAATAAATAGGGAATATTATAATATGAAAGTATGATTTTCTCAAGTATAGATTTCAACATTTAAATACTTATTTGATTCTATTCTCATAGCAAATAACTATCAAATTGAGATTAATAAATAATTGAAATGTCACAAAGTCATAGAATTTTAAAGTTAGTTAAAATATGTCAGATTATGTGACTAGAAGTTACTCATGTGTATTCCATGAAGCAGTCTTACAATCCAGTCTTTGAGAAAAGAATTCTGTGGGCACATCAGTTGGATGAAGGTACATGCTGCATCTCAACTGTGCAAGAGTTAGTTCCTAAAAAGTGGTGAGTAATTAACACTCCTTTAGTCTTTGTGATAAAGCTAATTTTTATCTAAGCATCCTAAACAATGTTCAACTACAATTTCATAACTCATGATCTTTTGTTGGAAAGAACAAAATACAACTTGAACCAGGTGAAGGAAAAGGAGGAGTGTTTAGTGTCTCAATCACAAGAAGTGTTGAAATACCAAGGCACAGGAAAAGCGTGGATGTGATTGGGCCCAGGGAAACTTGGGACCATGGGTTTGAAAGCAACAAGGACTATTTTTGCTTTTCTCCAGGTTAGTTCCCTCAGAATGTAGGCTTTATACTTTTCCACACTAGGTTGGCATCCTCCTCCTAGTGAAGCACATGGCCGTCTGCAGCTCCCCAGATTCCTATCTCTTGGTTCTGCCACAAGGAATAATTCACTCTCTTGTTCCAGCTCCAGTTCAATATTATCTGAGAGCAGAACGCTAATTGAGTTTCTTGCCCATCTCTTGACCAATCAAACTTGGTCAGGAAGAAAGGGCACTATATGAATTGGGGGCTTCTATGAGTTCTAAATGTTGTAGTGTGGAGAAGAGGGAAGAGAAGCGGTACCATTTTTCCCAGAGTAGGAAAGCTTCATTGGAGACAGAACAATATGTGTTTCCCACAGAAACAACAAATAATTTTTAGTATAAAATATTTTGGACATTGGCAAGATTTTGGACATACTTGCCTAAAAGAGTATCTCTTTTTCACCAGGTGCAGTGGCTCACGCCTGTAATCCCAGCTCTATGGGAGACCAGGCAGGTGGATCACAAGGTCAGGAGATTAAGACCATCCTGGCTAACATGGTGAAGCCCCGTCTCTACTAAAAAATACAAAAATTAGCCAGGCATGGTGGTGTGCGCCTGTAGTCCCAGCTACTCAGGAGACTGAGGCAAGAGAATTGCTTGAAACTGGGAGGAGGAGGTTGCAGTGAGCTGAGATCACACTATTGCACTCCAGCCTGGGCAACAGAGCGAGACTCTGTCTCAAAAAAAAAAAAAAAAAAATTACCTGTTTTTCTATAATTTAAATGTACTTGGCACCCTGTATATTCTTTGACTTTAGTCTTATAACACCTGATGGATACAGCATCACATTGCAACTGGGAAGTTACATGCTTCGGAAGAAATGGCCTGGAGACCCACTATGAGTAGTGTCTTATTTTGTTTGCTTAACCACCTATCAGTGATCCAGAACCATAATGTCAGTTTGAGACCAAGAATGTTTGATGGGAATTTAACATGTTATTCTAAAGTTAATGTGTTTATTCTTGGAAATTTAACTTCTTGGTTACTTTATTATTGAAGTGCATAAATTAATCATGTAAACTTAAAGTTGAGTCTTGTGGTTTGAAAAGACACTCTGTCCATTAGCGTGTCTTAAGTCTTATAGTAAGAAAATCTAATTTGTTAAACCAGGGATTTCCCATTAGTCCTTTGTGAATGTGTACAATTAATATGGGAAATAACTAGACTTCTGTGGAATGCTGTGTGAGAAATGTTAAAAATCCAGCCCTTTCATCTGTAGTTTGGGGAACTGACCAGAAAGGTTATGACTTACCCCAGGCCAGTCAACTAATGGTCACAGAACTGGAGATAATTGATAAAGTTTTAATAACAAAATTCATCAAGGTTTAATGGTAAGAAAAGTAAAAGTTTGTTTATGCAAATTCCTGTTAGAATTATCTTAATCAGTTTAAATTGACTGTAGACTTTCAGTCAATTATTACTTCAAAAAACTATCAACTTTGAAGTGGCATAATTTTGTTTTCCACGTTACATTACAGAAGGAACTATATAAGGCAAAAAAGTACAGTGGGACACTTCAAGATCAACAAACAGTAAAAGGAATTCACCACAGAGGAGTTGGAAATCCTCAGGCATCATGGAACCCTCAAATCCAAACCCAATGTGTTAAAGTGGTGGTTCTACAAAGGTGCCCTTTTCTAACAGGTGTAAACATTGACCCCATGGAAATGATCTGAGACCCTTTTGTATCTTGCTAATCATCTTGATTCTATCAGGAGCCAAGCATACTTTAGTATAGAGAGCCAACACTGTACCCTGAATCCACCGAGTAGTCTCTCCGAAGCAATGGAAATAAGCAATCTACTTTTCTTGAGTTAGTGTCAGCTCTACACATAGGCAGAACACACAACTGTCTATGTGATATGCTATGTGATATGCTTTTGAAATCACTAAAATCATTGAGGAGAAGACAGAAGTAAGATAACGTTTCCCATACAATCTCAGGAAGATGCAGGCTAAGTGAAGCATATTGATGATGACTTGGTATAGCTGTGATCACGCAACCAGATAAGGTGTTAATAAATCTCCTCATAGAAAAGCAACATATTATCTAGATAGCAAAAGTGGCAACTGAAGATAAAAGTAGAGAGAATCAGCAAGAAGATTCCATGTGTAGGATGGTCATATGTTACTGTGTGTTCATAACAATCTTGGTTTTATACTCATTCTCCCAGTGTAATTAATAATGCCCTGTTTACTGTCAAAAATCTCTCAATTTAGATTATAAATTGCATAGGCCACATTGATGAGCTATACTTGTGGTATGCATCAAATGATCTGATTCTGGGTATCCAATGTTCTCTTGTCTTGTTGAAGACTCTAGCTGTGTATTTGAACAGGGGAGGTATTCATGGGGGAAAACGCAGTATTTCCAGAGAAGGCAGAAGGATGAAAAAAATATATAATGTAGGTAGTGGTCTTTAACATGTAAATATCCCTTTCAAAACAAAGAAAAATCACCAAATGCGAGATTTTGTTTACTTCTGTCCAAGATCAAAACATAGAATTGCTTGTAAACAAGATTTTATGGGCCACTTTTGAACCAAGTGACTTTCTTCTCTAATAACATAAGTGTAATGAGTATCAAACTGGAATGCTTTTTGACATTGTGATCTGATGTGATTTGCAAAATGAGTTTCATAGGGAAGGATGGACAACTAATTCTGCTCTCTGCTACTTCTAGCTCAAAATACTCAGTCCTGGGCAAGGAATAGAGGGAGAGGAAATATTTTCCTGCCTATGCTTACTCAGCTGGCCTCCCAAATGTCTCTGGACATGCATGACAATCCATCACTCCTGTATGCTGCCCAGTTTTTCCTGCAGAAGGTCATGGCCTTTGACATTGTCCCATAGCTCTTCATCAGGCCTTATTCTGGTGAGGGTTGTAGCCAAGGAGAACACAGTTGAGCACTGGCCTCTGGCTTCCATTCTGGCACTGGCAAGGCTTCTCCAGAATGGAGAAAGATACAGCAACCAAGTCACAAGCATTTGTTCTAGTCAGCTCTCTTGCCAGTCTGGGAACTGGTGCTTATTTGAACACCTGAGATCCTTTTCTTCATCTCTTTGGTTTGGTGGTTTAGAGAATTATTTCCACTGTCAGGTATAGGTAATATGGCTAACCCCATAAAAAATACAGAACAATGATTATAAGAGATCCTGATCTGCAATAGTGAAGTAAAATTCAAAACTAGAGAATATTCCTAAGAATATTTTGCCAAGTAAGACCTTGTAGTTAGTGACACTTCTTACAAATAATCTTCCAACCCTAAAATTACCCAATAAACCCGTCACGTAGGTAACATTTCTACAGAGACAAGGAGGGACCAAATATTGAGCTTTGAATAAAACATACTGATGAGCAAAGTCAAAAGGAGAATATTAAACATTGACACATATATTCTTTATCTATAAAAACATGTCTCACTGTTTATGTTCACTAATAATTGGGGATTGATCAATTAGCTGTTGTGTTGTTGACATTTTTGCTGTTCCTTTTTTTATTTCACAATTAGACATTTTAAAAATATTATTTGGAAGTCATTTTCTATTAGAATCACAAACTTCTTTCTGGTATCAAAAGTTGTGCCACAATCCTGGTTACTTGTGGATTCACCAAGCAGTCCAGCAGTCATCTGTAGAAATGAATACTTGAGAGGAGGCTGTAGTACTATTTGAATCAATTTGTTCCACAATTGCATTCTCACTGTTACTCATCACTTGTTGCCTCTTGGCACAATGCTATTTTCAGAAGTGTTGTCGACAGTCTTTACCAACACTTTCAGATATGCCTCCTCTGTCTGAAGGTGGTTCTTCAGACCTCTGTGTTACAGGAACCAGATCCAGGAAGCTCAAAGACATATGGTTATGCTGAGCCCAGAACAGGTTTTGTTTGTTCCCAGACACTGATGGCTATTTGCATTTGTTATACAGTCTCTTCCATTCACAATTCACCTTCTACTAAAGTTTTATTTGAGTGACAGACCCTGGAAGATGACAAGATTCCAGATTTTAAAGCATTAATTTGTGAGGAATCTGAACTACAGAAAGACCAGCTCCATCCCAGATCCTATGGCAGGCACAATTTTCATTCTTTTTATATCTCATCATTGAGGACCTATCTGAAATCTTATTCAAAAGTGTTTTCCAACATCTGTCTCTAACACCTGTCCAGAAGCGAACAAAGTGGTAGAACCAGATCAAACCAATGTTTTTTTTTTCTCTGCTCTTCACACAATAAATGCCTCAGGTATCTCTCTAGTGTTTGATATTAAAAAACCCTGACACCATCATATCCATTGATATATACTACCAATATTTTGAGCTGCTAGCAGTTTGCCTGTTACGTCAAGGCATCTGAAAGTTTAAAACTTGGCAAAGCAATGTTTTTCTTTTTCTTCTTCTATAATCCTAGGGTAAACATTAAGCAGACAGCATTTCTGCTTTGAGCATTAAAGGGAAAAAAAAAAGACTGAATTTGAAAAGACTTCTAGTACACTTTGGGGATTTCGGAAAGTGTCGTTTGGCTGGGAGCTGAGTGGAGAAGCTGCCACTCTGTAGATGGGATAGGAGGAAAGCCGCATGGCCTCATTCATAACTTCACAGCTACTGCAAATATCAGCTGATGAATATTTATGTTTTCCCTGGCTTAGGCCCGAAAGACAAACAAGGGGAAAAAAAAAAAAACACGAAAGTTAGGAAAAGGTCGTCTGAACTCTGTGGGATTTTTTACCAGCACTTTCCATGCGCGAGCAGTAGCCCTGAATGAAGTCATTCTGTACAGGGGCCCGGCACAGGAAAATACCGTCTGTTCATTAGCGTCCCGCACTTTGTTTGAACCTTGTACATTCATGGGGTCCTGAAAGGGAAACTCTTTTTTAAAAAAATCAAACACACAGGATATAGAGCTACCTTATTATTATTTTGATAAATTATTGCAAATTGCTCCTCACCATATAGTGACTTCAGTGGTTCATTGAAAGAGCAAGTTAGTGAAGGAGAGTTTAAAAAAAAAATTATATATTTTTTAAAGAGGGCCATTCCAGTTCAGGTTAATACTTTACAGAGTTACAGTTTCTAAAAATATTTTAAAGTCTATATAAATAATATCAATAGATTACTACATATCATAATAAAGCAATTTTTTTAAAGTGTACTCTAGATTTTAGTCTTATTTCAGGAAAAATAGCCCTCAAGCCCCACTGTAGAAGAAATAATCACATCTTGATCACTTGGAGTTTATTATTTAAATTCTGTTTTCCTCCTTTTACTTTTTCTTGGCCCATCAGTACTGCTTTCACTCTCTGCTGCCATCACTGCCGCATCCAGGTTGACCTGAGGCTATGGAAACAACACAAAAACAATCAACAAGATGAGGGATTTTTCTACTTGCCAATATTTCCATTATCAGTTTTGTTTCAGGAGAGGAGGCTCAAAAATTTGGCTGAAATCAAATTGGTGACTGCCTTATGGATTTCAGTGGTAGATACATCATGCAATTTTCTAACATTCATGGAGAGGCAGGTGTCCTCAGTGGGGATCCCCAGAAATGTTCCCCTGTGATGAGAATGGGTGCCTAAGACTTATGAAGGAAGTACTTCCAGCAGACATGGGGAGGTGAGAGGGAGGAAACCAGACACAGAATGGAAGATGACAAGCAAAGGAAATGCCAGCCTCAGCTGGGTCCTGCAAGGAGCTCTGGGGTATAGTTTTGCCCAAAAGTTTGTCCCCATTTGAGGGTAAGGGCTGTCTATTTTTGGAGTTTGGTGTAGGGGTGCATTGGGTGACCAGTTGTCCCGGTCTTTCTGGCACCATTCGGCTTTCAGCACTCAATTATCTTGAGAAATCTTTTAGTCTTAAACAAACTAGAATTGTTGGTCACCCTTGAAGGCTGTAAGTTCCCAGGTACTTCTGACTTTCTGGGCAGCAAAGTGGCTCCAGTTGCCCAAGGTCAGTCTTCTGAATGGAGTCACAGGTGCAAGCAATGTGAAACAAAGTCCACTGAAGCTTGTGGATGGGCATACAACATGACAAGAGCCTCTGAATGGAGCTCAGCCATCTTCCCTGTAGCAGGCACTATCCTCTACCCAGTTTTCTAAGAAACAAACTGGGATCGATGGAGACTATTGTAGATGTGGAAATGAGGGCAGGAGTTCCAGATGAGGAATACATTTCATTCTGTACATCAAGTTCTTAGTCCTAGTGGGACTTAAGGACTACGATATGTAGGTTCAGAACTAGTCAAGATTTCCAAGCAGATTTGTAGAAGGCATTAGCACTGAATTAAGTTGGGTACCAGTCTGTAACTGTGACATTTACAGAGTGGACTTGAACAAAATCTCTGTAGTTATTGAGTGGGGAGGAGGTAATGAAGCAATTGCCCATCAGTGAGTCTCTTGCAACATGCTGCTTCTCTGGCTACTGCGAGGTTCAGTTCTGGATATATGTAATGAAAATTGAGGACGTGGGGTGTGTAGCTTCAAAGAGGATATAATGAAAATGAGGATGAACATTCCCTAGCCCTGCCCAAGATAGGTGGAATCCCGCATTTCTTTTGATTTAACTTCTAAGAGTTAACAATAACTACCCAAAATAAATAGCGAATATTTGTCAAAATTTACCTTTTTCTTGTCCTCTGTTCTTGCCTTATAAACGTAAAGGTGAGATGTTTTTTCTTGTGTTTCCCTCTTGGCTTATACAAATAAAAGACAGTGAGTGAGAAGTTGGTCCATTGGCTGGCTTGGGCAGACATACTTGGTAGTGATTTCATGTATTTAACTGTGTGTTGGCATTGATAACGGCCTCAAGTTTCATGCTTGCTTCTTGCATTGTTTTGCCCAGTTTTTCAAGTTCCTTATGGAGCAGCTCATGTAGAGGATTTATTGTAGGAGTGCTTTCTTCTGCCCAAAGCAATACATTATCCACATGAAAGGATATCTCACACAGCCCCATGCTGCATCACTGCAGAGGAGAAATGAGGAACCGAAGAAATGGTTTCTAGCTAAATAGGTGTAGAAGAATTGCCTAAACAGTAAACATAGTACCCAGTACATAGCTTTTCAATTCTTTCCCCACCTTTCCCTCCTCCCTTTTGGAATCTTCCGTGTTTATTGTTCTCATCTTTGTGCCTCTGCGTACCCAATATTTAGCGCCCACTTAAAAGTGAGAACTTGCCGTATTTGGCTGTTTCCGTGTTAATTCACTTAGCATAACGGCCTCCAGCTGCATCCACGTTGGTGCAAAGGACATGAGTTTGTTCTTTTTTATGGCTGTGTAGTATTCCATGGCGTATATATACCACACATTTCTTTTGTCCAATCCACCACTGATGGGCATCTTGGGTGATTCCATGTCTTTGCTATGGTGAATAGAGATGTGACGAACATGCAAGTGTAGGTGTCTTTTTGGTAGAATAATTTATTTTCTTTTCAGTGTGTACCCAGTAGTGGGATTGCTAGGTCAAGTAGCAATTCTATTTTTCATTCTTTCAGAAATCTCCAAGCTGCTTTCCACAGTGGATAAACTAATTTGCATTTCCACCCAAGTATATAAGCATTCTCTTTTCTCTACAACCTTGCCAACATCTGTTATTTTTTTGACTTTTTGATAATAGCCATCCTGATTGGTTTGAGGTGGTATCCCATTGTGGTTTTGATTCTCATCCTTCCAATGATTAGCGATGTTGAACATTCTTTTCATGTTTCTTGGCTGCTTGCATGTCTTCTTTTGAGAAGTGTCTATTCATGGCATTAACTCACTTTTTAATGGGATTTTTTTTTCTTGTTGACGTGCCTTTTCCCCATTGTTTATTTTTGTCGAGTTTGTTGAAGACCAGATCATTGTAGGTGTGAAGACTCTATTTCTGAATTACTTACTATGAATATTTTGGAAAGGCAAATACTGATGGTTGAAGACATACAAATTCACTAAAATTGAGTACGATAAAATTATGACTAAGCTATTAAAGTTATAGAGAGGTGAATTTACAGCATGGTAAAAGAATAATATTTATTGAAACGCCATCTTAAAAATGGCATGGATCAAAAATACGGCTAGCTTTGCGACATTTTAGTTCTCATTTTATTATAGCTTTTGAGGTCTGAGGGAGAGCTTACCTAAGCAATTAAGCTACTGGTTAAGAAATTTTGTGTACATCTTAAGACTTTATATGACTGATGAGAGTTGTTACTCAAGTACATAATACAAATGAGGATTTTGAATTACAGCGCATTGTAGGCAGTAAATAAAGACTTGCTGAATGAATGGATATTTTTTCTACCAATGATGAACTTCAATGCAAAGAAATGGCATGTCTAAATGTTCAAGATATTTCTGTTGCAGGAAATTCATAAAAAGTAAGAGAGTAACTATCTATTTCTAAAACAACATCTATCAGAAATCAGTCCAGTCAGATTCTACCTTCAAATGTACAATGTCAGAACTAGAAAGGTTATGAAGACTATCACACTTTGCTTTTTACTCCACTGACGACATTCTGTGAAAATTCAGTTTTCTAGACTGTCACTCTAATACCAAAGTATTTTCCCCAATTAAAGACCAAGTAATTATATCATTTAGGGATAGCATTTTCTCTAGATAAACTTGGCCTCTCTGTTTTCAGTTAACACCAATTGGATGACTTCAAATGGATAGCTACAGATCAATTAAACCAAGCTTTGAATTTTTTAAAAGTTTTACTGAGTTTTTATATTTTCCAAGCATAATCTTTATCATGTGGCAAAGCTTTAATTACAAGATTACAGAAAGCCAAAGACTTCTAAGCCTTTAAGTCTTTGCTCATGTTTTCTTCTCTTACTGCCCGTTTTCCTCAATCAACCTGGTGAATGGATAGTTAGTGGACATAAACCAGGTTAATGCTTATACCCTCATAATTGTTTTTTTCTTACTGACCATGTTCTATACCCCTCCCTTTGGTGACCCTGACTTCCTCTCTTGTGCTCCTGAAGCTTCCCATCATCATTCTGATACTATTGTGCCATACTTTCTGAATGTATATGTTTATATATCCTCCCTAGGATGGTGAGCTGTTTTAGGATAGTTCCTTTGTCTTTCAATTCGCCACAATATCCTGAGTTTATTTTTAGCACAATACCTTACATAACAGATATGCAGAAAAGAATTGTCAAATAGGCAAACTTTAATAGTGGACTAGAGACCTTGGGAAGCAGCAAGGAAACCACTGATAAGATAAATATTAATGTGGCAAACTGGCTTTCATTGTTGTGAGAGTTTTTAACAGTTTTTCTCCCACTTCTCGTCGGTTTACTATCACTCCTGGCATCCTAAATTAAAGTCAATAAATGTTCTGCCTATATGGGGCAACATTTGAACTCTTTGGAGCAGAGATGTCAAGCAGGTTGTAAGAACAAATGTATGACTCCATGAAGGCTGATAGGAATGTAATTTTTAAGCTTGAAAAGAAAGAGACAGCACTCAGAACTGTATATTCACTTATTTGTATTAGGTAAGCTACCAGAAAAAATTTTTAGAGTCATTTGATATGGATAAAAATTCATGTTAAAAGCATATTCAAAGATTGCATCAAATGTAAGCCCAATCCACTGTCCATAATTTTTTGAGACAGGGTCTTGCTCTGTCAGATAGCCTAGAGTGCAGTAGAATCGTCATAGCTCCCTGCAGCCTTGAACTACCGGGCTCTAGCAATCCTCCTGCTTCAGCAACCCAAGCAGCAGCTGGGACTACAAGCATGAGCCACCATGGCTGGAAAATTTTTACTTTTTGTAGAGATGGGGGTCTCGCTTTGTTGCCCAGCCTGGTCTGAAACTCCTGGCCTCAAGTGAATCTCCTGTCTTGGCTTCCTGAAGTGGTGAGATTATAGGCATAAGCCACTGTGCCTAGTCTTACTCTTTATAATAAATTTTGATTCTTAAAATATTCATAATGTAACCAACTATGCATATTGCACTAAAAACTTACCAATTAAGTTTCCGTTATTTATAACTGTAGGATATTTGAGGCATGAATCACTATTCATTTTATTTTCTTTATTTTCTTTTTTTGAACAAATTTATTTATATAAACAAATAGTGTATGAGAGTAGAATATACTTTTAATTCCATGTTTTTGAAAAATGTATTCCAGACTACAGACCATTTTCAACATTTTTTTTGTTATAATCTACATACAGCAAAATTTACTCTTTCTGTTATACAGCTCTGAGAGTTTTTTCTAATGCCTACAGCTGTGTAATCATCGTCTCAATCAAGATATGGAACAGTTTTTCTCACCCCCTAGTCACCTAAATTCTCGTATGTCCTTTTGTGGCCAACGTCTCCTCCCACCCCAGCCCCATCCACCACTGATCTGTTTTTTATCCCTATAAGATGTCCCCTTTCTAGAATGCCATTAAATGGGATAATACAGTATATAGCCCTTTGAGACTGACTTCTTTCACGTAACATCATAGTGCCTTTGAGAGTCATCCATGTTGTTAGGCGAGTCACTAGCCCCTTCATTTTTTATTGTTGAGTAGCATTCCTTATGCCATAGTTTATCTACCTCTTTACTTATTGAGAGACAAAGTTTTGGTGATCACACCTAGAGGAATTATAAACGGTCATACACAATTTTATTTTGTTCTGTTTTGTTTTTTGAGACAGGGTTTCTCTCTGTTGCTCAGGCTGAAGTGCAGTGGTATGATCACAGCTCACTGCAGCCTTGGCCTCCTGGGCTCAAGTGATCCTCCCATCTCAGTGCCCCAAGTATCTGGGACTACAGGTGCACACCACCACTGTCTATTTCTTAATTTTTTTTTTGTACAGTGAGATCTTGCTATGTTTCCCTGGCTGCTCTCGAACTCTTGGGCTCAAACAATCCTCCTGCCTCATCCTCTCAAAGTGCTGGGGTTACAGGTATGAGCCACCACTTGGCCCAGAGTTTTTTAAAAAAACATAAATTTTCATCGCTTTTGTGTAAATACCTAGAAGTAGGATTGCTGTGTCATATAGTAAATGTATATTTAGCTATATAAAGAAATTGTCAGACTTTTCTAAAGTGGTTGTGCCATTTTTTTTTATTATACTTTAAGTTCTGGGATATATGTGCAGAAGGTGCAGGTTTGTTACATAGGTATATGTATACCATGGTGATTTGCTTCACCCATCAACCCGTTGTGTGCATTAGGTATTTCTCTTAATGCTATCCCTCCCCTAGCCTCCCACCCCCGACAGGCCCCAGTGTGTGATGTTCCCTGCCCTGTGTTCATGAGTTCTTATTGTTCAACCCCCACATATGGGTGAGAACATGCGGTGTTTGGTTTTCTGTTCTTGTGTTAGTTTGCTGAGAATGATGGTTTCCAGCTTTATCCATGTCCCTGTAAAGGACATGAATTCGTCTTTTTTATGGCTGCATAGTATTCCATGGTGTATATGTGCCACATTTTCTTTATCCAATCTAACCCTGATGGGCCTTTGGGTTGGTTCCAAGTCTTTGCTATTGTAAACAGTGCTGCAATAAACATACCTGTGCATGTGTCTTTATAGTAGAATGATTTATAATCCTTTGGGTATATTTATAATCCTTTGGGATTTATAATCCTTTCATAACAGGATTGAAAGAGTAAGAAGAATGTTTGTATTTATTGATGAAAAATTTTGATACACAATTGAAATAGGGGCTAGTTTTTGTCATGTGAGGAGGAGCATGCCGGATGTCAGAGGAGTCCCTTGAGTTACTTCCAGAACTCAGAAGTGGAAGGGGGTTATTCCTAACTTTATTACTGGAGCTACTATGGGAATGCTGGGTCAAATGGTATTTCTGGTTCTAGATCCTTGAGGAATTGCCACACTGTCTTCCACAATGATTGAACTAATTTATACTACCACCAACAGTGTAAAAGTATTCCTATTTCTCCACATCCTCTCCAGCATCTATTGTTTCCTGGCTTTTTAATGATCACCATGTTTGTGCTATTTTTTATTACCAACAGCAATATAAAATATTTCCAATCACTTTGAATACTTTAATATTGTAAGGACATTAAACATTTAAACCTTCTTATTGGTAGGTAGTGGTATCCCATTGTGGTTTTAATTTCCACTTTCCTCTTTACTACCGCTATTGAACATTTTGTCTATTCAAGTCTTTTAACCATTTTTAAATGCAGTTGTTGACTTTCTCATTACTGTGTTTTAAAAGTTGAATATATCTTGGGAATACAAGTTATTTATCAGATGCATGATTTATAAATATTTTTCCCAGTTCATAGCTTGTCTTCATTCTCTTCACAGTGTCTGCTAAAGAGCAGAAATTCTTAATCTTTGATAGTGTCTATAATTGTTTTCTTTAATGGTGTTATATCCAAGATTTTCTCTTTGATGTTATATCCAAGATTTCTTTGCCTAACTCAAGATCATGAATTTTTCCGCTTATGTTTTCTACCGGAAGTTTTATAGCTCTATGGGTTATTTTATTTTATTTTTTTTGAGACGGAGTTTCACTTTTGTTGCCCAAGCTGGAGTGCAATGGCGCAATCTCAGTTCATTGCAACTTCTGCCTCCTGGGTTCAAGCAATTCTCCTGCCTCAGGCTCCCAAGTAGCTGTGATTACAGGCATGGGTCACCACGCCTGGCTAGGGTTCTATACTTTTTGTTTGGGTTTATAATACATATTGAATTTTTATACAAGGTGCATAAAACTTTCACACAAGATGTGAACTAGGAGTTGAGGTTACATGTGTTTTGCAAAACTGTTTCAATAAAGTTTGCTGTAAAGATTATCATTTCTCTATTGAATTCCCTTTGTACAGAGGTAGAAAAATAATGGATTCAACATATGGGTCTATATCTGCACTCTCTAATGAGTTCCGTTGATATATGTTGGTTAATTTCTCAAATTCTACATCAGGATAGCTCTTTTTTAAACCTCAAAGATGTGAAAATAATTTTCTTTATAAATAGGAGAACTGAGAGCCTTTTGTATCCTTGGCGAATTCAGCTAAACTTTCTGAGCTCTGTTTCTTTATCTGTGGAATGTGGAATTGCATTAACAGAAATCTAAAGTCCTGCTTTTTCTTTCTTTTCCTCTTCTATTCTTTTCCCTTTCCTCTTCCCCTCAGCCTTCTCAGTCCTTCTCACCCTTTCTTTCTCACTCCCTTCTGCTCCCACCCCCATATTCTTTCTCTGTCTGGTCAGTAGATGGTGCTGTGCTGCAAGACATATATTTGCTGGTTTCTTAAAACTTTTAAATATCACATTATGTCATCTGTTAATTCTACGCCTTATGACTACACTTTGAGAACTGATCCTTAAATTGTTAATGGAACAACGATGTTCACACCCATCCCTCTTTGAGAAGTGAAACCCCAGGCATGAGTCTGGCTACTTAAACTAGGTACACTTCTTCACTGGAAAATTTGTCAAGAGATAAAGGCCTTTGATTAAGAAGAAATATTTTTTAAAAGCAATAGTGGGTAGTGACCCTGAAAACTCCAAATGTCCTTCAGCCGTGTGTGACATTTGAGTTGGTGTGTGTTTACCCAAAGGCAAAAAAATGGATGGCCATGAAGGACATAGGATAGGAAGCCCCTTTGCTCAAAATAAAATCCCAAGGTTAATTTGTTTGTGAATCACAGAGCCAGCTGTCTGTCCTGGCCCAGTATGACTTTTGTGGTGACAGCTGTTTCTACCAAGATTTGACGAGTGGGAATGAGGGCAGAGCTGGTGGTTGCGAGATGGGATGGAAGTGGGAGATGGATTTCAAGTATGGACTCTGGTTTCTTTAAAAAGGAAACCGATGGGTTTTTACATATTCTCAATTGAACTTGTAGTTCCTTTAGTTGCACATAATGCTTTTACTTCCCAGGAGAGAAGAGGTGGGTGTGCATGGTTAGTTGTTTCTTCATGTCCCCTTAGGTTACAATTTAATGATGGGTGTTTAATTTTCCAAAAGTTTAGCAAACTGTGAAGGTTTCCATAAAGGGCACTATATTTGCTGCAAAAATCCAGTCTGTATTCCTCTGGCCCAGAAACCCTGAGGTACAGTGAACTCATGTTTCTTAGAGCCTGATTTTCAAAATACCAAATGAAAGGTCCTTCTTGGGGTTTATGGCATCATCCTAGTATTTCCATGTATAAATAATAATAATGTTCATTTGATAGTGCTTTATGGTTTCGAAAAGCAATTTTACCAACATATGCAATTATGCTTTTGCTTAGAAAGTAGATATTTGAATTAGGGCATTGGAGGTCAAAGCCAGAGAAGATCAGTGAGGAAGAAACACATAGGTTACTGATGACTTCTATCCTCATTTAGGTCTCCAATTGGGTGTTTCAAATTAACACAACTGAGCTTCTACATCCATCCCCTAGCCACTCAATTTCCTATCTCCTCCATCGGGTTACATGAACATGCCATCCTTTCATTTGCTCAGCCCCGAAGCTTTGGAGTTGCCTTTGATTCTCCTGTTTCTTATTCTATACCTGAGCTACAAGCAAAACCTATTGGAATTGCCTTTAAAATACAATGTATTTAGAATCCGAAAACTTCTCAGCACCTCCATGGGTACACCCTGGTCTATTCCACTAGCGTCACTTACATGATTTAGGACAAACGTTTTCTAATAGATTTCCCTGCATCAGCCCCTGTCCCCACTTTAATTTAGGCACAGTAGCCACAGAAATGCTGTTAATAGGTAAATTGGACCTTGTCAAGTCTTGGCCCAGAACCCTTTAAAGGCTTTTCGTCTCACATTGAGGAATTGCAAAGACCTTACGGTGGCCTACACAGTCCTGTGTGATGTGACCTCTTCCATGCTTTGGGATCCTATTTCCTATCACTGACCCTCTCTTACTCACTCCTATTCTCCTGAGTCCTCCTCAGACGTTCCAGGGGTGCTGCTCTCCTAGGATCTATTTACTTGTTCTTTATCTTTGAATGCTCCTCCCCCAAATATGATTCTCACTCTCATTTCCTTCAGATCTTGAATCAATGACACCTTCTTACTGTGGCCTTCCCTGGCTGCTCTACCTAAAATTGGACCCTCTCTAATGCTTTCTGATCCTTTCCTAGCTTAATTTTTTCTTCAGCACTTATTACAACATAATCTGCACTTAATTTGTTTTGCTTAACTTTCTAGAATATAAATTTCACGAGGGCAGGGATTCTTGTCTATTTTATTCATTACTCTACTTCCAAAGCCCAGAGGAGTGCTTGACACAAAAGGAACACTCAATAACTATGACTAAATACATAAATGAATGGATTCTCCACCTTGTTTTCATGGTATGTGTGAGGTTTGCAAGTACCAACCACCAAAGAAAGACTAATGCTTGACTAGATTCTTGCAGAGTAAAACTTGATGCTCCACCATCACTTTGTGAAAAATAACAGTTTCATCGTCTAAATTCTAGATCCTGACTCAGTAGGTCTGGGAGTCCATATTTATGTATTCCTCAAGAAATTTTAAATCTTAACCAGATCTGGAGGCCCTTTTGTCTAGAGAACAGTTTATCTTTAACTCAACAAATATTTATGGGATATATTCTGTATTCCAGAAATTATGCCAGGAAATGGCCCTGCACTGAAGTCTGGTAGGAGAGACAGATGAGTAAAATTACACTTGCCATATAGTATAATAAGTGCTTTCCCGAGGCATTTATTAATTGCAGGGGTTGTGAAAGACAAAGGAAGAATAGATCTGAAATGGATCTGAAGAATTCTCAGAGGAAGTGACTCACGTTGAAGAGGAAGTGACAAAGCAGGTAAGGAATATAGGGCACTGTAGTTAGGAAAACATCTTGGCCTCTGAGTTCAAGACGATTGCCAGGTTCCTGAGTCATGCCTTGTACCAAAGAAGGGGGCAAAGTTAGACAGCCATCTATTTTTGCAAGACCTTCCTACCTTTCTTTTTATAGCCCTCTCTTCCAGGTGTCTAGGATTTTAACTATCTTGAGAGAATAAAAATATATTTCTGGCTTATTTGTCTGGCTCTCCTTTAAAAAGAGTATAATGAGATCCTTTCTCATACTGAGTAGCTAATGATTTTCTGGGGTGTTCACATTTCAACAACAAGGCAACCTTTAATAATAAAAAAAATGAGGCAGGTATCAGTGACAAGCCAGCAAGGAGATATTCTTTTGGGTTTGAATCTTCAATTTTCCTTGAGTCACATCACATGAGAAGGACCTTAAGGTTGGTGCTAGAATTGGTCTGTGGTAATTCTCTGCCAATTCATCACAATGCTGGGGGGAATGATAACCACTCTTGTCGCTTCCAAGCTTTGCTATAGGTCTTAGACCGATGCCTTTGTTTTTCCATGCTGCAATTACTCAATTTTTAAATATCATATTTGTGTAGAGCATTGCGCTTTGTTCATTTATATTAGTCAAGGTAAGTAGTGTTTGCTGCTATAACACACAATCCCCAGGTCTCAGTACCTCAACACAATAAAGTTTTATTTTTTTGCTTGTATCATGGTCCAATGTGAATTCCAAGAGAATGGGGATGGGTCTGCTGTTTGGACAGGAGCCTCTGCTTTGTGCATCCATTCAGCGACACAATTATTTTCATAATGGGGCTCTGCAAGATCCAGTCGTGGCTTCAAAAACTGGCCTGACATCTTTCAGATAGCAGAAGAGGAGCAAATGGAACAGGTACTCACTTTAATATGCCTTAAACCAACAGTCAACTAATTTTTTCTGTAAAGGATAGTACATATTTTAGGCTCTGAGAGCCACCTAATCTTTGTTAAAAACTACACAGTTCTGCCGATATAGTGTGAAAGGCGCCTTAGACAATACGTAAATGAGTAGGGTGGCTATGTTCCAATGAAACTTTATTTACAAAGACAGGTGATTGGCCACATTTGCCCTGTAGGCTATAGTTTGCAGACCCCTGCATTATACCAAAAGGTGTGTCTTCCAATCACATTCCATTGGCAAAAAACAGTCATATGTTCCCACCCAGATGCAGAGTATCAGGGGAATGTATTGTGGCTGTGTGCCTAAGAAACTGGTGAGAATTTAGCCAGCCTCTGATGCATCATATATTAGGGGTAGGATGTTCATTGATTATTCCCCAGATGGTGGACACACTGTTCTCTACTTCCAACTTGTTCGAGGTCAAAAATTTTCCTGTAGAAGACATGATCTCACAAGTTTTCTAAGCTTCTTTATCCTTTATTCTGGGGAACAATGAGGATGGTTTGCTGAAAGTGGTCTTGAAAAATCCTGTGTAGACCAGGTGGGAGAGTTTGCTCCCGGGAAAAAAATAAGTATTATCTCAAATAGGTGATTGAAGTACAACATGCTATCCACTGGTAACAAGTAATCATAACTGGATGGCAAGGTAAATAATCACTCTATGTTAACTCAACTTTCAAATTCACCCAGGAGCTAAAGCTCTTCTATGTATTGATTTCCTTTTTTGTCTTCTTCCAAAGTCCCTGGAGATGGATGAAAACCTTGCTCTGCAAGTATGCATTCAAAAATCTAATTATACCAGCAGTAATTTAGTGTGTGGTAATCTGTTTCCTTGCATCTCAAAAGGCCTCCCACTTGATCTACTGTGGACTCAGAAATAAAGGGTTCTTTCAATAGCCCTGTGAATTAAGCAGAGCAAACATTTGGCTAAAAATAAGGTTAGGGAAGGCTTACTATATAGAAGTTGCAAATATCTCACAATCCTTGTTCTCAAACTCTCACACTTTACAATTGTTTGACAGATTGAGTGCAAGCGGTCATGCCTCCAATACTCCACGGCTCCCCTTGCATCTGGCTGGCCTAGTTACTCATTTTGGCCAATAACATGGTAGATGTGATGGTGGGGACTTGCATGCTCCACATTCTCTTTAAACTCTTCTGCTCCCATGTGCGAAAGCCTAGGCTAGCCGGATGGGAGATGACAGAGAACATGGAGTAGAGATCAGCTGTCCCAGCTGAGGCCTTCCTAGTCTAGCCAGCCTGGCAATGTGGCCTCCAGATGTTTGGACAGCTCAACAGAAACATGGACCAGATCAGCAGGACTACCTAGGTGACCTGCAGATTTGGGGGTTGTTACTCAGCAATAGCTAACAGATAGTGTGTCAATTATGTATGCTTTTAGTTTCAAGAAAAGACTTGCTCACCGGGGTTGGAAAGCAGGGACTTATCTGTCTTTATAATAGGAAGAATAAAATTAGGTACAGGGCTGCTTCAGTGCTTCAAAATGACATATATGAATCTACTGATCATATCTTCCACAACTTAGTTTGCTGGATTTCATTCTGTCATTGGTAGCAACATGGTTGCCAAATGGCTGATTTATCTCCAAAATTATAATGGTGTTTGAGGTGGTTTGAAGAAAGAAGGAAAAAGGGCAAAAGAGTGTGATGGCTGTTACTTTTAACCAGAGAAGTAAAAGGTCTTCTTGAATCCCCATTTCAAAAGATTTCTGATTATGTGTCATTGGGCTAAGCCGTATTACATGGCTATCCCTTGGCTGGAAGGTGTCTGGGAAGGCAGAATTGTATCTGCCACAAGAAATCAACAGACAGGTGATTGGTAGGCTATGTTTCCAAAGGATGATTTTTCAGAGAAAGTCTCACAGAGGTGGTAACTTTGGGCATGACAAAGGGCTTCTCGGGTAGACAAGATGGAAAAGGGCACTCTGCTAGAGAGAGCTGCATATTCCAAGGTACCAGAGCAGTGAAGGAGCATACCTATGTGAGAGCTTCAAATTTATAACTGAGGCCCAGAAAAGGGCAAGTACTCACCAGAGGTAATCAAACTAGAGATTGAGCGAGCAGGG
Source organism: Mandrillus leucophaeus (assembly GCF_000951045.1). Classification (NCBI taxonomy): domain Eukaryota; kingdom Metazoa; phylum Chordata; class Mammalia; order Primates; family Cercopithecidae; genus Mandrillus; species Mandrillus leucophaeus. The sequence goes on along the minus strand of NW_012099876.1, from coordinate 1,699,733 downwards.
TCCATCTTTAGATTGTAGTACAGGGTCTCACCACACCTGGCAAAAGTAGAATCAGTTCTTACGACCTCAGAGTTTCTTGTTCATGTCCCCTTCATGGCCCTTATCACATTGAAATAGAGTCATCTTTTTACTAAAAAGTAGATCTGGAGGTCACATTATTAGTTGGCAAAATTGTATATATTACTCAACCTTTTGGCCTTAGTTTTTCCCAAAATACTGCTAAAGACATCACTCAGTTACTCAGAAAAATCACCTCTGATTCACCCTGTTTATAGACATGAGGTTTTGAGATCTATTCATTTCACGTCAATAATCCCTCACATTCATCCTATTGGTACCAGCCAGTATAAGCCTCTATTACGTCTCAAATATCTAGTGTAATAAACTAAATATCTACCTATTTTCTCTGGCCCCTCAAATCCAGCCTGCATTTGAATTTTGTGTGGCTCTTTCCAAAGCTCACTTCAGCCAGGCAAGACTGGGCTCAGTCCTCTGTCTCCCACTGCCTCTCTAAGTACAAAGTTCTGAAAGTCACTCCAGAAATTATTATCACTTTACCTGGAGAGAGACCTCCCACCTTCAGGTTTGTCTGGGAGAGTCCCAGATAGAGGCTCTTGTCCTGGTGCCCAGTCCAGTTTAGTATTTGTTCTGACCTCTGTCTCTCTCAAAACTTAACCAGCTGGGATGATAAATTGCATGACGCTTCTAACTATTTCCTTTTTTATAGCCTTTATTATTCTCTGAAAGTACTGAGTGATTTATTTATTGGAGGCACTTACACTGAACAGTCTTCTCAATGCCTGAGTTTCCCTCTTGTAAGATTTAAGTGAAAATGAAAGATGTGTGTTTGCATGTGGAGAAAAGGGGGTGAGAGGTGCGAACCGGCAAGCGGGAAGCAATTTTAAACCTTTACCCAACTGATGGAGACAGTGCATCAACAATTCTTATTTAAACATTGTGACTGGTTGGATGTTTTTCATTTTTATCTCATAATGTTGCTCCTACTATTATAAGTAAAGAAAGGCATTATTTTTCTTGGTCAAAGGAAGAATGATGATTTGCTCCCTTCTTTGGGGGGTTGAAGAAGGATATAAACTGACAGACGTGGTGAGAAAAGAGGATGAGTTCTCTTGTCCTCTTTGGTGGGAGGTGCAGGTTTGCTCTGCAAATTCATCTGGGAGATTTTTACTAGCAGGAACTTTCAGTCATCTGCAGTTTTCAATATCTGTAGAGAATCTGCTAGAACATCTATCTGTCTCAAGTTGTGGAGCATGAGATGAAGAGCATCCAAGGACAAGAGTGTCACAGACCCTGAGTTGTTAGAACCTTAACTATTTCTCCCCAGGGATGTCCTTTGCTACTCGTGGTACCTGGAGTCTTAATAACTCTTGCCAATTTCCTCAGCAATACTGTGGATCACAGAAGGCTAACTCTGGTTTACCATTATGCAAAATACAAAATGCATTCCCAGTTCCAGTCAGCAGACTTACACTCATACCTGAGTAGTGTCTATGCCAGTACTTCTTTGAGAGAACTCTAGGCAAAGATGCTCTAGGTCCCAAAGGCAGTCTACATTTGCAGAGGAGGTGCACTCTCCCCCTGCGAATAAGCTGTAGGCAGTTGCAATTATTCAAATTCATAGGATGAATTTGAAAAATGGCCAGGAAGAGTCAGAATCGTACCTGGTACTGGAAGTCATCCTAGATTAGAAAATTAAGTTTGAATATGAATAAAGTGCTTTCCTTAGCAGAGAAACCCGGAAATAAATAAGCTGCTGATTGCCATCTGCTAAGAAATCACTGCTTTTTCCTACTTCTGGCATCTTTTCTTTTTCTGATTTACTTATTTTTTTGAAAGGGAAATAACTCAGTACAGCCAGAAAACAGATACATAGGAAAGGGGATTTACCAAAGGTAACAGATGTTTTTGTACTTTTGAAGAGGTGTAAGGTTGAATCATGTCTTTTAAAACTAGAGATATGCACAGATTACCACCCTGTGGGGGTTATAGGCACTTGGGGGCTTCTTGTCAATTTAATATTTTTTTGAAGTATAATATCTCAGCAGTGAAAGGAAACAGAAGCAGCTAATTCTGAACCTAGAGGTTCTTTCCTGACCCCTTGGTACCTAGGCACAATAGGGTGAGTTCAGGACTGAGTTAAAGTCTAACTCCTTATTTCCTGCCTTTTGTTAGTTTTAATCTGACACTTAAACATACTTCAATGTGGACCTTTGTGTGGGAATGCCTTTGATTTTTTTTTTTTCCACTCCCAAGGAATGCCAGCTAAGAGAGGGAGAAAAATAGGATAAAGTTTTAATCACATGTAATATGTATCTTAAGAAATGATGTAGTGCTTTAATCAAAACAAAACAAAAGTGCTAGACTGCAAGGCTGACCTTGCGGTACCCTTCTCTTAAAGTTAGAGAGAATCTAAACTTCAGTCTTAGAGAAAGGTGTATTCCCAGTCCTCTGAAGCATGCCTGTGTCCATGAGAAACTCCCACCACATAGGTAATGAGCCACATGGCTCCTGGGTCCATATCCTGTTTTTGTGAATGGAGGCTGAAGCTGTGGTCCTTGGGTTTGGAAAAGTGAGAGCTGTGTGGTAAATGCTTCCCTTGAGCTAGCTGACCTAGTTACCTGGTCAGTCATTTCAGTGGATCATCGGTTGAGTGTGACTAATGGGTCATTAGATTTGAAACGTTTTTGCTTAATGCCGTCTGTTCAGCTGCCTTTATTGGGAAAGTTCCTATTTCCACTCAAATAAGTGGAAGGGGGATGTCTGGCAGGAGGATGATACATAGGCTTTAGTTAAGGAAAATGATGGAAAAGCAAATAACAGGGAAGTATGAGTAAGAGTGATTAAAAGAGTTAAGCAATAGAGTTAACATTGTGCTCTCATGACCACATGTTTAATAGAGTGTGATACATACTTGTGATGCAGAAACCTATAAACTTGTAATTACTTTATGGAAAACATATTGACTTCACCGTATCAGTTACATTTTAACACATATACATGCACATGTTTATTTGTAGGTATATATGTAGTGTGTGCATGTGTGAATGTGTATATGTAAACCTGGAAACCATTTGCTTTAAAGGACCTTATTATATTATTCTGTTGGTGTTCTAATGTAGTATTATGATTTTAACAGATACATTAATTTCACTTCCACATTGCCTTACAGCTATTATGTTAAGTTTAATAGAAAACATTCTCTATATTCTATTAACACACCCTCAACCTATGCTATCTGGTAGTTTATGCACAGACATATTCAATAAAAATGTTCTATTACAGTGTTAAAGCATAATTTTCAAAAATAGTAAAATAATGACTCTCATCCAAATATAAAACGAATGCATGTCAAAGATTTTATTTGACTCATTAATAAATGAGGGGACCAGTAAGATATATTTTTTTTTTTTTGAGAAGGAGTTTCACTCTTGTTGCCCAGGCTGGAGTACAATGGCATGATCTCGGCTCACTGCAACCTCCGTCTCCTGGGCTCAAGCGATTCTCCTGCCTTAACCTCCCAGGTAGCTGGGATTACAGGCGTGCACCACCATGCCAGGCTAATTTTTTTTTGTATTTTTAGTAGAGAGGAGGTTTCACCATGGCCAGGCTGGTCTTGAACTCCTGACCTCAGGTGATCCACCCACCTTGCCCTCCCAGAGTGTTGGGATTACAGGCGTGAGCCACCGCACCCGGCCATGGGGACCAGTAAGATCTTCACTGGTTCAAATGAAAATCTGACTTGCAGAGATTTGTGTAATTCATTTGCATTGCTATGGGCAGGAATCATTCACATTGCTATTCATTTTCTGCAAATTAACAGTCACCCCTAAATAATTTTAAAATAGCCAAGAAATTTTTTATGTCACTTTCATGTCTTGAGTGCATTTTCCAGAAAATCGTTTCTGTTTCCTTCTTCATTAATTCAAGTACTTTTAAGGATAAACTTATGAGTGTACATGGGAGACTGGTATATATACATGCTGGTAAATATGAGAAGGTGCTTGTTCCTTAGGAGCTCAATATTTACAAAGAGAGAGAGATTCACTCAGACAACCACAGTTTATTTGATATATGCCAATAGAATCTTAATGAATCATTCTCTTATGAAGAGGCGTGTGTGATTCTACAGAAGAAATATTGTTTGAACAGTGTCTCACTGGTTGAGACAGCAAGACAAAAGGGGTGATGGTTGCGGGGGGTTGAAAGGCAGACTTTTCATTCTACCTAGAGCGAATAGAATACCAAAAGCCTCAAGGGTATAAAAAAGCAAGGCATACTGCACATATCAACAAAAATCCAGGGCACCACGAAGGGCCATGGCTGGGAAGTGAAGTTCTGAGACAGGAAGGCAAACTTAACCAAAAAACCCCATTGTCCTAAACAAGGTGGAGTGAGCTGATAACTTCCATATTTAGATTCACACTACAAAATAGTGTACATTTGTATCAGGAAACTTGTTTAAGAACATCATTACAGTATACCAGAAGAGAGGATCATTACCCTGCCCCGACATTCTAACACTTTGAGGGGCAGAATTATGTTTGTTTTTGGAGAGGAGGATTTTCCTTCCTTTTTGCCTCATTTCTTTACCATTACTCTTTTCCTCCTCTGCCCTCCTTTCATTTGTCACTTCCTTTTTCCATCCTTTCACTCATTTCTCCCTCCCTCCTTTCTCTCTCATTGTGACCCCATTTCCACTAAGTTTAGTGGTCTAGGAAGCACCTGTTGCCTGTTTAAATTACTGTGATCCCTCGTGTAGAATCAGAGTGATCCTGGGTGGTTCTCTGATTCTCAAGACAGTCCTGGACGAACAATAATACACCATTACACTCTCTTATTTTAAAGTCAGTTGCTAAAGCACCATGACATCATCCTAAGCAAGGTAAAATACAACTGCAGAGTTTACTGCTTTATAATTATGACATGCCGTCCAATTTTCCTGAGCCCTCTCTGAACTGGAAACCCTTTGCTCCAACGACAAGGCATTTGCAGGCCAACTCCCAGAATGAACTATTTCCACAAATGGCTAATTTAGTCTATTTGTCTTGACTTGTGCTAATTTCCTTCCAGGGGATAAATTTTTTTCTGACCATATTAATTTTTTTCTTTTTAGGTGGTAGTGGCAGGGAAAGATGAAGGAGGGAGCTACAAGAGTATTCCTACGTGATGTCCAATAGTCTACATTTATCACAGTTCCATCAGAACACCCAGCTCATTCACTGAGAGGGATTTTATCCAAGTGTCTGCCTACATTTAACCCAATTAAGAGAATTCACATTCAAGTGTGATCAATAACAAATCCATCTAAGCTTGACTTTCTTTTCAAAGTAGGAGATTATTAACCAGCAAAAACTTCAAGCTGAGTAAATTTGGAGTATGACGTAGAAGGAGAACATGTAAGGCAACTTCAGAGGAAGATGTTTGATCACTTAGTATCTACTGCATTTAAAAATAAGATCATTATTTTTAAGACAGGAACATTATCAATAAGATTAATTCTAGGCTGTTCTAAAGCAATGATCTCACGGTAGCTGTAAGATGGTTGGCTGTGTCCTAACTACTCTAGGATCAGTTTGTATGTCTGTGAAATAAGGGAGCTGGACCAGGATAGGAACAAATGTGAGCCATGAAAAATCAGAAAGCTACCATCGTATTATTCCTTTTCAAATATGACAGTACACACACACAGACACACACACACACATACACACACACACACACACACTAAACCTAGCTGAAAAATGTATGCAAGTAATACATGCTCACTGTGTGTAAAAATGAACACCCCAAATCAGACTACACTCTGAACTGGAAAGCCTTTGCTCCGACAACTCTTTGCTCCAAACCATAACAACGCAACATCCAGGCATACACATTGTTATGAAGTAACAGCAGAAGTTGCCTTCTACACCATTAGGACACCTAGTTCATTTCTCAGAGATAATTAAGGTTAATTTCTTGCATATCTTTCCGAAAATGTTCTTAGGGCGTTGTGTTAGTTAAGGTTCTCTGGGTTTCAGGCCACAAAAAATAAACTTTGGCTGACTTAAGCCACAAAAAAGAGTTTACTGGAATGATGTTGGGGTATTTTGCGGAATCAAGGGAGGATTAAACCCCTTAGCCTTTGGAAAGAGTAGTCTAAAGGAAAGTTATGAGACACCCCAGCACCACGTGTCAGACAATTGCCATTAATGTGACTTGGCTACAAAGAATCCTAGCCTCAGTATTTCTGTTTTAAATTTTAAATAAGACTGGCCAAGCTAGGTTGGACCTGTGAGGTGTAGTATAGCTGGATGTCTGGGAGTGAGGAGGTTGGAAGACGGGCAAATCTCATAGTGTAGAAAGTTGGGGAAACTTTCTGGACAGGGTGAAAAGTCACTTGCAAGATAGCAATCTCCATTTGCTCACAAACAAAGCATGTTTCTACACTGTATATGTTTGAATCTGAATCCACTGTCTTTCACTTTTTAATTATCTTTGAAGTCAGGAATGCATTTTATGATTGACTCTGTCTTAGCTCTAGCTAATAGTTTTATACAGACCACTTTTTCTTTCTCTGTGGCTTACAAGATAGTGAAATTTCTCCAGCTTAGCACTCCAGTAACTTCCACACAGGTGGGAAAAATAGTTTGTTCCCTAGTCAGGTGTTCCTTACAGGCATGTTAGAATGGTACACCTGGTGCTATTTTTTAGGAATTCCTAAATTGAAGACTGGAGGCTGAAATCACCTTCATAGAAAAGCCTTTTAGCTGTTACAATTAAATTAAACATTATATAAACGCTGTAGAGCTTATGTGAGGAGCAAAGTACAATGCTGGATGCTGTGTGTTAGAATAAAATGAAGACATTTGAATTGCCTCCAGGTAATTATAAATTGACACCATACTTTTGGACTTCTAGCCTTCAGAACTGTGAAAGAATGAAATTTTGTTGTTTCTGGAAATTTGTGATAGCAGCCCTTGGAAACTAACACACCCAAGACGAGGTCACTCTCCCTGAGCAAGACTGTACACTGTGATGAAAGCACAAATCATAGTGAAGGTTATGGGATTTTCTTTGAGATCGGGTTCTGGTGGCAGAAGGGCTGTTATGTATCTGAACCTGTGGATCTTTAGCAATTGAGTTCAAATATAGCCTGAGTTTCTGTTAAATCCATAGCTGGTGGGAATTTTCCTTCTGGTTGAGATGGATTAAGAACCGTATTTACCTGTTTAACTGAAATAATCAGAACAATCAGACAGCCAGGCACGGTGGCTCACACCTGTAATCCCAACAATTTGGGAAGCTGAGGCGGGCAGATCACCTGAAGTCAGGAGTTCGAGACCAGGCTGGCCAACCTGGTGAGAGCCCATCTCTACTAAAAATACAAAAAATTATCCTGGTGTGGTGGTGCACTCCTGTAATCCCAGCTACTCAGGAGTCTGAGGCAGAAGAATTGCTTGAACCCAGGAGGCGGAGGTTGCAGTGAGCTGAGATCATGCCACTACACTCCAGCCTGGGCAACAGAGTGAAACTCCATCTCAAAAACAAACAAACAAACGATCAGACAAAATATTTGGGTAAAAAAGTGTTTAAGACATTGGTCACCAAGTGCCACAGAATAATGATTCTTGAGCGATAGCAAATTAAAATGTGGGAAGTCCTATAATTGCCACAGCTTACTGCCTTGAGAAGGTTTCCAGGCTCACAAGGAGAGAACCTTAAGGCAGGGGTTGGTGGGCAACTTGGGTAGAGGAGAGATAGCTGAAAGTCTGGGGAAACCAAGGTATTGAAAGAACAGAGTATTGGAGGAGAGGAAGATATGCATGAGAATCATACACACAAATGCACGTTGCTCTAATGCATTAATTTTCATTGAATGCCATATAGTCTACTTCAAGATAGAATACTTGACAATAACTCATCGAAGTTTAGGGCTTCTATTTGGAAAATCCTTTGGAATATACTATATATTTTAAAATATCATTTCCGTTTAAGATCATGCATGAGCCATTGTCAAAACAGACATGTGAATGACAGATGCACCTGACAGCAATAACTTAAGCATATTCTTAGGAGTCCTGCTTAGGAGAACGACCCTACGGTCTAAGAAGAAAGTGTGTTCAGTGTCCCAGACTAGGGAACCCAGCAATGGCCAACCTGAAGATCCACTCCTTATCTATGAAGGACATCTGAATCTCCAATCCATCCCTTGGAATGCAGGCCATACAGGGAACAGAGGGCCTTTGTTTGGCTTAAATGGAGGTTGCTAGGCAGAAGTTGCTATGTGAAAATGCTATACAACCTGCATGCTTTTTACAAATGATAGCAGTTCTCTTGTCCAGCAATTGCCACTGGACTGTCTCTGTATGGAAGTTCCCCTAGTAAACTCTATGTCTCAATTTCTGACTCAGTCTTTTCTTCAGCCTCTCATACATGGTGCCATCCCTATTGGAAGCAATAGAGGTCTGGCATGCCAATACAAAGCATTGCTCTATGCATGTTCACTCTCTCACATCCACTGCAGGACAAATAGGACTCTGGCCCCCTTCGGTTCTGTCACCTAAGGAGGGTCTGCCCAGTCCTTCTGGCATTTGCGATGGAGAACCAGAGCATGACCATAAAAGGATGGGATCTGAGAGGTGAGAGGAGAAGGGGAAAGGATTAGCAAAAAGCAGCCAACCAATTGTCATAATAAAGTGGTGAAGTGGTGAAGAGCCAAAAGTAGGAGTCAATTTTTGGAAGGCAGGAGGTTTAGAGGGAAATATTCTTTTGCTGTTTTGAAGAAAGTATCTTGGAAGTCTCTTCTATGTCTTTCAGTGGATAAAAGTAAAGAGGATTTTAAAAAAAGTATTACTGGAGATTCTCTGTTCTCTTCAAGAATTTCACAAAAATGCAAATAAAGAATTTATTTTGAGGAGTCTTATTTTTGTATAAACGATGTCCCTTTGACTGCATCACCTCTCTGAGGCTGAACTCAGAAAAGAACATAGAACAGTACATCATCCATGGGATATTATATTATGAGACTTTAGAAATAAATAGTTCTGCTTCAGGTGGCATATCTCATTAGAGACAGAATTATTGTAAGAATTTAGATTCTCATGTAACTCTTTCCTCTGTAAGTCACATTTCATCATTTTAGTCTTTCTTCAACTCTTTGAACGAATGAAGTTTTCCTGCAATCACTTCTGTTTCCTACCAGACATTGTTATTAAGTTTCTTGCTCTCTGATTGATCGCTTCTATTCCTTATATTTCTAAACCCAGACTGTCAGATAAGGTCTGCAATGCTCCAACACCAAGCCACAAAACTTAGTTTGGTTGAGTTCCTTTAAGATCAATCTGTCTGCAAGGAGATTGGCATTCAAATGTTCAGAATGGACATGTGGGGAAAGACTGAAGAGCACATCTCATCTGAACAAATTTGAAAAAAAGAGATGGACTTTCTTGAACCTGGTGCTTATGAATGTGTCCTCTTCTCCCCTGTGAAAATCTCATTCTGAATATCATTTTTAAATAAGCATAGAAACTATTTTCCAAGACTCTTTTCACATACAGGTGGGTCAGTATTAACACATTATTTATATTAATAATTCAATGTTATCTCTCATAACTAATATGCTGCAAATATTGAGCGGGGGAGCAGCTGTGTAGCTGCTCATATCTGAAATAAACAAAGAGCCAGTGTCTGTAAAAAGAAAGAGCTCAATTCATAACAAAACTGCATATATTTCTAATATAGGAACTATAGCTGCTTTGCAAAGTTCTCTCTAGGACAGTGAGGGACGTTATTTTACACATTCAGCATTCACCAGCTTTAACTTTCCAAACAGAACCTGTTTCAAATATTTTAGGGATTTTTTTTGTTCTGTTTTGTTTTTACTTTCCTTAAATTGGAAAGCCAAAGACTGAAGACTGCCTTCTGGAGGTCAACGACTTGATTGACAGTAGAGCTCTGGTCTGGGCAATCAGAAGGTATCAGGTGATGGTGTAGACAGGAAGAAGCAGAGAATCATCAGGTAGAAAAAAGGCCAGGGGCCCTGGACTTGAAGTCTTACCCCATGTTAGAAGTGAGGTCTGAGTAGGCTAGGATGAGGGCCAGGGAAAGGCATATGATGGTGGGAGGTTGCAAGGGAGTCAGAAGGAGTTGGGAAAGGGGCATACAGAGTGTTGGAATTGTCTTGGGTGAGACAGACTTTCTATTGGGGTCTGCATGCAAAGAGCCTGCCAAGTCTCAGTCCTAAACTTAAGGAACCAGATTGGTGGAAGGAAAAACTATGAAGGAGGTAAGGATCGCTGCCAACATTCTGCCATGACTTTTCAACACCCCTTGGCTCTTTTGGCAGATTCTCTCCATCCAGGTGTTCAGACCCCCACCCTCCCTTTTCCTGAACTACAGCTTCCAAGGTCACCCACATTGCAGTAATCATTAGGTATGATAAGCTTCATATGCCAGACTTTTCTCTCCTAGTTTTTCTGCTTCCCCAAAATCTGGTTCCTTCTTTGCTTGTGCCCTTGATCTTTGTTGAAGTTGATTTGACAACTGATGGGAGTTGGAGTATCTATGAGTGATAATGTCTCAGTGTTTCCTTCCTCTCTGATCACATCTGTACTCTTCATCATGCAGTAAAGCGGGAATTCTGGAACTGGGCAGGAGAGAGGCCTTTCCTTAATTCCTTCAGATTGCAGCTTATTACTTTGCCCATGAATGGGGCCTGAAAGGATTAAAAAAAGTACCTTTCCCTCATCCATCGCAAGGGTCATGATTAACACTCCTATAACAAGAGACCAGTTAGCAAGAGCAACACATCACATATTTATTTAACAAAGTTATACATGACATAGGAGCCTTCAGAAATGAAGAGCTGAAGACCCAGAGAAAGCTGTGTGTTATTATGCTAAGTCTAATGAAAGAAGTGGATAGTTGTGGAGAAACACGATTGGACAAAACAGGTATGATCTAATGGTAATAAACTTGAGGAAAGAGGATACCCTAGCAAGACCTATTTGTTCAGATTCCTCCAGAGCAATTCTTCTCTCTGTGTAGCATTATTTCCCCCTGGATATGGGGTAGGACCCTCTGGAATGAAGGTCTTATGGCCTACTTTCAGGGGAGGTAAGTCAGAGAGTGGCCTTTCTAAGTTTTATGGTTTGCTTTGAGGTAGAGGAGTTCTAATTTCTATGACCCACCTTTGGGAGAGGAATCTGGTTTCTATGACATGTCTTAGGCGAGAGAAGGAAGAGGGAAAAGGTTGGAGAGACCTTGTTGCAGAGGCCTTTTCTATCTCCGCCATTTCAAAGTACTCAGCATGCCAAGGTGTCATACTTGGTAGTTTTCTGTTCTAAGTCCCTACAGGGCAAACTTTGAGAGTATGAACTTAACTGTTAGAGGGGCTGTGGTTTAGGAGAAGTAGAGGGAAGGATGGAGTTTATAAGTGGGGGGGAAATCATTCAGAAACTGGATGGAGAATAAAGACCTGTAGAGCTGGGGTGGGAACTAGATTAAGAGTGTATATAGACAAGCGTTGTGGGATAAACACAAAATATTGTAAGGACTTCACGAGTGGCTGAGGAAATTCCGTAAGCCATTTTTTTTTAAAACCATAGCTTGAGCTTTTGGATTTCTATAGGATGGTTTTTCTCTTCCACTCTGAGAGTATAGCCCAACCTTCCATTCTTCTAATGCTCATTGGTTCTGTTACAGAGTCTGGGGATGGAAAAGGTTGCTTAGGTGTCAGCCAAGACACTCCCTCTGCTTGGGGGAGAGCAAGCTGCCAGCCCAACTATCCGCTTCCTGCCAGCTTAAGGAGCTTATGACTCAGATTCAAGCAAAACACTGAGCTGAAGTAAAAAGGGAGGGAGGGAGGGAACTTTAGCTCAGATGAAGGCTCTAGGGCCAAACTGCATCACTGAAACATCCAAGTCAGGGAAACCCATCAGACCAGGATGCTATGTGATTTTGTGTTTGTCCTCTGCTTCGAAAACCGCACACATATGCTTACACACAACTCCATATCTCTCCTACTCATACAGACATATTTCTTCTGAGCTGAAATCCTGAGGTCGTTTCACCCTCCTGTAGAAAAGTTACTCTTAGGAGCTGGTCTGAGTATTAGCCATCTCTCAGATTCTGTGATAGCAGAGAAGTCTTCACCGGATGTTATGATTCAGCTGGTGTGTCCAGTTGTCCCTCCTTGCCTTGTGTCTCCAGAGTTTCCATTTCTCATAGAAGGTGTTGAGGGAAGACTACAGATTTATTCAGGAATAACACTGAAATCCAGACACATGTGTTTCAAAATGCTCTGTGATTCCAGTGGCTTCCTGGATATTGCTCTGGTGGCTGAGTTGCTGCCAACGTTGACTTGCTGGTCATTTGAAAGCCAACTCTACCCCTGAGGAAAGGTACTGGATGAATTAGAGAAATCTCTATTCTTTCTTTTCTTTCCTCCTTCCATTACTCATGGACATACCCACATCCCTCCAGCTCCTTAAAGTTGTCCCCTTGTGAGTAAACATTAGTCATTTTCTACAAGTTCCTTACCTCCATTCACTAGAGAGGAATGTGTAATCTCCTTGATTGAAGTTCAAAGTACTGACCTATGTACTTTTGTGTTAAGTATAGTTTATAGTTAATACTACACACATACTGCTTCATGTATGGTTGTCTTTAATATACATAATCTTCCTAAAATTCAACTTTTGTCTATGTCATTATTTTTCAAGAAATCCTAAGAACTCTCATAGTCAACTGCCTGGGGCCAGATTCCTTAATGCCATTTGGAAATCCTTATGATCTGGACATGGCTTAAGCTTCTAGTCTCACCTCACTTAGCATCACTCCTTAAACTGGCTGGGGCTGGTTTACTTAATCCGCCAACCCAATTTAATTGCCCCTCTCTTTGAAACGCCTTCTTCGAACATCTATCTAATCCCAAATATTTTTAAAACCCAAGCCCACGTCAGTTCATTATCTTTGTTGGGGCAAATTGAAGGAGATGGAAGAGGATAAGAATAAGAAGAAATAAGAGTGAACAGAGATAAAGAATAAATAGACGTGTTGAAGTTTGAGGGGAAAGAAGCCCAGTTATGATGTGTGATTTTCTTGGGAAAGTCTGGCATTATTATAAGGAGTTCATTATAGACAGCCCTTTCTTCCTGCCAACATTTCAAGAAGCTCAGAATACAGATTTATCAGTGCACCAAGGACTGCTAATCCCAGTCAGAAAAATCTATTATTTTTATTCTAGGGGGATTATATTTTCCATGCTTAACAGTGACAGATATGTGGGATGTCAGATTAGAATCAGAGGGTAGTTTAGTGGGCATGGATACCATGAAAGTGGAATTAGTTGGAAGAACTAAATTCCAGTTACAAGTTATCCTGATAGTTATAGCTCTTTTATCCTTGAGGACTCTTCAAAAGGGGTACTAGTGGATCTAAATTGTGCTAGAGACAGGTTCTCAAGGTTATATCTCTGTGCTTCTAAGTCTGGCCAATGCTGTTGCTGTCAAATGCATTTCTTTCTCAAGTATGCTAACACTGTCCCTCTGGGTACTATCCAGGCTTAGATGGAGAGTCTCCTGCCTCTTTAAGGTGTATATCTCTATTCTAATCCATTACCTGGGAGCTTCACTGTTTAATAATATTACCAGTTATGCCCCATAGTTGGTTCCAGTGAGGCTCTAATACTAATCAGTTTTACACAGTACTTTGTCTCTAGTAGTTTCTCAGTAAGTATTTGTTGACTAATAATTTGTTTACCACATTTGTAGGCTATTGTATATTCCCTTGTCTGGAAAAGGCCAGGAGTATAATTAATAATTCAGAGTTAGTTGTTGAAATTTTCCAAAAAGCTTCAGATCAAGAATGAGATCGTTGGAGAAGGGGAAATGGGTAAGGCACACAATATAATTTTGCTTTAAAAATACAATTAAATGGCCGGGTGCGGTGGCTCACACCTGTAATCCCAGCACTTTGGGAGGCGGAGGCAGGTGGATCACGAGGTCAGGAGATCGAGACCATCCTGGCTAACATGGTGAAACCCCGTCTCTACTAAACAAAATACAAAAAATTAGCCAGGCATGGTGGTAGGCACCCGTAGTCCCAGCTACTCAAGAGACTGAGGCAGGAGAATGGTGTGAACCTGGGAAGTGAAGCTTGCGGTGAGCCAGGATCGCACCACTGCACTCCAGCCTGGATGATGGAGTGAGACTCTGTCTCAAAAAAAAAAAAAATGCAATTAAACAATTTATATTTTTCTTGATGTAGAGGACTTCAGATATATTGAAACCAACCATTTGTTATTTCATAAGTACATTTACTAAGGCTCATTTATGTTGATTGTGTTGCTCAAATTCAAAAGAATGGTCAGTGAGAAAGTGGGACAAGAGTCCATATCTTCTAACTTCTAGGCAAATGGGAAGAATCTTATTAAGTCATTTTTCAATTCTGGAGTCTAACTGAGGATGTCGTTACCTGTTCTTTGTATTTCTTCATGGCCTTCCGGGAGCCAACAGAACAATAGTCACCAGATTTAGGAAATTTCACTATTGTTACCAAATATTTATGTCCAAAGTTCTTTATGTTGATTATTGTAGTTTGTAATGAAATAAACATTGCTATAGTTACCATGGAGTTAGACTAAAATTTCAACATATGTTGCTTGAACGGATTGATCCAGCCACTTCAGATGTAATTTCCAAGGTAAAGATTGTGGTAAGGGTGACTCTTATGAAAGAGTCAGCTTTTGGGAACATTGGGCGTCCAATTTGCAATGTCATCTCATACATTTATTTATTCTGGGATGGGTGAGGTTTGGAAATATTGTAGGATTAGACTGCCTGATACCATGGAGGCAAAAGAAACAGTCACTTTTTTTTTTTCTCTAGGGTGATACATTGTGTAGCGAACTACTTTTAGAGCAATTTGGGGGTAAAGTTTTCTCTATGTGCTCAAATATGAATCAATTATAGAAACTTTAATCGGAAATGCTTTGGAGTGACTTTAACCTAACAGTGCTAAGAATGATATAATTTGTTAAATACTGAGTCATGTTTGCTCGGTGCCTTTTTATACTTAAAATAAGTTTGGAATAAAAGTGGATTTTTAAAAAGCTTAACCTGGTTGTAGTGAGTAGCCAAGATTACGAAGACATATTTTGTGTCTTTTCAGTTGTTTTCAATATTTTGTTCTGCTCTTTCTTTCAGTAGACTTTTTCTTTATACTTATAAAAGACAAAAGAAACGTATAAATTTTATTCACTGTCTTGTGATTAACTCAATAATTTACTATTGAAAACATTTCAGTAATTTCTTGAACTGGTATTAATGTACAAAGAAGGTCAAGAAGATACTTTAGTTGGTTTTATTATTGAAGATAATACACTGGAATGGCCAAGGATCATAATGACAAAGGATGCTTCAAAGAAATATTAGAACAATGAATATAATTTCTATCTCCTATAGCTAATTAGACTACATATAGATTCCTCACCCCAAAGCTAAGAGGTACTATGTTTCTAATGGCATATTTTTTTTTTCCTATATCCTAAAGACCTGAATAATAGGTTGGCTACTAAAATAAAACAAAACAATACAACCAGTAAACTACCGACTAACATGTAACCATAATATTCCCAGGCATGAGTCATTTTGTAAGTATTATGTTCTGTATGTTTTGTGATAGCAATTCTAGAAGAACACATATTTGTGAAATATTTAGTCTTTTTGGTAAAAAAGATTTAATTCCTTTTTGTGGGATCTTGGATTTGTTTCCTATCAGTCTTTCTTTCACGAACTCATCTGTACTCTTATAACACAAAGAAGTTCAGAAGACGTTTTGCCATAACAGAAAAAAGATGAAATGAAAAGTATAAGAGTAATAGAATTCTCTAAATATTATAGATTTTGTGAATAAAAAAGTGGGAGGAAGAATGAGATAAAACCATTTTAATTCTGTGGACAAGCATGAGATCAAAGGGAAGAGATGAAAAGTGCTTCGTAGTCATTATTCTTATTTATCTATAATATCTAGATCCTTGATACTTGAGTGTGGTCTGTGAACTGGCAACGTGATGTCTCCCAGAGCTTGTTAAAAATTTAGAATTTGATTCCACTCATGACTCAGAATTTGCATTTTCACAAGATCCCAGGTAATTCATACACAAGCTAAAATTGTGAGAATAGCTGATAGCTAGACCTTTTTTTTTCCATAAATACCTATGAAGATAGACATATGGAGTGTCTCTGTTTGATGAGATGGTGTAATAAAGTGAGACACCTCTCTTCTGTTTATAAGAGCAAAGATTATGAAGGTTTGAAACCACATAGATAGAACTGCTAGCGCTAGTCCAGATGACTAAAATAGAAGTCTTCTTCTACTACTGTTGTTTCTCTTGCAAAATAAGCCAGGTCTTGAAAGGATCAGATATGCCTTAACATCATCATCTTGAAGTGATTTATTTATTATTTCACAAGGAGCAGGGTTAACGTCTCGTTAACAGGAGGAACTTGTTTTCTTATGTTAAATAGGACTGTGTTGTTTCAGGTAAATATTAATTTTCTCTCTGACAAGGTGTGGTTATTTCTTAGGTAAATAGTGAGAAAATTATTTACAGCATCCTGCATTCAAGGCCTGAAGTGGATTCAAACATTCTACTTTCTTCTCTGGTCTTAAAACCAGAACCAGCTTTTGCCCCTTGGGATTCTGTAAGGATGAGTTGCATCTTGGGTTCATGGAGGTAATTAGATGCTGAAAGGGACCAAGGTATTCTCCAACTTTTGTGGGAAGTCAAGAGTTTTCTCAGGAATTTTGTTGAAAAACAAGGTCCAGAATTTGGAAACTAAGGGTTACAAAGTATGATGAAGCACTTAAAGAAGGGGAGGAATCACAGAAGAGAACATTCAGAAGGGTCTTCCTCTAACTGGTGGTTCTCAATTGTCACTGAACATTGGAATCACCTGGGGAGCTTTTTCAGCTTTCTAATTCTTGGGTTGCATGCAGACAAATTATATTATAATCTCTGGTGAAACCTAGGTATCAGTAATTTTTTAAAAAAGACCTCCGAGACATTCCATTTTGCAGCTAAGGTCAAAACAATTAATGGTCCGATTTTGTAAAGTTTCCTGCTCTTAGGTGGTAAATGTGTTGCTTATGGGGAAGGCTGGTGAGTAGGAAGTGTTCTGGTATCTTGATCATTTGAGGAAAGCTCAAAAGGTGAATGAAACATGGAGCTTCCTTTGGGGAATCACTGGACAAATCTATGTTCAGACAGAAGACAGTGTGACTAAATTCCTTGGTAATGTTTTTCACTTTTTGTGCTTAACCCCTATACTCTAGCAAGAAACACTGTGGGCTGAGTGTAGGGTAGTAGTTGGCCTCCAAGATGGCCTCCATTGACAATTGTGCCCTGATACTCATGTCCTTGTGTGCCTCTCACCACAATGAATCACTTGGGGCTGACCTTTGTGACTAATAGAATATGGTAGAAGTGATGGTATAAGACATCCAAAGCTAGGTCATAGAAGGTACAACAGCTTTTGCTTTAGTATTTGGGATTGCTAGCTCTTCCAGAAGCTAGCCATGTTGTGAAAACACTCAAGAAGTCCCATGGAGAGAAGACAATTTGCCATTTGTGAGAGCCACCTTAGAAATGGATCATCCAGCACCACTGAGTCTTCAGATGGCTAAACCCCAGCTGGCATCTGACTGCAACCTCATGAGAGATTCTGAGCCAGAACTGCTCAATTTAGATGCTTCTGAATTCTTGGCCTATAGAGATCATAGGAGATAATTAATGACTATTGCCTTTTCATACTATTAAATTTTGGAATGATTCCTTACACAGCAATAAATAATGCGGCATGGCTAATTCAAACCCTGGTTACCCAGTAAAGCAGCCTGTTTGCGAGTATATTTGTAGATAACTTCTAGAGTGTGGCAACAGAGTGGAATATTTTAGCAACAAGTTGCATTTAATTCTACCTTAAATTACATCAGCTACCTTGTAAGCCAAATATTAAAGGTTATGGCAAAACTGCACTGTTATTAAAATCTTAGCTTTAAATTAGGTTTTAACAAGTAACTGGACAGCATTTGATATATGATTCAGCACTATCCGATAGAACTCGCTATAAAAATGTTCCCCCAATTATGATAGCCACTAGCTATAGTTGGCTATTGAGCACTGGAAATCTGGCTAGTGCAATTGCTAAACTGAAATTTTAATTTTATTTAATTTGAAACTACAGCTACCATCTTGATAGCACAATTCTATACATTTTTGGGGAAGAATATAGACATGACAAAAATGTTCTGCTCTAGTTTGTAAAGTTATGAACTGAGAAGTGGAAAACTCAGTAAGGGGGAACAATTTATCTCTGGAATAGTGAATTAAAATTCTTCCTATTTTATCCCCAAATACGTGTCATTTGGAGTGATGAATGACAAAACAAAGAAACAGATCACAAAGTATTGTGTATATCCAAGATGTAACTGAATTCAGGCTCTGTAACAACAAAAACTTTTGTACTAGAATTTGAGAGGAACTTTAAGATATTGTCAAAGCACAGTTATCTCTGTGGCAGGTACTTGATGAGGTGCTTTTCAAAAGTTTTTTCCCTGCTGGCTTGCATCTTATTTCTTTTGCTCATTTTATAAAAATTGACTAGATACTACTATAAGATATGCTCAGGAAGAATTCTACATAATCTACCACCAACATAATCTGTTTATAATTTCTAATATTTTATTGTCACTTACTTATGATGGTGTGGTGATAATGATAATAAAAACACTGATAACTATTAAAATCAATTATTATTTTTGAATCAAGTGAATTTATTAGGTTTACTTAATCTGTATTTTTTTTGTATTTAATCAGCACAAATGCTCAAAATTAGGGTACAGAAATAAGGTAATACAAATTCCTGACACCTGTTTTGTTCTCTACCTTATTCTAGAGATGTAGAACATCTATGAAAAACTGGGGATAAACTAAATATTGTAACCTAAATTTTACTTAAAATGGACATGAAATAGTGCTAGTTTGAGAGGTGAAGCCAGCTGGACTTCCTGGGTCGAGAGGGGACTTGGAGAACATTTCTGTCTAGCTAAAGGATTGTAAACGCACCAATGAGCACTCTGTGTCTAGCTAAAGGTTTGTAAACACGTCAATCAGCACTCTGCAAAAACGGACCAATCAGCACTCTGTGAAATGGACCTGTCAGCACTCTGTAAAATGGACCAATCAGCAGGACGTGGGCGGGGCCAAATAAGGGGAAAAAAGCTGGCTACCCCAGCCAGCAGCCGCAACCTGCTTGGGTCCCCTTCCACACTGTGGAAGCTTTGTTCTTTCACTCTTCATAATAAATCTTGTTGCTGCTAGCTCTTTGGGTCCGCATTACTTTTATGAGCTGTAACACTCACTGTGAAAGTCTACAGCTTCATTCCTGAAGTCAGTGAGACCATGAACCCACTGGGAGGAGCAAATTACTCCAGACGTGCCACCTTCAAGAGCTGTAACACTCACCGCGAAGGTCTGCATCTTCACTCCTGATGTCAAGCAAGACCACAAACCCACCAGAAGGAATAAACTGCAGACACATCTGAACATCTGAAGGAACAAACTCTGGACACACTATCTTTAATAACTGTAACACTCACTGTGAGAGTCTGCGGCTTCATTCTTGAAGTCAGCGAGACCAAGAAACCACCGGGAACCAATTCTGGACACATTTTGCCAACTATGAAGGGACTATTAACTATCGCTAAGCAGTGAGCACCATCAGACCCCTTTCACTTGCTATTCTGTCCTACTTTTCCTTAGAATTCGGGGGCAAAATACCGGGTACCTGTCGGCCAACTAAAAACAACTAGCACGGCCACTGGACTAAAGACATTGGTGTCAGACTTTCTGGGAAAGGGCTCTGTAACAACCCTTGATTCTTCGGAGCTGGGAGCATTAGTTTGCCTGGAACCAGCTTCTGCTTTTCTTGTACTTCTGGGCTGAGCCGAGGGTTGACAGAGAGGAAAGCCATTCAGCTCTGGAGTCCCGACAATAAGTTGGTTGTCCCTGCGACCATTAGCAGAACTCTCAGAGTCATGTCACCCAAGCAAGACTTGTCCATTTATCCTATCTATCCTGACCCTTGCCTCCTGGGTCCTGATGCCTGTCAGACAAACTTCTTCTCGCCTCTTTTCTGTGAGTTTAGTCCTGCTTCTAAAAACCACTCCTTGTCTCTGGTGCTTTTCTAGTTTCTTCTATAAGAATGATTTCTGGTATAAACTTCAGGACTGTATTCCCTTCTTTAGGCACCCAGGCTCACCAATCAGAAAGACATAATTTTTACCAAAAGCCCCATCTTAACGGGGACTACCTGGAATTTTAGGATCCCTCCTCAGACAAGTAGACCTAACAAAAGCTATTCCTGAAGCTAGGACATGGGGAGCTTAGAAAGTGTTTCCTTCCTATTCATATAAGTGAGCACAAAAGGCATCACTCTTCCAACTCTGGAGATCCCTTCCCTCCCTCAGGGTATGGCCCTCCACTTCAATTTTGGAGCATAACGTCTTTATAGGACATGAGTAAAGTCCTAATACTAACAGAAGAATGCTTAGGACTCTGACAGGTTGTCAAGAATGCTTCGATAAGGGCCACTAAATCCGATTTTTCTTGGTTCTCTTTGTGGTCTAGGAGGACAGGCAAGGGTGCAGGTTTTCGAGAATGCATTGGTAAGGGCCACTAAATCTGACATTCCTCAGTCCTCATTGTGGTCTAGGAGGAAAACTAGTGCTTGTGCTGCTGCGTTGGTGAGCGCAACTATTCCGATTAGCAGGGTCCAGGGACCATTGTGGGTTCTTGGGCAAGAGGTGTTTCTGCTGCTGCGTTGGTGAGCACAACTATTCTGATCAGCAGGGTCCAGGGACCGTTGTGGGTTCTTGGGCATGGGGAGAAACAAACAAACCAAAACCTCAGGCAGTTTTGTCTTTCAGATGGGAAACACTCAGGCATCAACAGGCTCACCCTTGAAATGCATCCTAAGCCATTGGGATCAATTTGACCCACAAACTCTGAAAAAGAGGTGGCTCATTTTTTTTCTGCACTATGGCCTGGCCCCAATATTCTCTTTCTGATGGGAAAAATGGCCACCTGAGGGAAATATAAATTACAATACTGTCCTGCAGCTTGACCTTTTCTGTAACAGGGAAGGCAAATGGAGTGAAATACCTTATGTCCAAACTTTCTTTTCATTGAAGGAGAATACACAACTATGCAAAGCTTGCAATTTATATCCCACATGGAGGACCTCTCAGCTTACCCCCATATCCTAGCCTCCCTATAGCTCCCCTTCCTATTAATGATAAGCTTCCTCTAATCTTCCCCGCCCAGAAGGAAATAAGCAAAGAAATCTCCAAAGGACCACAAAACCCCCGAGGCTATCCGTTATGTCCCCTTCAAGCTGTAGGGGGAGGGGAATTTGATCCAAACCGCATATATGTCCCCTTTTCCCTCTCTGATTGAAAGCAGATCAAGGCAGACCTGGGGGAGTTTTCAGATGATCCTGATAGGTACACAGATGTCCTACAGGGTCTAGGGCAAATCTTTGATCTCACTTGGAGAGATGTCATGCTATTGTTATATCAAACCCTGGCCTTTAATGAAAAGAATGCAGCTTTAGCTGCAGCCCGAGAGTTTGGAGATACCTGGTATCTTAGTCAAGTAAATGATAGAATGACAGCCGAGGAAAGGGACACATTCCCTTCCAGTCAGCAAGCCATCTCCAGTATGGATCCCCACTGGGACCTTGACTCAGATCATGGGGACTAGAGTCGCAAACATCTGTTGACCTGTGTCCTAGAAGGACTAAGGAGAATTAAGAAAAAGCCCGTGAATTATTCAATGATGTCTAGCATAACTCAGGGAAAGGAAGAGAATTCTTTTGTCTTCCTCAAGCGGCTATGGGAGGCCTTAAGAAAATATACTGCCCTGTCACCTGACTCACTTGAGGGTCAATTGATCCTAAAAGATAAGTTTATTACCCAATCTGCCACAGATATCAGGAGAAAGCTCCAAAAGTGAGCCCTGGGCCCTGAACAAAATCTGGAGGCATTATTAAACCTGGCAACCTTGGTGTTCTATAATAGGGACCAAGAGGAACAGGCCCAAAAGGAAAAGCAAGATCAGAGAAAGGCCGCAGCCTCAGTCATGGCCTTCAGACAAACAAACCTTGGTGGTTCAGAGAGGACAGAAAATGGAGCAGGCCAATCACCCGGTAGGGATCGTTATCAAATTGTCCAATGAGAAACAAGCCACCCCCTCGTCCATGTCCACTATGCTGAGGCAATCACTGGAAGGTGCACTGCTCCAGAGTGCAATGGTTCTCTGGGCCAGAAGCCCCCAACCAGGTGATCCTACAATAGGACTGAGGGTGCCTGGGGCAAGCGCCAGCTCATGTCATCACCCTCACTGAGCCCTGGGTACGTTTAACCATTGAGGGCCAGGAAATCGACTTCCTCCTGGACACTGGTGTGGCCTTCTCGGTGTTAATCTCCTGTCCTGGACGACTGTCCTCAAGGTCTGTTACCATCCGAGGAATCCTGGGACAGCCTGTAACCAGGTATTTCTGCCACCTTCTCAGTTGTAATTGGGAGACTTTGCTCTTTTACATGCCTTTCTTGTTATGCCTGAAAGTCCCACACCCTTATTAGGGAGGGATGTATTAACCAAGGCTGGAGCTATTATCTACATGAATATGGGGAACAAGTTACCCATTTGTTGTTCCCTACTTGAGGAGGGAATAAACCTTGAAGTCTGGGCACTGGAAGGACAATTTGGAAGGGTGAAAAATGCCCGCCCAGTCCAAATCAGGCTAAAAAATCCCACCACTTTTCCTTATCAAAGGCAATATCCCTTAAGGCCTGAAGCTCCTAAAGGATTAAAGGATATTGTTAAACATTTAAAAGCTCAAGACTTAGTAAGGAAATGCAGCAGTCCCTGCAACACCCCAATTCTAGGAGTACAAAATCCAAATGGTCGGTGGAGAATAGTGCAAGATCTTAGACTCATCAATTAAGCAGTAATTCCTCTATATCCAGTTGTACCCAACCCCTATATCCTGCTTTCTCAAATACTAGAGAAAGCAGCATGGTTCACTGTTCTGGACCTCAAGGATGCCTTTTTCTGTATTCCCCTGCACTCTGACTCCCAGTTTCTCTTTGCCTTTGAGGATCCCACAGACTACATGCCCCAACCTACACGGACGGTCTTGCCCCAAGGGTTTAGGGATGGCCCTCATCTGTTTGGTCAGGCACTGGTCCGAAATCTAGGCCACTTCTCAAGTCCAGGCACTCTGGTCCTTCAGCATGTGGATGATTTACTTTTGGCTACCAGTTCAGAAGCCTCATGCCAGCAGGTTACTCTAGATCTCTTGAACTTTCTAGCTAATCAAGGGTACAAGGTGTCTAGGTTGAAGGTCCAGCTTTGCCTACAGCAGGTCAAATATCTAGGCCTAATCTTAGCCAGAGGGGCCAGGGCCCTCAGCAAGGAATGAATACAGCCTATACTGGCTTATCCTCACCCTAAGACATTAAAACAGTTGTGGGGGTTCCTTGGAATCACCAGCTTTTGCCGGCTATGGATGCCTGGATACAACCAGGAGATCTAGTGTTGGTCAAATCTCTCGCCTCTACCTCCCCATCTATGGACTCTTTGTGGGAAGGACCATACTCGGTAATCCTCTCTATCCCCACTGCAGTTAAGGTGGCAGGAGTGGAATCCTGGATTCACCACACCCGAGTTAAATTTTGGACACCCCCTGAGGAACCTGTGGGACCATCAGCTCAGGAGTCCCAAGATCAGCCATACCAGCCTTGAAACACCTGCGAACCACTAGAGGACTTGCATCTCCTATTTCGGAAGGAAACATCCCAAACTAAAAAGGCTCCTACCACTGATACTGAAGACACACCCCTTCCTCCTTAAAAATGATAAGGGAAAACCTACATAATCTTTAGCTTTAACATCTCTCCTTGCCCCTTTAATGGAATCCTTTTACTGTTTCATCATATTATTAAGCAGCATTCTAATCATACTCTTTGCAATAGGACTATATACTGTAGCTCCTGCCAGGACAAAAATCCTAATCACATCAGCCTTCTTTCTATCTTCTTTCCTTCTGACCACAATTTACTCCTACCTTTAACTCAGCCTGAATAAAATGATCTCATCTTCCAGAGCACCCTCTTTACCTTCCTATTTATTCTTTGCCTATCTATTCCTCCTGCTTCCTTGGATACCTCATACAATCATCCCTCCCCTCCCACTAACTCCTAATTACCTCTACAAGACTCTCAACCCACTCTCTGTTAAACCAGTCCAATCCTTCGCTGGCAAATGACTGTTGGCTTTGTATCTCTCTATCAACCTCTGCTTATGTTGCCACTCCCATTCCAGCAAAAAATTGGGTCTTTACCAAATTAACCTACCACCCTCGTTATGAAGGAAAAGACTCTTTCTGACTTCTAAATATGCAATCATTAGCCAACTTCCCCATCTCTGATAGGACCAAGAATACCCTAACAGGATGTGCAATCCAACTTTTATGTTCTTACATTTCCAACCTCACCTATTACACAAGCAATGAAAAGCCCATACTCAGCCCTGTAACTATGAATACCATCTTAACTTTCCAAGCCCCTTTATGCATCCAACGCAACCTGTTATCAGGCCTGCCCCTGGGGCACCTGCTACCCCATCAGTGTAATTACACCCTATAGCGTTAAGCCCCAACTGATCATAGTAACTTCTGAGTTACCCAAACAGCTCCATTCAGAAGGTTTGTCTACTTCTCAGGGCCCCTCAAAATTATCACCTCCTCCCTACTTAACAAACAGTCCAGGTTTTGTAAGGACAAACATACTCCCTGCATAACCATTCACCCCTGGACTCCCTGCAGCAGCGCCCCCACCACTAGTGAATGCCTTCTCATCCCCTCTTTCAATCACTCTCTCAAATGGTTCCTAGTAGATACAAAATGATTTTTTTCTCCAATGGGAAAATGGAACATAGGGAGCCATTCAGTTTGCTCCCAATACCCCTTTCCAGCTGCTCACCGGATCTGCCTTGGCAAGTACTCTAGGAGTAGGGGAAAATGAAAACAACAAACTCACACACGTTTTTAATATACACAACCACTTCTGTCTACCGTCAAGGCATATTCTTCTTATGTGGAACACCGACCTATATCTGCCTCCCCACCTACTGGACAGGCACCTGCATCTTAGTCTTTCTAAGTCCCAATATTAACATTGTCCCAGGAAATCAGGCCCTATCAGTACCCCTCAAAGCTCAAGTCTGTCAGTGCAGAGCCATACAACTAATACCCCTACATATAGGGTTAGGAATGGTTACTACTACAGGAACTGGAATAGCCAGTTTATCTACTTCATTATCCTACTACCACACACTCTCAAAGGATTTCTCAGACAGTTTGCAAGAAATAATGATATCTATCCTTACTCTACAATCCCAAATAGACTCTTTAGAAAGAGTAACTCTCCAAAACCACCGATGCCTAGACCTCCTTGCTGCTGAGAAAGGAGGACTCTGCACCTTCATAGGGGAAGGGTGTTGTTTTTACACTAACCAGTCAGGGATAGTACAAGATGCTGCCCAGCACTTACAGGAAAAGGCTTCTGACATCAGACAACACCTTTCAAACTCTTATATCAACCTCTGGAGTTGGGCAACATGGCTTCTCCCCTTTCTAGGTCCCATGGCAGCCATCTTACTATTGCTTGCCTTCTGGCCCTGTATTTTTAACTTCCTTGTCAAATTTGTTTCCTCTAGGATCGAGGCCATCAGGCTACAGATGGTCTTACCCCAATGAGCTCAACTAACAACTTCTACCAAGGACCCCTGGACCAACCTGCCTGGCCCTATCACTGACCTAAAGAGTTTCCCTCTGGAGGACACTACAACTACAGGGCCCCTTCTTCACTCCTTTCCAGCAGGAAGTAGCTAGAGAAGTCATCACCCAATTCCCAACAGCAGTTGGGGTGTCCCGTTTAGAGGAGGGGATTGAGAAGTGAAGCCAGCTGGACTTCCTGGGTTGAGTGGGGACTTGGAGAACTTTTCTGTCTAGCTAAAGGATTGTAAGCACACCAATCAGCGCTCTGTGTCTAACTAAAGGTTTGTAAATGCACCAATCGGCACTCTGTAAAAACGGACCAATCAAAGCTCTGTAAAATGGACCAATCAGTGCTCTGTAAAATAGACCAATCAGCAGGATGTGAGTGGGGCCAAATAAGGAAAAAAAAGCTGGCCACTGCAGCCAGCAGCTGCAACCCACTTGGGTACCCTTCCACTCTGTGGAAGCTTTGTTCTTTTGCTCTTCACAATAAATCTTGCTGCTGCTCACATCTTTGGGTTTGCACTACCTTTATGAGCTGTAACACTCACTGCAAAGATCTGCAGCTTCACTCCTGAAGTCAGTGAGACCACGAACCCATCAGGAGGAACAAACAGCTCTGGAAGCGCCACCTTTAAGAGCTGTAACACTCATTGCAAAAGTCTGCGGCTTCACTCCTGAAGTCAAGTGAGACCACAAACCCACTGGAAGGAGGAAACTCCAGACACATCTGAACATCTGAAGGAACAAACTCTGGACACCCCATCTTTAAAAACTGTAGCACTCACTGCGAGGGTCCGCACCTTCATTCTTGAAGTCAACAAGACCAAGAACCCACCAGAAGGAACCAATTCTGGACACGAGTTTATGATCCTCTAATGTTATTTTAATAAGAAAAATGGTAAGAATGTATTGTTAATGTAATTAGTAGTAAGTGGCATGTTCTTTCATAAAGTAAGGATATTTGCTGCCAATAGGTTTCTATGAATAACATCTTTTACTTGATCGGCTTTCTTGTTTTGGACATTTGCTTACACCAATTGCCAATATTTTTTGCTTATTACAAAATAATTTGATTTTATTTTAGAAAAAGAAAATCAGACATATAGATAATTAAAAGTAGAAAAAAATCGGCTTTGCGTGGAGTTAGGAGTGGGGAGTGAAGTCTCATGAAAAGAGGTGGATGGCTGTGGCGGAGCCTTCTGGGCTATGTGTGTCTGACGCTTGGCGGCCAGAGCCACAGTCAGTTTGCTGAGCCCATTAGTGCACCTGACTGACACACACGCCGTCACCATGTCTCGCTACTTGTGTTCCCCCAACACATCTCTGCTTATCAGAAATGTGGCAGACGACACCAGGTCTTAAGATTTACAGAGTGAATTTGGTCACTATGGTCCTATAGTTGATGTGTATGTTCCACTTGATTTCTGCACTCGCTGTCCAAGAGGATTTGCTTATGTTCAACTTGAGGATGTTTGCAATGCTGAAGACGCTTTACATAATTTAGACAGAAAGTGGATTTGTGGATGGCAGATTGAAATACAGTCTTCACACTATGATGATTATGACAGATACAGACGTTCTAGAAGCTGAAGTTATGAAAGAAGGAGATCAAGAAGTCAGTCATTTGATAACAGTTTAGAAGATCGTATCTAGAAATAGATCGACTGGAAGACGACGGCATAGCAGAAGTCATTCCAACAATGATAGACCAAACTGCAGCTGGAATACCCAGTAGGCTCTGCTTACTACACTTCAAGAAAGATCTGAACGTGGAAAAAGAACAAAAGAAGGGCAGTTCAAGCGACCAAAGGGTGGGTGGAGGGTGCTGCAGTATGAATACTGTATGGATATTTTGACTCTGGTCAGAAAAGGTACAAAAATGTTATCGAAAACTACATGGAATAATTGAAGTCCCTTCAAATTTGAAAGTAAGCATTTGAGGACAAATAAAAGGAAATTCAAGTTTGTACTTGTGGAAACTTTTTCCTCAATATGAACAGGTTTATATTGATTCATGGGTAACAGGTCCGTAATAAATTATTGGAAACTAGGATGTCTCAATATCAAGGAAGACAGCCATAGTGTCTTACAGTGCCTCTGTTGGTGTGTCTCAAACTGAATTGAGTGGGAAAAAGTATGGTCCAATGTAAAAGTTCCATTTTCACCATTACTGGCAAATCTTGCTTTTGTTTATTTTGGTGCCAGTGTTTTCTGTTTAATCATTTGCTGTGTTGGCACCTGCGCTTATTTACTTGTACACCACATGCAGTTTACATCTTCCTAACTACTCTCCTTCCCAGGTAAATTCCAATTATATTTGATATCCAGCTAAGAGGGCCCATCTCTTCTCACCTCTTTCCTGGTCACTATGTTCAGCAAATATTTATTGAGCCCTTATTGTGGGCAAAACATTGTACTGGATAATTGAGAAAAATGGATAATTCCCTTAATCAGTAAATGTCTACTGAGCACAGTCTAGTGAATTATTACAGTATGGCCTCATTGTTTTGTTTGAGGTGTATTATTCATAACAATAGTTTTCATCATTCATATCCTAATATAATTATAGAACCCAATATACTATCAAAGATAAGTAATTGTGTGGTTATCTGCCATTTAAAAGTATCCCATATTTCTTTGATCCTATCATTGTAAATAATGAAAAAATGATTTGTTTTAATCTGTAATAATCTGGTTTATTGTGCAGTGACTGTAATATACTAGAGTTAAATTGTTTACTCTGCCTCACCAAACATAAACTAGGAGATAACCCCCAAAATAAGTACTTAACTTTGCATTAGATATAAAGAAGACTGGGTGCTATAATTAGATTATTCTGAGGAAGAGCTGTTATCTCAACTGATTTAGTATGTATTGTAATTGAGAAAATGTTGACCAAATTATACTTTTTAGTGATTTACATGTACATTTTATAGGGGACATGAACATGTTCCGTGTATAGTGAATAAATAACTTTCTTAGTATCATAAAAAAGTAGAAAAAAACACTCGAAATTCTACCATCTATACCATTATGTTTACACACACATACACTCACACATATGCACACACACACTTTTATTAGAATATGCATATATTATAATGCTACCTTGAAATTATTCTTCATTTAAAATAAAAGAACAGTAATTAAATTTCATGCCATTAAATGTCTGATGCTTATTTTACACAATAGTGACATAGTTACTTATAATTATGAAGTTTTTAGAACATTTGATACAGATTTATCATATATTAATATGCTAATTTTAGCATACTAATTTTAGAAGAATTTCTTTGAGAAATAATGAGTCAATGGCAAAATGGGGAAAATAATAGATGTAAAAGATTACAATGAGAATCTTTCTATTTGAAATAAAAGTCAGATGTATACAGATGTTTCACTTTAATGTATGTCAATCTGCTGGGGAGAAGTCAGTCATAACTTTGGTTTGGAAAAGTGGGGAAAATGGTTGAATGTAAAGTCACTGAAACGTTTGTCATGCCACCAACCTCTTGAGGTCTACCTGAATGACTACTTCAATTCTGAAGATTCAAGGAGGCATTCTTGAATGTTCTGGATGGAAGAGTTAAACTCTTCATTCTTCTTTTGCCTGTCTTGTTTCCTGAACTTCCTTCCCAGTGTTTCCTGCCTGGGGTCACCTCCAAAATAAATTGCTTGCATGGCAACTTAAAGTAAAGCATCTAGTTTTGAAAAAAATATTTGGCATAAGAATAAGAATAAATTAAGTGTTTCTTGGAAATACATTAACAAATGACAGACAGAAAATGGAACTCCTGTTGTGGATTAGTCTTCTTCATTAAGGAAAAGATTTTTTCTGACTGGAAGAAGTAAAATGAATACGGCAGCAAAAAACTACTGAGTAATGAGAGAGTTTGAGACCTAAGCCCTAGCTGGATTAAATATTTTTCCTTAATTTAACATGTCTCCATGCAGTGAGTATAGTATGCCTTAGACTAAATTTTAGGCAATGTGAATACATTATTGAGATAGATCAAGGTCTATACTCATGAGAAGGGTAGATAGAGAATTCCAAATAAAGTGAAGAAAATATTACCTCCATAGGGTGATATGTTGAAATGAAGAAAATAAAGCAGGATAATGGAATGATTCATGTATGTTTTCACTCACTTATTAATTAGTTCATTCATTCAATAAATATGTATTATCTAATGGTATAAGATAACTACATGCTAATTTTAAAGAAGTATCAGAGAAGATTTCTGATAGAAGTCTGAACTATAAAAATTATGTATTGGCTTTCAAAAATGGTGATGATGACTTATCATCGGGATTACTATTTTTTCTTTTTCAGCTTAATATAATATTCTAGAACAGATTATCATGCATGTGATTTATGAACCTTTGAAAAACAATATAGCTAATCTCTAGGAGCTAGCATACATTTTTTCAAGACAAATCATGCCAAATTCACATGATTTCTCATTTTGTTAGAACCTCTAGAGAACAGAAAATTCCATGCATAAAATACGTACCAATTGTTTCAATTACATCAATGCAGGTGACAGTATTTTTTGCAAGAACGTCATACGTAAATAGTAGATTGAATGATAGAAGTGTTGATATTTAGTGTCTAAACATATGTCTGCTATGTGTTGGCAAATGGCTTTGTAGTTTTCTAATGGAGTTTGACTGACTGTACACTTAGCCCTGTTGACTCAGTATTTCTATGGATAATTTTGATAGAGTTTAGAAGTGAGGATGCTTAGATGGCTAAAACTCTAAGTGACAGACTCAAGAATAAAAATGGTCAACTGACAGCAACACACTGAGCCAAAACCGTTGAAATGAGATTAAGCAGAAACAAGTTTCAAGTTCTGTTTAGGTTCAGAAAGTCAGCTGCATGAGTGAGCTTGTTTGGCCACAGTACAGATGGCAGAGGTCTGGGATTTCCATTTGATGACAACCATAAAATAAGCCAATGGTATGATGTGGCTGTTCAAAAAACAGACTAGCACAATCTTGGGTTGCATTAATGAAATATTGTGTGTAGTACAATAGAGGTGATAGAAAAGACAATTTCACCAAATTCTGTGAGATGATTTATGGGATGAAGTGTCAAACTCGTTACATTATATTTTAAGACTTCTCCAATTGGAATATGTTCAGAAAAAGACACACAGAATTTTGAAAATTCTCTTTTGAGGCAAGGACAGAAGTAAAAGAGTATTGTTTTCCTTCAGGAGGAAAGACCAAGGAGATATTTACAGAGTGCTTTTGTCTATGTGGCAAGCTTTCATGTTTAAGAAGCCATATAATGCTAATCTAGAATATTGGTTTAAAGCTAGAGAAATGAAGATTTTGATCTAACATGAGGAACAAAATCGTGTTGTCCAAAACTATTGGTTTGTGGCTAATGTGAAGGAAGATACCTTGCACTAGAGTCATTTAATCCAAAAGATTCATCCCAGAGTAGGGACTTGGATTAGATGGTATATCAGTTAGTTATCTATCACTGCATAACAAATTACTTCTAAAGTTATAGGCTTAAAAATTTATTTTGCCTTAGTTTTTATGGGTCAGGAATTCAGAAGGGTTTGTCTGGGTAGTTCTCACTTGACGTGTCTCATGCAGTTGCAGCTATATATTGACAGTAGTTGCAACCATATAAAGAAGTCTTACTGAACTGATTGTCCAAGGTACCTCACTCAGGTTTTCCTGGCACTTGGCTGAGAGCTTAGCTGGGGCTGCCACTGGAGCATGTATATGTGATTTTTTTTTTCTGTGTCCTCAACTTCTGCACATTATAGTTTCTTCAAGATATTTGGTGTTCTTACATTTAAGCTCATGGATATAAATAACAGCATGAGGCCCAGTGCTCAAGACAGAAGCTGCATTACCCACTATGATATAGCCTCAGAAATTGTGCTACATCTTTAGACCATTTGCAAGTAAGTCCGAAGCCCTTATTGATGGATGAAAGAGGGATGTAATCCCACTTTTGATGGAAAGAGGATCCAAAATTTGTGGGCATTTAAAAATCTGCCACAGATGATCTCTTAACTTCCAGATTGAAGCCTCTGATTTTATGTTAATTACTGATGGTAAGGTTTTTTAGGGAAATAGGTAATGTAGATGTTATCTTCTAAAAGTTTGGGGTTAATATCTGAGCTTTCTTGACATTATTCATTGGTACTATCACATAAAGGATTTTTAGTTTAATTTTATACACACGTATACAGGATATGAGAAGTGCAAAACTAAAGTAATTTATTGGAAATTATAAATATAAATATATAAATCAGGAGAGTTCAGCTGGTTTAGACTAGTGGTAAGGCCATGATAAGACCAGGCATACAATTGACAAGCTCAGACAATGGAGGCTTCTACACTTACCTTGTTGGGTAGAAATATCTATTGGAAATAAAAATTTAATTTATTTTTTTTCTTTTTGAGATGGAGTCTCACTCTGTCACCCAGGCTGGAGTGCGGTGGCAAGATCTCTGCTCACTGTAAGCTCCGCCTCCCAGGTTGATGCCATTCTCCTGCCTCAGCCTCCCGAGTAGCTGGGACTACAGGCACCAGCCACCATGCCCGGCTAATTTTTTTTTGTGTGTGTATTTTTAGTAGAGTCGGGGTTTCACCGTGTTAGCCAGGAGGGTCTCCATCTCCTGACCTCATGATCGCCCGCCTCGGCCTCCAAAGTGCTGGGATTTACAGGCGTGAGCCACCCTGCCCGGCCCCCCAAATTTAAATTTAATCACGGTGTTTGGTGACAGATAAACTTTGAGAGTTGTGCCTTATGAAGTTGTGCTCATCCACATGGAGACCTAACTCTTAACAGAATCTCAATTCCAACAACCACCGAAGACAGTATATGTGTGCTGGTTTCCGGTACTCATCATCTTGACAACTTCTAAGGGCCTTGATTCATACCTACCTGTTGCTCTCATCTGCCCACTAGAGTTTGATGTGACCTTGGGTTCTCCTGATACCTGACCCTGCCATACCCTAACACTACTACTACTATAACTAGATTTTAGCCCTTTTTCTACTTCTTAATGGCATCTGACACCAGCCCAACCTGGATTTGCCTTGATGTCCCTAGGAGGTGCTGACAATCTCTCCACCCTTATCACATTGCTGAGATTCACCTATTTCTTTTCTTTTCTTTTTTTTTTCTTTTTTTCTTTTTTCTGAGACGGAGTTTCGCTCTGTCGCCCAGACTGGAGTGCAGTGGCGCGTTCTTGGCTCACTAGGAGCTCCATCTCCCGGGTTCACACCATTCTCCTGCCTCCGCCTCCCGAGTAGCAGGGACTACAGGCGCCAGCCACCATGCTCGGCTAATTTTTTTTGTATTTTTAGTAGAGATGGGGTTTCACCGTGTTAGCCAGGATGGTCTCCATCTCCAGACTTCATGATCTGCTTACCTCGGCCTCCCAAAGTGCTGGGATTACAGGCGTGAGCCACCGGAGATTCACCTATTTCTAATTACCCTTTAGAGATTCTAGTAAAAGGACTTTGTTTCTCATAGATTTTTTTTCTCACTTGGGGAAGAATATCTATGTTTTTATAGAGTAGCCTCTAAACAACTAAATATTTGGTGGAGTTGATCGGACTCAAGTCCTTTCTTAGTGTTTTCCTCTGCTCTTTTTATCTTCTCTTAAGATGAAGAAAACAGAAATAGTAATTAATGACTTGCCTTTTCTATCAGTTTTTTTTTTTACTGACTCAAATTTTAATTATCTTCTTTTACACTGATTGGCGCTTTTTTGGACATAGTTTGCAGAATATTTCCCAGAATTCCTGGCTGCCGCTTTACTTGTACCTCTCAAAGAGGTATTAGCCGTACTTTCAAAGATGATTTTGTTGAAAAAGTATAATCTGACACTTGCACAGTAAATACTCTTCATATTTTCATAGTTTGACCGTAATTTTATTTCAAATCCTACTTCCATTTACTAGACCAAAATAGACCTCTAGGTGAGAAAAAGCACCAGCTATAGCTTGACAGATGAAACAAATAATAACAATTTTTTATTATAAAATATTACCTTAATTAGGACTTCCCCCTTGGTGTACAAAGTGCTGTGAAGAGTCATGAGAGCTAAATGGCACTTATCAATGTCCCCATGGATGGGAACTCACAAATAGGTAATCTGGATAAACAACATGCTGGATTTCAAGGATTGTAAGGAGACTCTTACTCTTTTTTTCCCCTTTAAAGCACAAAAACATACTCATTTGCGACAAAGCTACAAAACAATCCCTGCAAGAAGTGCAAATCTTCTTCACCAATACTCTTTCTGGTGGAATATTTCCACCCCAGGCTAATTTTAAACTTCTTCAGACCTTTCATGTACAGCCCGGTTTGTGGTAACCCAATTGTGTCAGATGTATCAACCCATCCAGGTATACGCTCAGAGTTCAGGCCAACATTTGGCCAATGTCTGCAAAGTCTGGTTAAATAGATTATTTACTTTTTTGGAAGCTGAAAAAGAGCTGAAATATGGTTTGAGTTTTTGCGTCAAATGTTTTCTTGAAAAATCAGAGACTTTACTGCTGTAAAATGTCCAGTGATGGAGTAAGAATATACAAGAAGGCAGCTTGTTTTTCAGCAATATATATGCTTTTATTAAAGCATCAGGAACTCATATCCTGTATTATTCTTGAATCATTACTGGTGGTTACGACCATACTATTAGCATAATCAAAAGAATGTCAAAAAAGAGAAGGCAGGGAAGATTCTCCTGAGGTCATTATTGCTTGATAAATTTGGGGTGTTTGACTGTTCTCTAGAATTGTGAACCGAAAAATATTGGGTTACTTTGGACAGGTAAAAACTTGCCATTTCATTATCTCAGAGTAACAATGATGGATCCGGAACCTGAGTTGTGGGGTCGCTCATGGCAAGAGGCAATTGAAAAGATGGGAACAGATGTTAAACTTCCTCTTACTAGAGACTGCATCTGAACAGCCAAACCGTTGAAACAGAGCAATCAATTGAACACCACCAAATTCTAGAGGAAAAGATCACAAGTGTCAGACCAAAAAAAAGCAGTTTTTGTTGTTGTTTTGTTTTGTGGAGATCAACACTGTAATAAAGCTCAACATTTTTCAGTGTTCAGATGACTTAAAACAAGAAGAAAAACAACATGTTGATAACTTTTATGCAATTTACAAGTGATTACGGAAAGTGCAGTCATGTTTACTAATGGAAAAAGAAAAGAAAAAAACGTATTTATTTTTTAATGAGGACAAATAGAGTCCTGGCCAGTTAAAAAATTTCTACTAATGAGGAATAACATTCTTTGTAGAAAATTAGACATAAATAAAGCACAGGTAGTAACAAATAAAACAACAGCAACAAAAGTAAAACCCAAACACATCATGATTCTTGCTTAAATAATTACTGATAAAATATATCTAATCTATATAGTACTTCTAAGGGTTTTTATGCACATATGTTAAATATATATTTAAAATATTAAAAATATTGAGTAGATAAATTAAGTAGATCTTATTTTGTACTGTATTTTATGCATACTTTTTAAGTTAGTATATGATGTTCATGTCATATTTTTCTAAGCCCATTACTTCTGGTTATATCCTATTTTATTATAAAGATACAGCAACTGACTTTTGAGTAAGAACTTGCTGTTGAATACTTAGGTTTATTGGCCATTCGAAAAAATTAATAAACACTACTATGACAAATCAGCTTGTAAATTAAATGTTACATAACTATGTAATTTTTCTCCTCAGGAAGAATTCTTGAAAGTGTAAAGCCTTCAGTGACTTCTCATTGGCTATAGAATAAAGTCAGGTTTTCTCACTTGGGCTCATATTTCTTCCACTCAGTTCCAGTCACACTGGACATATGATTAGTCTATTCATTGAGAGTTTGGCTTTCCTCCAGCTGGGCACCTAGTAAGAATGCATTTCCTGGGCCCTTTTGTTGAGGTCCCATGACTAGCCTTATTATTATTTTTTAAAAATTATTTTTTTAGTTACATATTAGATGTATTTATTTATGAAGTACATAACATAGTTTGATACAGGCACACAATGCATAATAATCACTTCATGGTAAATGGGCATCTGTCCTCTCAGGTATTTATCTTTTTTATTACAAACAATCCAGTTATGCTCTTTTAGTTATTTTAAAATGTGCAATTAAATTATTTTTGACTATAGTCATACTGTTGTACTATTCAATGCTAGATCTTATTTTTTCTTTCTAAATCCTTTTTGTATCCATTAACCATTCGTACTTCCCCCACACCCTCACTACCCTTCCAAGCCTCTGATAACCACTCTTCTACTCTCTATCTCCATGAGCTCAATTGTTTTAATTTTTAGATCTCAAATAAGTGAAAATATGCAAGGTTTGTATGTCTGTGCCTGGCTTATTTCACTTAACATAATGACCTTTAGGCCTTTTAGCCTTTTCGTCTTACCGTGGTGACTGATAATACTCCAGACAAAGGCTGATTTATCAAATGGATCCAGAGTGAGAGGAATGATCAGCAGAGCTGATTAGAGCAATGTCAATTCACAATTGCTATAAAATGTGAGTACAAAATAAAACTTTGGGCCACACATGGTGGTTCATGCCCATAATCCTAGCACTTTGGGAGGCTTAGGTGAGCAGACCACCTGAGGTCAGGAGTTCGAGACCAGCCTGACCAACATGGTAAAACCCTGTCTCTACTAAAACCACAAAAATGCTGAGTGTGGTGGCACACACTTGTAATCCCAGCTATTTGGAGGTTGAGGCAGGAGAATCAACTGAACCTGGGAGGTGGAGGTTGCAGTGACCTGAGATAGTGTCATTGCACTCCAGCCTGGGTGACAAGAGTGAAACTCTTTCTCAAAGAAAAGGAAAGGAAAGGAAAGGAAAAAGAAAAAAGAAAAGGAAAGAAAAGAGGGAAAGAAGGAAGGAAGGAAGAGAAAGAGAGAGAGAGAAAGAAAGGAAGGAAGGAAGGAAGGAAGAAAGAAGAGAGAAAAAAGAGAGAAAGAAAGAAAGAAATTTTGGTAGTTTAAATCACTGAAATGTTAGGCTGTTAGGCTTGTTTATTACTGCAACATAGCATGGCTTACCCTGACTGATACACTGACCTTTATATGCTTCATTCCTTTTCCTTCTTTATATTATTTGTACATATTATTACATTTGTCTGTCACTTCCCTTCATTTACTAGTAAATATTTACTTACTCAATTCTTTAAGGTTCACTGCACTCTAGGAAATTTTGCCAAAATTCTGGGACTGCCCAATTTACCTTTATTATAGGCATTTTTAAGTCCACATAAATCTTTCTCAGTGCTTGCCAAAATGGCAGTTTTGCATTGTTTACTTTATTAGTATGCCTTTTTTTGGTAATGTGTATCTTGTCTTACAGATCATAATCACTGTAAGAGGTAGATATTTTACAAAGTGCTTGGCACATAATTATCACTCAATAAATTATTTATTTAATGAATAAATAAACATCAAGACACATTTCTAAGTTTTATCATTTTCTAGACAAATTGATCTCTGAAAACACTTCATACCATATTGCATGAAAATGACCACTCCTCTTAACCTGTATCAATAGCTTGCGAAATAAAAAGATCTCATTGCTTATTGTTTTAATTTTAATTTCTTTCAAAGTATGAAATATTTTTATTGCTTCATTTGTTGTTTATATTTCTTGTGGCCTATTCATATTTTTTGCTCAATTTGAGTTGGGTTTAAATCACTTATAATTGAAAGGGTATTGAATGATGTAAAATACTGAAGCAATTCAGGTTTGTTCTGCTCTGTGGATATTGCGTGTCACATCTTTCTGGGTATCTCTTCCTTTCTGACTTTTTCCAGAACATTCTGAGTGTGAAAATCACTAACTTGACAATATCAAAGGTATTGAGCAGCTAGTAATAAGGAAATATTTTTATTCCTAGTCCACTAATTTTCATTCTGCAGAATGTTTTTAAGAATCCCATGAGGAGACCCAGATAACTAATAGGACAGTATTTGGACTGTGAAGGTATTATCAAGTCACTAATACTTTAGAACTCTGATAATAACTATCTTGTCTAGCTGTCAGTTCACCAAACGAACTAAACTCAGTCATGTATACACAAACCAAAACCGCACAAATAATAGCCTAATTTCTGTTACGATACGTAGGACATGGCATAATGAGATCAATTGTAAGCTAATTGTTTTCTATTCTCTGGACCCAGATAATTCAAAGTATGAATAAACTCATTCAAAATAAATACGTTTATCTATGCTTTGTGGTTCCCACTTCTGGTCAAATGCATTCTTTTATTTTCCTATAAGGGTTTCCTCTACAAAAAGTCACAAAATAAGTTTTCTATTAAGATTTTTCATCTTTAGCCTTAAAATATAAATCCTGTTCTCTTTGTAGGAAGAGCTAATTTCAGGTGCATTCTATTTCCTAGTGAAAATGCTCTATATTTATGTATGTGTATATATATGCACATATATATTTATATATATGTCAAAAATGTATATACACACTTCCTAATTTGATCCTGACATTCACATGAAAATTCTAGAGGGCCAACTTTGCAATGTTGAGCTTCATTACAGTGTTGATCTCCACAAAACAAAACAACACAAAAACTGCTTTTTTTTGGTCTGACACTTGTGATCTTTTCCTCTAGAATTTGGTGGTGTTCAATTGATTGCTCTGTTTCAGTGAAGCAAACTGCATTTCCAGATTTAGAGTGCACCATCTGTTATAGTGGTATGTTGAAGGAATTATTAATAAATATCTCATATATGTTGTGCATTGTTTCAGAAAGCAGATACCTGCAGAGAGGACCAACACCAGTGTCCACTAGATTCACTGAGCTGTCTTGGTGTCTGAGTTTCCCACCTTGTCACAATCATGATATCCTTTGCTTTGTGTTGGGCTGGCCTACAATATATTACTGTTCTATGTACCACACACATGTGCCACAGATGGTCATTTTTAATTTCAGAACTCAACTGTAATAAATTCAGCACATTCATATTTGGCTAAGATTAAGTGCTGGGAGGGTATCACGGAAAACTCATCAGTCAAGTCCATCTCTAACTAAGCAGTGGTGATTCCATTTCTACAAAATAAATCTTTGTTATTCTCTCTCCTCTGCCTCACAACCTATTTTCTTTCTTTGCAAGGAAGATGTAAATCGAATCCACACGCTAACATTTGCTTTCAAGCTGTGCAAAAGAACTCAGGGTTTTGGTATTTCGTTTAAACAGACCTTTCTGAGGGACATGCTAATAACTGTGAAAGTCAGAGTGGGTCCTGGGTTTCTTTTTGCTCTTTGTTTGGAATCTGCATTTATTTTATTTATTTTATTATATTTATCTAAATCAAATTAGAAGGCAGCTGGATCATCAGCAGCAATTCTAGTGGAATCACTCTGTTGAGGGCATGATCTGATTTCTGTACTCAGGTCAAGAAAGAAGACAACGTCTTCAGATGGGCATGTGTTGCAAAAATATTAATACCAGATAAAATTGGACAAAACAATCATGAAGGAGCCCACAGAGATTAATATGTGATTGTTAGGGATGTGAGAGAGTGAGAGAGGGTGACTAAGGACTAAATGAGGTACATATGAATAGGGTTGCTGGAAAAGATGAACTCTCAGGAACACTGAGAAGAACATTATTTAGGTTTGGAAAAGATTTTTTCACCATGGAGTTTCTTCCACCTCCTTGCCTTGAATATAACCTGTGATTCCTCAGAGGGCACTTCTTTCCTTGTAAGCCTCTTAAAGCAGTGACATTTCTTTTCTCTGGCTCTATGTGCCTCTGAGTTTGCAGGTGTGTTGGTATACACCTTACTTCTCATTGCCACTTTGAATTTATACTATCCTGGCATAGGACCTTCTCCGTCCTCTGATTTTCTCCTCTAACCAGATCTTGGTCACTCCTTTCATTTATCAAATACTTGGGCAACTGGCCTATAGATTTCTTCTTCATCCCAATTCTTTATCTTCCACATATCTTTCCTTGTACTCATCCCTTCCAAGTTGCCTTAGCTGCCCCTTCCCACAGTCACTCCTTGAACTTTGTCTGGACCTTGAACTGCTCAACTTTCATGAATTCTCAGTCATACACTAAGCACAATGTAGTCTCCTTCCCAATTTTCTGTCCAACTTGAACTATGGTCCACTGTCATTATTCTCTCTCTCAATAGACCCCTATCCATTCTTTCTTTCAATTCACTCATTTTTTTCTTTATTTCTCTCCATTTAAATCTTATACTCCCAAATTTATTATTGCAATAATATTCTTGCCAGTAACCCAGCTAGCACTGGCTCTTTTGTTCATATTTACATTGTAATATCTTAATTTTGACCCCATTTAATTGCCATCTTTGTGTTTACATTTGAACAAATCCACATGGCAGATATGCTATGCTATTTCATGAATTACACATTCTTGGTCACCAGTCTCAATAGTTCCATTTTCCTGGCCATTTTATTATGATCTATGGTCAATTTATTCTTTTTACTCTTCATGAAGGTCATTTCAAATAAACTCCACTCTTCTCAATGTCTAACCCCTCTTCTCCCTTAGTGTCAGATGATATCACTTCCAGTTAAGTCCTATCCCTCTAGCTGGCTTTTGTATCTTATCTTTTCCAGTCATTTTATTAACTTGGATTATTTATCCTTTTCTCCCTTAAATATTTAGCCTGGATCCTTCCCATTGTTTTTTGAATAGGCTGAACTTTCCACATGAAATATTAATTAAACAATCT
Source organism: Mandrillus leucophaeus (assembly GCF_000951045.1). Taxonomy (NCBI): domain Eukaryota; kingdom Metazoa; phylum Chordata; class Mammalia; order Primates; family Cercopithecidae; genus Mandrillus; species Mandrillus leucophaeus. The sequence continues at coordinate 1,659,062 of NW_012099876.1, read as the reverse complement.
ACCATCCTCTAGCTACAATCCTATATCTTTCTTTTCACTGTCTGTAATTGTTAATTTTGTGTGTTAACTTGGCTAGGCTATAGTAATCAGTTGTTTGGCCAAACACTAGTCCATATGTTGCTGTAAAGGTATTTCGTAGATGTGATTAACATTTACAATGAACAGACTTCATGTAAGGCAAACTACCTTCCATAATGTAGGTGGTTCTCATCCTATCAGTTGAAGATCTTAAGAATGAAGATGGAGGTTTCCCAAGGGAGAAGGAATTATTTCTCCAGACTTTAAGATAGACATTCTACCTGAGTTTCTAGCCTCCAAATTCAAGACAGCCACATCAACTTCTACCTGAATTTTCAGACTGCCCACTTGCCTACGGATTTCAGACTTACCAACCTCTATGACTATGTGAGCCGATTTATTAAAAGCTCTCTATCTCTAATATTGTGTATATATATATTATTAATATTATATTATATATAGACACACACAGAAAAGCACACACACACATACACACACACACGCCAATGTCACTTTCTCAGTGAGAACTTTCCTGACCATACCGTTTATGATTACAACCCCTTTCCCTTGTAGCACTTCCTGTGTTCCCTGTGTATAAGCAGCTGCTTATATTTGTTCAGTTAGTGTCCTCTGGTATGATCACATAAGCTCCTGGAAGACAGGACTTTTTTTTTCCTTTTTTCATCGTCCTGTATCCCTGTTATCTAGAACAATTCATAAAATCATTTTATTTATGAGATGAATAAGTGAGCAAATAATGAATCTGACTTTTACAATAAAAAAATCTTTATGTAATACTTGTATGGTATGCGATAATGTATTTTAAGTAGCAGTTTGTATTACTACTGAAGTTTTATTAGATTATGTAAATTGAATCTTTAATAGTCTTCAAATCCAAACTGTATAAATGTTATATCATTTAAACTGAGAACAGATGCTATTTACTGATAAAAGTAAAATTATAGAATTACAAAATTTAAAAATGGTTATAAAATTATAAAATTAAAAAGTATGATTGGTTGACAAGTAAATTTAAAATGGCATGCTATATCATGTTTTGTTAGAGGATAGAAGCTCGTTACAATATATTTTGAAATGTAGTTATATATTTATGTCATCATAAATACAATCACTTTTGTGATCTGATTTTTGGAATATTCCCTTTTTGCAACAGGAATCAGCTGGTATATTGTTCTAAAAAGTGTGTTTATTTCTAAGTTATAAGAGATATATTTTCTCTTTTTAATCATAAATTTTCTAAGAGCTAAAGTTATTCTGATTTGGTCTGCAGGAATTTTATCCAGAAGAATGAAATGTCCTGATTTAGTGCTGGTCATTTTGAGAAAATTTATATAATTAGTATAATTTATGTGATCTCTCTATTATAATTGATGCTTTTTAGCAATCAAGTCCTAGACAGGATATTTCTCACCTTCCTGTGAACTCTCATGATATTTTGCTGACACTTCTAAAGGACAGCCCACAGTATACGTTAGATTTTTATTGTCTTATATCCAACACAATGTTACAGTCAACATTGTGGGGACTGTATTAATTCCTGACATACAATAGCTACTTAGTAAGTGCTTCTTGCCTGAATGAATGAATGGATGAGCACTATCAGAATAGGTGTTTAACCATCCTAACAATAAGATTGCTATAATTTCAACTTTATATTTTCATTTTAAGCAAATGTGCTCTTCAGTGGGTTATAGAAAACATACTTCACTGTTTATCGCCTACTCCCATTCCAATAATGTTATGCTTACTTGTCTCCCTCCTGATAGTCCACCAATGATTCTGAAACCATGTGATGACTTAGATCCTTGCTATGCAATGTGTGATCCAGTGATAAGCTGCATCAGCATCCCCTACAAGCTTGCTAGAATCACGGACCCTCTCCAGACCCTACTAAATCAGACTCTGCACTTGACCAGGATCCCAAAAAGATCTATAAGATCCCAAGCACATCAATACTTGAGATACTCGAGAAGCACTGCTCTGGATCAATGATTTTCCTTTCCTTCCTTCTCCTTTCCCATCATCTTTCCCCGCTTCCTCTTTCTTTCTCAAACAGAGCATTTTTAAAAATAAAAGTTTATAGAGAACTTGGTATATGAAACTGTTTTTTTTTTATTATTATTATACTTTAAGTTCTAGGGTACATGTGCATAACATGCAGGTTTGTTACATATGTATACTTGTGCCATGTTGGTGTGCTGCACCCATCAACTCGTCAGCACTCATCAACTCGTCATTTACATCAGGTATAACTCCCAATGCAATCCCTCTCCACTTCCCCCTCCCCATGATAAGCCCCGGTGTGTGATGTTCCCCTTCCCGAGTCCAGGTGATCTCATTGTTCAGTTCCCCACCTATGAGTGAGAACATGCGGTGTTTGGTTTTCTGTTCTTGTGATAGTTTGCTGAGAATGATGGTTTCCAGCTGCATCCATGTCCCTACAAAGGACACAAACTCATCCTTTTTTATGGCTGCATAGTATTCCATGGTGTATATGTGCCACATTTTCTCAATCCAGTCTGTCACTGATGAACATTTGGGTTGATTCCAAGTCTTTGCTATTGTGAATAGTGCCGCAATAAACATACGTGTGCATGTGTCTTTATAGCAACATGATTTATAATCCTTTGGGTATATACCCAGTAATGGGATGGCTGGGTCATATGGTACTTCTATGAAACTGTTAATGTGACATTTTATTCCTACAACTTCCTGTATGAATTCAAATAAAAAATCACTTTTAAAATAATATTATAAATAATAGTAAGGTCATAATGATATGTTTGATATTGGTTACTGGCTTTTATGGTTCTCAGTTATAGCATTTAATTCATTAAATGTGTCAGCATTCAATTTATTTATATTATTTGTTTTGATTAAAAAGTCAAGAAAATTCCACTCATTTGAAACCATAATTACATGTATTAACTTTTTTCTTTTTTTGTTAAACCTTGTTTTATACTGTTAAGATTAACTGAACTGAAAACCTGAAGGTGAATTATTAGGGCACTATTATTTTGTTATAAATTGCAAACAATATCTTATAATTGGTAGCATTCCTTATTGTAATTGTAAAAGTCAAACAACAAAAGGCCAAAACGTATCATATAAAGGTAATGCAGTAATATGCAATTATTAAAATATGAGGGACTGCTATATGTGAACTTATTATTAAACAACTGCTTTGACAGAAGCTTCCTTTGAGTGATAAATGTAAGCCTTTACTGAGGCTTGAATATAAGATACAGGAGCTAGTGCTGTAGCCCCTTGATCTTCAAATATTGTCTGGGTATAACAACATCAGTATTGCCTGGGAACTACTCAGAAATGCAGAATCTCAGGCTCTCCCTGGAGAACACTGAATCAGAATCACTGAGAGTGGGGCCCAGAAATCAGTGTTAACAAGTCATCTGTGAGATCTGATGCAGTTCCAATTGAGGGGGTGCTGGGGTACAAGTCCATACACTTGGACATTGTAACTATATAAATATATATAGGCCAGAGGTGACATAGAGGCCAGTTCAGAAGCCCTAGGGTAGTCCAAGTCTTAATTAATGATTCATTTATAAGCATTTTAAATATTTGTAGATAGAAGGTAGAAGGAGATGCATTTAAATTTCATGTAAAAGAAATTCTTGAATGCAAATGATTATTCCAATATATCCACTTTATAGTATAAATTAAATATTTGTTTTGATTTTATAGTAATGTTTTACAAACAGATAATTATATTTCAAACAGAAATGTGGATTAAAATGTCTGGAAGTCCTGAGATAAAATCCCACCTCTACTGTGTAGTTGGTCACAATTTGCTGAGACAGAAAGGAAGAAAGAGACAGTTAAGACTCTGGGGTCTCTGGAAACTAGGCAAATGGTATTAGATAAGAAGAAAAAACCTCTGGCTAAGAATGTGGAGAGATAGGGAGCTTCTAGGCTGAGGCAGGGAGGAATTACATACTTAGGAACTATAAGCCCATTGGTATGGATGTAGGGTTTTGCAGTCTGATGGACAAAAAAATGTCATCTTCTTCTCTTTTGATTTTTAAACACTTTATTAAGATTTAATTCACTGCCGGGCATGTTAGCGCATGCCTGTAATCCCAGCACTTTGGGAGGTCGAAGCTGGCAGATCACTTGAGGTCAGGAGTTCAAGACCAGCCTGGCCAATGTGGCAAAACCCCATCTCTACTCAAAAACAAATATTAGCTGGGCATGGCTGCAGATGCCTGTAATCCCAGCTACTTGGGAGGCTGAGGCAGGAAAATCACATGAACCCAGGAGGTGGAGGTTGCAATGAGCTGAGATCATGCCACTGCACTCCAGCCTGAGTGACAGAGTGAGACTTGGTCTCAAAAATAATAAACAAGAAAATGCTGAGAGATTTTTTTGTCTCCACCAGGCCTGCCTTACAAGAGCTTCTGAAGGAAGTAGTAAGTATGAAAAGGAAAAATCATTACCAGCCACTGCAAAAACATGCCAACATGTAAAGAGCACTGATGCTAGGAAGAAACTGCATTAACTAACAGGCAAAATAACCAGCTAACATCATAATGACAAGATCAAATTCACACATAACAATATTAACCTTAAATGTAAATGGGTTAAATGCCCCAATTAAAAGACACAGACTGGTAAATTGCATAAAGAGTCAAGACCCATCAGTGTGCTGTATTCAGGAGACCCATCTCACCTGCAAAGACACATATAGGCTCAAAATAAAGGGATGGAGGAATATTTGCCAATAAAATGGAAAGAAAAAAAAAAAAAAGCAGGAGTTGCTTGCAATCCTAGTCTCTAACAAAACAGACTTTAAACCAACAAAGATAAAAAGAGACAAAGGACATTACATAATGGTAAAGGGATCAATGCAACAAGAAGAGATAACTATCCTAAATATATATGCCCTCAATACAGGAGCACCCAGACTCATAAAGCAAATTCTTAGAGACCTACAAAGAGACTTAGACTCCCACACAATAATAATGGGAGACTTTAACACCCCACTGTCAATATCAGACAGATCATTAAGACAGAAAATTAACAAGGATATTCAGGACTTCAACTCAGTTCTAGACCAAGCAGACCTAATAGACATCTACAGAACTCTCCACCCCAAGTCAACAGAATATACATTCCTCTCAGCACCATGTCACACTTATTCTAAAATTGACCACATAATTGGAAATAAAACACTCCTTAGCAAATGCAAAAGAACAGAAATTATAACAAACAGTCTCTCAGACTACAGTGCAATCAAATTACAACTCAGGATTAAGAAACTCACTCAAAACAGCACAACTACATGGAAACTGAACAAACTGCTCCTGAACGACTACTGGGTAAATAATGAAATTAAGGAAGAAATAAAGAAGTTCTTTGAAACCGATGAGAACAAAGACACAATGTACCAGAATTTCTGGGACACAGCTAAAGTAGTGTTTAGAGAGAAATTTATTCCACTAAATGTCTACAGGAGAAAGCAGGAAAGATCTAAAATTGACACCCTAACAACACAATTAAAATAATTAGAGAAGCAAGAGCAAACAAATTCAATAGCTAGCAGAATACAAGAAATAACTAAGATCATAGTGGAACTGAAGGAGTTAGAGAAATGAAAAACCCTTCAAAAAAATCAATGAATTCATGAGCTTTTTTTTTTTTTTTTTTTTAAAGATTAACAAAATAGACCACTAGCCAGACTAAGAAAAAAGAAAAGAGAGAAGAATCAAATAGACACAATAAAAAAATGATAAAGGGGATATCACCACTGATCCCACAGAAATACAAACTACCATCAGATAATACTATAAACATCTCTGTGCAAATAAATGAGAAAATCTAGAAGAAATGGATAAATTCCTGGAAACATACACCCTCCCAAGACTAAATCAGGAAGAAGTCGAATCCCTGAATAGAACAATGACAAGTTCTGAAACTGAGGCCATAATTAATAGTCTACCAATGAAAAAAAAAAAAAAAAAGCCCAGGACCAGACAGATTCACAGTTCAATTCTACCACAGGTACAAAGAGGAGCTGGTACTATTCCTTCTAAAACTATTTCAAACAATAGAAAAAGAAGGACTCCTCCCTAACTCATTTTATGACGCCAGCATCATCCTGATACCAAAATCTGGCAGAGACACAACAAAAAAAGAAAATTTTGGGCCAATATCCGTGATGAACATTGATGCCAAAATCCTCAATAAAATACTGGCAAACTGAATCCAGCAACACATCAAAAAGCTTATCCACCTTGATCAAGTCAGCTTCATTCCTGGGATGCAAGGCTGATTCAACATATGCAAATCAATAAACATAATTCATCATATAAACAGAACCAATGACACAAACTACATGATTATCTCAATAGATGCAGAAAAGGCCTTTGATAAAAATCAACACCCCTGAATGCTAAAAACTCAATAAACTAGGTATTGATGGAACATATCTCAAAATAATAAGAGTTATTTATGACAAACCCACAGTCAATATCATACTGAATAGGCAAAAGCTGGAAGCATTCCCTTTGAAAACTGGCACAAGACAAGGATGCCCTCTCTCACCACTCCTATTCAACATAGTATTGGAAATTCTGGCCAGGGCAATCAGGCAAGAGAAATAAATAAAAGATATTCAAATAAGAAGAGAGGAAGTCAAATTGTCTCATTTGCAGATAACATGATTGTATATTTAGAAAACTCCATCGTCTCAGCTCCAAATCTCCTTAAGCAAATAAGCAACTTCAGCAAAGTCTCAGGATACAAAATCAATGTGCAAAAGTCATAAGCATTCCAATACACCAATAACAGGCAAACAACCAGATCATGAGTGAACTCCCATTCACACTTGCTACAAAGAAAATAAAATACCTAGGAATACAACTTACAAGGGATGTGAAGGACCTCTTTAAGGAGAACTACAAACCACTGCTCAAGGAAATAAGAGAGGACACAAACAAATGGAAAAACATTCCATGCTCTCATGGATAGGAAGAATCAATATTGTGAAAATGGCCATACCACCCAAAGTAATTTATAGATTCAATGATATCCCTATCAAGCTACCATTGAGTTTCTTCACATAATTAGAAAAAGCTGCTTTAAATTTCATATGGAACCAAAAAAGAGCCCGTATAGCCAAGATAATCCTAAGCAAAAAGAACAAAGCTGGAGGCATCACACTACTGCAAGTATGTGTGACTTGTAGCTATACTACAAGGCTACAGTAATCAAAACAACACAGTACTAGTTCTAAAACAGATATATAGACCAATGGAATGAACAGAGGCCTCAGAAATAATGCCACACATCTACAACCATCTGATCTTTGACAAGCCTGAGAAAAACAAGCAATGGGGAAAGGATTCCCTAGTTAATAAGTGGTGTTGGGAAAACTGGCTAGCCATACGCAGAAAACTGAAAATGGACCCCTTCTTTACACCTTATACAAAAATTAACTCAAGATGGATTAAAGACTTAAATGTAAGACCTTAAACCATAAAAACCCTAGAAGAAAACCTAGGCAATACCATTTAGGACATAGGCATGGGCAAAGACTTCATGACTAAAACACCAAAAACAATGGCAACAAAAGCCAAAATTGACAAATGGGATCTAATTAAACTAAAGAGCTTCTCCACGCAAAAGGAACTATCATCAGAGTGAACACGCAACCTACAGAACGGGAGAGAATTTTTGCAATCTATCCATTTGACAAAGGGCTAATATCCAGAATCTATAAAGAACTTAAACAAATTTACAAGAAAAAAAAACAAAAAAACAAGAAATCTCATCAAAAATGGGCAAAGTATATGAACAGACACTTCTCAAAAGAAGACATTTATGTGGTCAACAAACGTTTGAAAAAAAGCTCATCATCACTGGTCATTAGAGAAATGCAATTCAAAACCACAATGAGATACCATTTCAGGCCAATTAGAATGGTGATCATTAAAAAGTCAGGAAACAACAGATGCTGGAGAGGATGTGAAGAAATAGAAAGCTTTTACACTGTTGGTGGGGGTGTAAATTAGTTCAACCATTGTGGAAGACAATGTGGCAATTCCTCAAGGATCTAGGACCAGAAATGTCATTTGGCCCAGCAATCCCATTACTGGGTATATACCCAAAGGATTATAAATCATTCTACTATAAAGACACATGCACACCTATGTTTATTGCAGCACTGCTTACAATCGCAAAGGCTTGGAACCAACCCAAATGCCCATCAATGATAGACCGGATAAAGAAAGTGTGACACATATAGACCACAGAATACTATGAAGCCATAAAAAAGGATGAGTTCATGTCCTTTGCAGGAGCATTGATGAAGCTGGAAACCATCATTCTCCACAAAGTAATACAGGAACAGAAAACCAAACACTGCATGTTCTCACTCATAAGTGGGAGTTGAACAATGAGAACATGTGGACACAGGGAGAGGAACATCACACACTGGGGCCTGCTGCCAAGTCTGTCCCACAGACTCTGGCCAAGGAACAGATGACAGTAGTACTCAGACACAGGTGATTGTGAAAGGGTGGGCTAGGGGACTGCCGGCACTGGTGGCCGAAGACAGTTAGCAGTCCCCCTAAGCCAGTGATGTTCACATTTATTTAGTACAGATTTAATGACAAAGGCTTGGAACAAACACAATTTGTGGGTAATTAACATTGTTGACCCCCTGAGTAGAGAGCAATCTTGCATGTGAATGATCAAAGGTTGATTTCTGGAGACAGAAGTAAACAAATTTGTCCAGATCAGTTCCTTTACATTCCCTTGTTATCTTGCCTTTGCTCTCAGGCTCCAGATAAGAGAATTTGACTGCCTTCAGCCATAATTTCCTTCTAAAGCTTTTGCAAAACCTCCTGGCCTTTCAAGAAGGTTTGCATCTTTCCTGTAATTTCTCCCACCACCCTGACCAATCTCCTTCAGTGACCTGTTGGTGAGTGGGGTGCTAGGGGAGGGATAACATTAGGAGAAATACCTAATGCAGATGACGGATTAATGGGTACAGCAAACCACCATGGCACATGTATACCTATGTAACAAGCCTGCACATTCTGCACATGTATCCCAGAACTTAAAGTATAATAATAATAATAGTAAATGAGATCCTGTCATTTGCAATAACATAGATGGAACTGGAGCTCATTATGCTAAGTGAAATAAGCCAGGCACAGAAAGACGAACATCACATGTTCTCATTTATTTGTGGGATCTAAAATCAAAATAATTGAACTAATGGACATAGAGAGCAGAAGGATGGTTACCAGAGACTGGGAAAAGTAGAGGGAGGTTGGGGTTCCAGGAAGGAGATGAGGATGGTTAATCAGGTACAAAAAAATCATTAGAAAGAATGAATAAGACCTAGTATTTGATAGCACAATAGAGTGACTATAGTTAACTATTATTTAATTGTACATTTAAAAACAACTAAAAGAGTATAATTGCATTGTTTGTAACACACAAGATAAATACTTCAGGGAATTGATACCTCATTTTACATGATGTGATTATTACACATTGCACACCTGTATGGAAACATCTCATGTTCCCCATAAATATATACACCTAGAATGAACCCACAAAAATAAAAAAAAGTTTAAAAAGTTTTTTTAAGTTATATTTTATTTTTGTTTAGCATATAAAAATTGTACAAAATTTTGGGGACAATGTGATGTTCTGATACATGTATATATTGGGTATTAATCAAATCAGGGTAATTCATTATGGTTTTTATTGGTGTTTCCCTAACAACTAATGTTGTTTTCACGTGCTTATTGCCATTTGTATGCCTTCTTTGGAGAAATACCAGGCACATCTTTTGTGTTTTTGTTATTGAGTTGTAATAGATTTTGTATATTCTCAGTACAAGTCCTTTATCTTCTATGTGATTTGCCTTGATGAAGTATGATTTACCTATTTTTGTTCCTTTTTTTCTCTTGTACTTATGGTGTTATATCTAAGAAGACTTTGCCTAACAATGTCAAAAAAATTTTACTTCTATATTTTCTTCTAAGGGTCTCATAGTTTTAGCTCTTATATTTAGTTCTAGGATTTATTTTTTGCTAACTTTTATTCATGAATTTTCTTTAGTACTCCTATCAAAAATCAATTGACCATAAACGTAAGGATTTTATTTCTGGACTCTGAATACTAAGCCATTGGTTGATATGTTTATTTTTATGCCAATACCGTGCTCTATTATTTTTGTAGTTTTGTAGTAAGTTTAGAATCAGGAACTCTCACATTTTTCTTCTTTTCAACACTGCTTTGACTATGTTGGAATCTTTGGATTTTCATAAGAATTTTAGGATCCATTTTTCAATTTCTGATGGAAAGCCACCTAGATTTTGTTTATTTGCATTAAGTCTATAGATCTGCTACATTTTCTTATATGATTGTAAGTAGCCTCTGCATGTCAGTGAATCCCAAATCTCTGCACTTAATCTGTATATATCTTAGGAATTCTAGACCTGTATATATGACTACTTGGCTAGGTTTGAAGCACCTCAAACTTATCGTACTCTTGATGTTTTTCCTCATCACCTGGACCTCCTCTAGCTTTCTCCCTCCCAGTCAATGGCACTCCTGTTTATCTAGTGGATTATGCCTGTGTATTAGTGCAAATTGCCTTGGCTGTAGATGATTTAGACATAAGAAGTTTCATTTTTCTCTTGGAAATAAAGGCTAGAGGTATGCAGGCCTGGGATTACATAGTCCAAGTTGACAACTAAAGTTACAATTTCACATTTTGTTTCTAGATAGAAGGGTTTAGAAAAAAAAGAGTAAGGTCTTGATGCCATCCTTTAAAGGAAACACGTCAGAAGGCCCCAACACTTCCACTTATATTTTATTGGTCAGTGGTTAGCAAGATGCATGACGATATATAGCTGAAAGTGAGACAGAAACACATAGATCTTATCTGGATCTCTCAGCACATCAAATAAATTTCAGGTTCTATCGTTAAGAAGGAAGGGAGAAGGTGAATATTGGGATAGGAAATCAGTGGACTCTACCACTGCTGACATTTTTACAATCAACCTGTAAAAATCTTTTCCTTTTTTTCCCTTTTCATCCAAACTGTCAATAAATCGTGTTCAGTTTACTTTTCAATACTATATTACATAAGTTCACCTTTGATCTCCAATGCCCTTATATTCAAGCTATCATCATGTTTGCTGGCAGCAACAACTGGCTATTTCTC
>NW_012099876.1:1641064-1647764 GCF_000951045.1 Mandrillus leucophaeus | reverse complement strand
TTATTTGTGGGATCTAAAATCAAAATAATTGAACTAATGGACATAGAGAGCAGAAGGATGGTTACCAGAGACTGGGAAAAGTAGAGGGAGGTTGGGGTTCCAGGAAGGAGATGAGGATGGTTAATCAGGTACAAAAAAATCATTAGAAAGAATGAATAAGACCTAGTATTTGATAGCACAATAGAGTGACTATAGTTAACTATTATTTAATTGTACATTTAAAAACAACTAAAAGAGTATAATTGCATTGTTTGTAACACACAAGATAAATACTTCAGGGAATTGATACCTCATTTTACATGATGTGATTATTACACATTGCACACCTGTATGGAAACATCTCATGTTCCCCATAAATATATACACCTAGAATGAACCCACAAAAATAAAAAAAAGTTTAAAAAGTTTTTTTAAGTTATATTTTATTTTTGTTTAGCATATAAAAATTGTACAAAATTTTGGGGACAATGTGATGTTCTGATACATGTATATATTGGGTATTAATCAAATCAGGGTAATTCATTATGGTTTTTATTGGTGTTTCCCTAACAACTAATGTTGTTTTCACGTGCTTATTGCCATTTGTATGCCTTCTTTGGAGAAATACCAGGCACATCTTTTGTGTTTTTGTTATTGAGTTGTAATAGATTTTGTATATTCTCAGTACAAGTCCTTTATCTTCTATGTGATTTGCCTTGATGAAGTATGATTTACCTATTTTTGTTCCTTTTTTTCTCTTGTACTTATGGTGTTATATCTAAGAAGACTTTGCCTAACAATGTCAAAAAAATTTTACTTCTATATTTTCTTCTAAGGGTCTCATAGTTTTAGCTCTTATATTTAGTTCTAGGATTTATTTTTTGCTAACTTTTATTCATGAATTTTCTTTAGTACTCCTATCAAAAATCAATTGACCATAAACGTAAGGATTTTATTTCTGGACTCTGAATACTAAGCCATTGGTTGATATGTTTATTTTTATGCCAATACCGTGCTCTATTATTTTTGTAGTTTTGTAGTAAGTTTAGAATCAGGAACTCTCACATTTTTCTTCTTTTCAACACTGCTTTGACTATGTTGGAATCTTTGGATTTTCATAAGAATTTTAGGATCCATTTTTCAATTTCTGATGGAAAGCCACCTAGATTTTGTTTATTTGCATTAAGTCTATAGATCTGCTACATTTTCTTATATGATTGTAAGTAGCCTCTGCATGTCAGTGAATCCCAAATCTCTGCACTTAATCTGTATATATCTTAGGAATTCTAGACCTGTATATATGACTACTTGGCTAGGTTTGAAGCACCTCAAACTTATCGTACTCTTGATGTTTTTCCTCATCACCTGGACCTCCTCTAGCTTTCTCCCTCCCAGTCAATGGCACTCCTGTTTATCTAGTGGATTATGCCTGTGTATTAGTGCAAATTGCCTTGGCTGTAGATGATTTAGACATAAGAAGTTTCATTTTTCTCTTGGAAATAAAGGCTAGAGGTATGCAGGCCTGGGATTACATAGTCCAAGTTGACAACTAAAGTTACAATTTCACATTTTGTTTCTAGATAGAAGGGTTTAGAAAAAAAAGAGTAAGGTCTTGATGCCATCCTTTAAAGGAAACACGTCAGAAGGCCCCAACACTTCCACTTATATTTTATTGGTCAGTGGTTAGCAAGATGCATGACGATATATAGCTGAAAGTGAGACAGAAACACATAGATCTTATCTGGATCTCTCAGCACATCAAATAAATTTCAGGTTCTATCGTTAAGAAGGAAGGGAGAAGGTGAATATTGGGATAGGAAATCAGTGGACTCTACCACTGCTGACATTTTTACAATCAACCTGTAAAAATCTTTTCCTTTTTTTCCCTTTTCATCCAAACTGTCAATAAATCGTGTTCAGTTTACTTTTCAATACTATATTACATAAGTTCACCTTTGATCTCCAATGCCCTTATATTCAAGCTATCATCATGTTTGCTGGCAGCAACAACTGGCTATTTCTCTATTTCTGCTCTTTGCCCCCTATATTCCCCAAATACCTGTCACAGGAACATTTTACAAAATGTAAATCTGATAATGTTGTTTCCTAGCTTAAGACTTCCCTGCGGTTCTCATTGCTCTTAGCATCTTTGGAGTTACCTAGGAGGCCTTGCATGGATTGGACCCTACCTGTATCTCCAGGCTTAACTCATACCATGTACTGTTCCCATTCTCTGATTCAGCCACATGGACTTTTCTCAGTTCCTCACACACATTGTGCTTCCTGCTACAGGGTCCTTGCACATACCATTGCTTCTGTTAGAATGCATTTTCCTCCTCTGTCTGACTACTTAAAATTTATGCCTTTTATCCTTCTGATCTCTCTTATGAGGTCAAATTCTCCTATTATAAACTCCCACAGCTTATCTCCTGTGAAATATATAGCACTGTGGTCATCTTACATTTACATGATGATTTTCTATTTGTTCGTCAGTAAGCTCCCTAAAGGCAGACATGATGTCTTTATTTACTCTGTTCTTAAAATAACATTTGATATTTGGTATCATAAATAAATATTGGTTCAATGAATGAATGAAATAATGAATTGAAGAGATCATGGAGAAAACAGAATCATAGTTTCAGAAATATAAAACTAGGACTAATATATTGATGTTATAAAAACTAACTTTGTTGAAAGTAAAAGAACATTATTATACGCAGAAATGCCCTACAACTTAAAAAAAATTTTGTTCCATGATGAGCTCTCAGGAGATCCTGAGAACATGTGTCTACCTTGCATCTTGATAGTGGCAACTTATCTTGTGAATTAACTCATTCATTCACCAAATAGTTGTTGAGAACCTAATGTACCCCTTGTCACTTGCTAGTTGTATGAATTTGGTAAGGCAGTAAGTTTCCGGGTTCAATTTCCTCATTTCCTCATACAATAATAATTGATTTCCCAGGACTCTTTTCAGACAGTTTGCTAAAGTCTACACCTGATATTTTTGTTTCATGACTCTCCTCATCTGTTGATTAATCTACTGGTAATAAATTATTTGCCTTTGAGGTTTACATCTTTCTGATTTAAACAGTTATCAATGAGTGGATTATTTCTTCATATGGGTAATTTGCTGCCACCCTAATGAGCTGTGCTAGGTGTTTGACAAAATACAGCACTGAACAAATTGGAGTTGGTTTCTGATATCATGAAAGTCATAGTATAGTGGAAATGGAGGAAGGTGTAAAAGAATCACAACATAATTAAATGCTAAATTGGAACAGGCATTGTGAGGGTCAAGTTAGGGAATATGCTGTGAACGTGTAGGAGACTAGTGTAGGTGTGGATCTGAGGCAATTTCTCCAGGAAAGTAATATTCTAGCAAAGACTTGGAGGATAAATAAAGAGTTGGACAAAGAATGGGAGAAAACACACTCTAGGCAGGACTGTGAAGATTCCCAGGTAGACGAAAGCTTGTGGTGACTTTCCAGAAGATCGGGGAGGCTGTCACGAGCTGAGACTACTAAGAATATTTATTATGTCTCATCTCAATCCCACTTTTCATGCGACATACTTTCCAGATTCCATTCAATTGAATTCCTTCAATATTCCTTCTAAATAGGCCCCAAGGATTTGATACAGTTCCTCTGCAGTGCTATGATAAATGCAAAAAAAAATTGAAATATTGTTTTAGTCAGTTCAGGTTCCTATAACAAAGTATCATAGACCATGTGGCTTATAAACAACAGAAATTTATTTCTCACAGTTCTGGAGTTCTTAGAAGCCCAAGATCTGGATGGCAGCATGGTCAAGTTTTGGTGAGGGCCCCTTGCAAGTTGCAGACTGCCTACTTCCTGTTATAGTCTCACATGGTGGAAAGAGAATGAGAGAGCTCTTTGGGGTCTCTGTCATAAGGGCACCAATCCCATTAATGAGGGCTCTACTCTTAGGACCTAATCATCCAACAAGTGCCCCACCTTCTAATACCATCATATTGGTGATTAGGATTTCATCATGTGAACTTTGTGGGGCAAAAACATTCAGTCGATTGCAGACATTTTTCCTTTTTGCCTAGTAAAGTTAAATTTCCATTAATGTAATCTAAATGAACATTTACATTTTTAACAACTCCATCACTGTCGTGCTTGTGGCCAATTAAGTCCTCAGAGTCTTTATCAAGTAAATGAGTGTTAGAGCAGTTATGTACTTTCAATTAATGTTTGAGCCTAAGAGAATTTTAAACGTATCATTGCTATTTTCAATTTTTTTTTATTTCTTGTAGCATTTTGTTTTTGAGATAATTCTTAATCTATTGCATTCTGCTTTGTTCATCACTGATATCAATAGATACTGCACACTTGGTACATATTATGCCTAATTACATACATTTTGTTCCGGAGAAATAATATACATGAAGAAAAATAAGTAATAAAATGATGGCAAGTATGTTAATGGGAAGAAAAAATCTGCTGCGTGTAACTTTCTAAGTCAGGTGTGGTTGTAAGGTGAAAGATAGGCCTTTATTTAGAGTGAATAAATGAACAGATAAAGAAGGCCATGAAACAAAACATAGAAAAACCAAATGATGTGGTGATTTTTTATCACAGCAATGACAACAGATGGGCTGAAAACTGTCCTGAGGTATCAGCCATCTTCATTTGAAGTGTTTCATGGTTATTTGAAAGCCAAAACTAACCTGACCGCAGTATTGTATGTAACAGAGTGTGTGTATGTATATGTGTATTTCTTCAAACAAAAGAAGGGAGTTAAAGATTTTTACCCAGAGCTTTTCATAGTTAAGTGTTTAAACAGTGAAGTGTTTCTAGGGAGTCTGGGTGCACCATACTTCATATGTGGAGAATTCCCACCAAGATGATTTGTGAGTAAGTGTAGTGTTCACATGTAACACTGGAAAGATCAACATCCACGAGCTTGTTTGCAGTCTGGACAATGCTAGGCACTTGTCACAATCTTGGCCCCAAATGTGATTTCTGGGAGGCACATTTTTAGGAGACATCATTGAGTTTTTCCAGTGTGCCTGGACCAATGTCTGCACCACAGAGTCAGAGCCTGGAAGATCCGTGTTTCAACCAGTGAATCCATTTTTTCCACTGCAGTGAGGCTACATCTAACTGGTAAACCAAAGACAGATGAGAACCATGCCTTTTCTGAGAGTTCTCTGGAGAATATTTCACAAACTCAACCGGCCATTCATTCTTGTGTCAAGTGAGTCCTGCTTGTTAATAAATTCTTCCTTGTGTTTAACCTCTGAAAGTCTGCAACTTAGCGAGGTTTCACTATTTTGTCAAGTAGAGATGAGAAAAAATTTGGTAACCATATAATCAGGGCCATTAAGTCCCTTTCACCTTTGTCCTCTCTGATTTTCAAAATAAGTTCAGGTCCTTTCACTTTCTCTGATTGTTATATATCTATGTTTATCATTTCTCAGTGGTCTGGAACATTCTCACATTTTTTGCTTACTGCTGGGAAACTTACGTTTCCTTTACTCACATGCTAATGTTCTTTCTTGTTCACCTCAATTAGTTCTTTACATCTCTAGTGCACCTAGCATTTCTAGAATGCAAAATTTAGACAAGTAAGCATTCATAGTAATATTGTTATTTGGCGGAAAGTGATAGCTCTTAGGAGAAAAGTAAATTGTTTTACTATGTTAAAGCCTTGAGAGTGAGAATCAAAACTGTGATGCGTTTCCCATACCTCTGAGGCAAGGGTATTCTACCCTATCATTCTCTAGGCGGGAGTATGAACCAAGGTGAATTTGTACATGTTCCTGGTCTTGGTTCAGGGCTTTTGGTGATGCATACACTAATCATCATGGCCATCCAATGCCAGTTGCAGTGAGGGATTGCTGGTTTCAACTTGTGCTCTGTAAGTGCATCTTACAACAAAGAACACTCCTCACCTTCTTAAACATGCACTCTGTATCTTTATTTATAATATTAAACAGGATCAACCTTATTGGGAGCTTATAATGTGCAATGCATTTTGCTAAAAGCCTTACATAGATTACATAATTTAATTCTCTCAACAGTGCTACTGTGTCCGGAATTGGTGGGTTCTTTCTCTCGCTGACTTCAAGAATGAAGCTGTGGACCCTTGCGGTGAGCGTTACACTTTTTAAAGATGGTATGTACGGAGTTGGTTCCTTCAGATGTTCAGATGTGTCTTCACCTTTTTCCTTCTGTTGGGTTCGTGGTCTCGCTGACAGGAGTGAAGCTGCAGACCTTCGCAGTGAGTGTTACAGCTCTGAAAGGCACCGTGGACCCAAAGACAGAGCAGCAGCAAGATTTACTGCAAAGAGCAAAACAACAGACCGGAACCCGAGCTGGCTGCTGCTGACTGACTCAGGCAGCCTGCTTTTATTCCTTTATCTGGCCCCACTCGCATCCTGCTGATTGGCCCATTTTACAGAGACCTGATTGGTCCGTTTTGACACAGTGCTGATTGGTGCATTTACAATCCCTCAGCCAGACATAAAAGTTCCCCAAGTTCCCACTAGGTTAGCTAGTTACAGAATACTGATTGGTGTGTTTACAAACCTTGAGCTAGACACAGAGTGCTGATAGGTGTTTTTACAAACCTTGAGCTAGACACAGAGTGCTGACTGGTGTATCTACAATCCCTCAGCCAGACATAAAAGCTCTCCAAGTCCCCACGAGACTCAGGAGCCCAGCTGGCTTCACCCAGTGGCTCCTGCACC
>NW_012099876.1:1611181-1640889 GCF_000951045.1 Mandrillus leucophaeus | reverse complement strand
TTCCTGGAGGGACAACTGTATATATGCACACACAAAAATGAATATACATGTACATAACAATATATAAGTACCATTTACACAGGCAAATAGAAGCACACATATCCCGATACATATAGAATAAGGTCTGTAATACATCAAATATAAACATTATCAAAGCCTTTTGGGATTAAATATATTTTTGTTTTCTTTACGATTTTCTTCATTTTCAAACTTTCTTAGCTGAGCATGTATAAATTTAATAATTACAAAGAAACAGAAAAATGTTGGAGAATGTAATGTAGATCCCAATTATGCAAAGCATCATAAGATTTTAAAGCCTTTTATATACGTTATGACATGCAGTGCTGTGTTGGAGTCACAAGACTCCCTAGTAAACAGTGAGATAAAACTTTGTTTTAGAAGTCTTCTTCCTGTGAAATCTCTGAATATGTCTTTGACTTCTGGAAGGGGCCAGTTTCAATTAGAAGCCATTCTGGTGACCATAGTGAGTGACCTTGCACGTAGCTCCGTAGAGCTTTAAGCAAGTATAAATAGAGCTACCATGCTGGTCAGACCCTTAAACATTTTAGGTTTTCTATTTTTTATGTAACATGGAACTTGAAACTTTTCATGTAACTTGTCATGTAACATGATGAGTTTGAACTAGTTTTTGAAGACTTCTCCAGATCTAAATTTCCGGGATTCTGAGGCAATGTGGATTCAACCAATAAATGACTTTCAGAACACTCACAGGAGTGATGGCATTATTGACATAGAATAAATGAGAACCTTTCCTTTAAGCATCAGAAGCAAACCTAGAGCAAAGAGTCATAGGATAGCTCCATTTACAGTAAGAAAAAAACCTTTCAGTTTTTACTAAAGACTACCCTTGGTGGTTGAACTCATTGCTTGAATTGGGATTTTTCCACTGCTGTTAAAAATACCCAGAATGAGAAGGACCTGTATGGCTGGCTGCTTTCCTGCTTTCTGGTCAGCTTGAAGGGATAAATGGAAATTTTGCTAAAGCTGTAGAGGGGAAGGACCCAGAAGGGAAAGTGGGTGGGAAGAGGTGAGAAGTCAGTGATCCAAACTCTTAGTCTCTGGAGGCAAATGGCAAGCCCTGTCTGTGGAGATAGCTTCACCAAGATCATCTACATTGTCTTCCAGAGCTTAAACCCATCTCTAAGCTGCAGGTGTTCAATTTTGTCTTCAGGCCACAGGTTTCCTATGAGCCTGAGACTCATACATTCGAGCATCAATTTCGTACTTCTACTTAGATGTCTCATAGGCATCTCTAGCTTAGCATGGCCAAACAAGAGTCCTTAGTTTCCCCTTGAAGCCTGGCTCTCCTCACCTTTTCCATGTCTGTAAACAGCTCTACCATCGACCCAGTTACCAAAGCCAGATGCCTGAGAGTCATTCTTGACTTCTCCCTTTCCGTCATCCCCCACATCCAATTCATCAGCAGGCCCTGTCAATTCTCTCTCCAAAATATACCTCATGCTCATCTATTTTTCTCAATCTTGAGAACTCCCTGTCTATCTAAACCACCATCGTGTCTTACCCAGACTTCTTCAGTCCTCTAAAGATTGGGTTGTTTCTGCTCTTGCCTCAACAATTTGTTTTCCACATCACAGCCAGAAGGACCTTTTAAACACTTAAATTCATGTTATGTCCCTTCTCTGCTTAAATCCATTGTTCTTAGAATAAAAACTATGCTCCCATTTATGACCTATAAATGCCCTCGTGATCTGGGTCTTTCTCCTCCTCATCTTCAGCTACCATTCTTTCTCTGAAAATATTTAGGAGGCTTGACTTGTTTTAAAGTCTCAAAACATACCCACTTATTTAGGCTACAAGGCTTTTCTCTACTCTCTTCTCTGCCTGGAATATATTTTTCCCCATTGATCAGATCTTGCTGTGGTTTATCTCTTCTGTCAGTGCTCAGCTTAAGTTTTGCTTCATCAAAATGGCCTTGCTCTCATTCTGTACCATAATTCCCTGTTAATTTTTCTTGTAGCACTAATAAAAATCAATTATCATCTATTTATTGATTTATTTGTGAATAGCCAGTCTCCCTCGTTTGAGTATAAGCTCTCAGAAGATAGGCACTTTACCCTACACAGTGCTTGGTTCATAGCAGGCACTTGGTAAGTCTTTCTCAAATGTATGAATAGGGCCGGGCATGATGGCTTACACCTGTAATGCCAGCACTTTGGGAGGCCAAGGCAGGAGAACTGCTTGAGCTCAGGAGTTCCAGACCAGCTTGGGCAACATGGTGAAACCCCATCTCTGCAAAAAACTACAAAAATTAGCCTGGCATGGTGGCACACACCTGTAGTCTCAGCTACTTGGGAGGCTGAGGTGGGAGGATTGCTTGAGACCAGGAAGTGGAGGCTGCGGTGAGCCGATAGTGCACCACTGCATTCCAACCTGACAGAGCGAGATTCTGTGTCAAACAATAAAAAACCCAAAACAGTTACAAGAAAACAAACTAATACATGGATAGATATGTGAACTTGGGCCTCTTCTGGTAGAAGATCCAAGCATATTTTTTCACCATAATGGCAGGATCACAGAATGGGGAGTAATAGCTTTAGAAGTGAGTACTTTGAAGATAGTTCTCAATTGGAAGATACTTCTTAACTGGATTCATAACCATTAGAGATTTTAGCTAAAGAAAAAAATATGATTGGTTCACGATCAGACATCTATCTAATACCTGCTGAATGGAATGGATTCCAGATCAGTAGTGACAGCTAATGTTTTGCTGGCATATTTTCAGAGAAATTTTTGGTCCACCCTTCTGCTCCTGAATCTATGTGTCAAATAACCCTGCTACTAGCCTGTGCAGGGAATTCAATACAGAGTTCTAAACTCAGCTTTTCTCAAAAGTGTTCATGTGACTTGAGCAATCAATGAACTTCCAGCCCTCAATGTTTTATCTATAAAATAATGGGGACAGGGAAGTTGGAAAATATTTTTCTCCAGTTTACTTTTACTTCAATGTTTAATGATTTCAGGAGACAGATTTATTTTCCTTTAACCTACAGATAGCAGGCCCTAAGGCATAGCGTGTTTTTTCTAAGCACTCTTATATTTGTGTACTTCCTCTAGCTTTTTTTGGCCATCTGTACAATTACTGATTGGCATCTTTCTTTAAATTAACTCACTTTTATTTTGCTTACAATGTCAATACTGTATATGAAAAACACAGAATGAATTGTTGTAATTAAAATTATAACTTAAAAATTAAGAACATATTAAAGCTAAATATAATAATTAGTTGCATAGCTTTGCTAATAATTTTATCCTTAACTCTTTGTATAATAGAAAAACATTGTTTGAAAGTTGCAGACTGGTCTGGTGCGGTGGCTCACGCCTGTAATCCCAGCACTTTGGGAAGCCTATGCGGGCGGATCACGAGGTCAGGAGATCGAGACCATCCTGGCTAACACGGTGAAACCCAGTCTCTACTAAAAATACAAAAAATTAGCCGGGCGTGGTAGCGGGCGCCTGTAGTCCTAGCTACTCGGGAGGCTGAGGCAGGAGAATTGCATGAACCCAGGAGGTGGAACTTGTAATGAGCCGAGATCGTGCCACTGCCCTCCAGCCTGGGCAACAGAGCAAGACTCCATATCAAAATAATAAATAAGTAGATAAATAAATAAAAGTTGCAGACTTGGGTTCAAATTCCAGCTCTTTCAAATCCAAGTTGGGAGAACTGAAATAAATTTTTTGAAACTTAGTTTCTTCGACAGCAGAATAGAGAGAGATTTAGATATAGATAAATACGGTTTGACTCAACAGAAGGGCTAAACTGGCAAAAGAGAATAATTTAAAATCAGTTATTTTCTTCTTGTATTTTCAGCCCTTTTTATTGTCTGGGGCAGAGAGCCTACTTGACAAAAATTAAAAAAAAATATATCATGCCTCCTGGAAAACATGCAAAAATGCCAAAACATTCACTAAACAAATACATAAGGGATTCATGAAAAATGTTTGATATGCAAAAGCAACAATTGTGATATTAAAACACTGCATTGTCTTTGCAATTATGGCTATTGATAGAAGGTGCTTATTCAAGCTGTTAATACTTAATGTGATTGCATCTGTTTCATTTAGCACTAAGAGGGATATTTTAAAAAATAGATGCCGAAAATATATGAGAGTCTTTTCACTGCTGTTGTTCATGTTTGACTGAATTAATTTTCTCTTTCTTATGTTTATGGTGCAAACAAGCCTGGTTCCTAAGTCTTTTTCTCCAACACTTAGCTATTCACTTGGAGCATCCTTCAAGCTCCAAGATGTGTTTCTTCTAAGGCCTTGAGCTAACTTGAGGCTGGTCAGTGGTCCAAAGCTAAATCTGCATATTTTACGTAAAGCATCAGCTGAATTTCTCAGCAAAACTTTCTGAATTTCCTTCGCATTCAAAATATATCATTTTATTCAATATAATTCTTTTTTGAGTCTGTATAGTGGTCTTTGTCAATGATGTAGTCTGTAAGAATACAAGAAACCTCCTAATTCTACTGTTTTGTGTAACCTAGAAAAGAGTTATGTTGCAGAAGACACCCCTGGGTCCACAGTATAGGTGATTTTTCTTTTGAGACTTACTGTTCTCATGCTTGTAAATAAGGACACCCTTCAAGACATAGTCAAAAAAGACGTCCTTTTTGCTCTTATTCATTCTATTCTCACGCTTCACCATAAGCCTAAGTCTGAATCTTAACCTAACTGCCAAAATCTTGGCCTTGTTAATATTTTCTGTCTGGTAAGTTACATTCATCAGAGTCAAATGAACATGAAAGCCCTTCTAAATGGCCTCTGGAAGAAAACAGCTCCTGGCAATTAAAAAAATAATAATTTGTAATCATCATATATTGACTAAGGTTGGCCATAATATTTATAAATAACCATAGAAACACATGACTAACAGGATCTACACAGTTGCTTCCAAACCTCCTTCCAGCACCAGGGGAGTCACATAACACTTTTAATCTGAAATGCCAGGTGATGGCAAGTACTACTTACGTAAAGATAGAAAAACTAGACCTGCTGGAGTGATTTCTTAATGGTCTCCTTTGCAAGCAGCCTAGCTAGCCACGTTCTCACAGTCCTGCTGACAGATGATTGATGAAACCTCAGTCCAGCCATGCCTGCTAAATCAAGAAAACAGATTGCAAAAACAGCAGAAATATTTAAAATAGAATTGTTTTATATTCCATCCTATAAGATAGTGATGGCAACATTTGCACCTGGAATGGAAGTCATTCATTCGGGATCAAAATGAATATAGTATTGTCTTGGATAATGAATTATACCAAGGCCGTGTGGTCATCTTGTCACCAGACAGCTGTGGAGCTCAGTGTTGGGGGACTGGTGCTGTTTGAGAAAGTTGTTTCTGCGTAATTAAGCTTGACCTATGAAGTAATATTGGAAAATGCATTGTCCCACATTATTTACTCGAGGATGACTTCAGGGGGCTGAAAATAAGGATTTTCTGATACTGGAATGTAACAAATGTAAGTTGACTTTCCATGATCAGAAACATTAAAACTCATGCCTGTTTTGATGCCCTGATGAGATTGCATCTGTTTCAACCTTTGTTTTTTCAATAAGTTTCCATCAAGTTTCATATATCTGGGCTTCTAATATATATTAGAGGAGGCTATGGCACATAGGATGGTCCTAGCTTGAATATGACGGTGCTTGTTGTCCTATGTTAGTTGTCTCAAATAATTGGCCTTAATGACAACACTGTAAGCATTCATTAGTAAAGTGTTAAGGATTTAATTGACTTTAAATTAAACTAAAGCTTAAAACTTTAGTTTTAAAATACCTACTCATGAAAAAAGTGGCCAAGTTAGATTTTTTTGCTATTTTCTTATTTTAGTCTTTTACAACAAGATAATTCAATTTGAGATTTATAGACTTATTTAGCTTTAGACAGATCCCCTATAATTCAGGCCATATTCAATTAAAATTGAAATACTATATATATCCCTTAGGAGTAGGAGTTCTGAATTTGGATCTTTTTAGGTTTCTAATATAATACTGGGAAGACACAGAATAAATATTAAACAAAATTACACCAAGTGGATCATTTCCCTTGCTTTTAGGATGACTTTCCTAATTCTGCTTTTCTTATTTGATACATTTAGGCAAGATCCTGTCTTTTGCAGCAATATGGATGCAGCTGGAGGCCATTATCCTAAGAGAATTAACACAGCAACAGAAACCCAAATACCGCATGTTCTCACTTATAAGTGGGAGCTAAACATTGAATACACATGGACACAAAGATGGGAACAATAGATAGTCAGGACTACTTGAGTTGGGGGAGGGTGAGGCAGAGGAAAGACTGAAAAACTACCTATCAGGTACCATGCTTACTACTGAGTGACAAGATCATTTGTACACCAAACCTTGGCAACATGCAATTTACTCGTGTAGTAAACCTGCACGTGTCCCCTGAACCTAAAATAATTGTTGAAAAAAGTAAATTAAAAAAAAAAAGAACTGTAGCTTGGAGACTAAATTGGTGTTGCGCTTTGTTTTAAGATTTTTCAAAGAGGGGGCCATAGAGGAAATGCCCTTGTATATGTGTGTGTGTTTATAGATGGGTTTATTTCCTGAAATATTTGAGAATAACTTATAGCATGATTTTCTCTTATTTCTAAACTCTTCCACGTATGTTTCCTAAAAAGAGAACATTGTCTTATGCAACTGCAGTACAATTATCAAAAGCAGGGAAATGGGCCGGGCCTGGTGGCTCATGCCTGTAATTCCAGCACTTTAGGAGGCTGAGGCAGGTGGATCACCTGAGGTCGGGAGTTTGATACCAGCCTGGCCTTCGATACCAGCCTGGCCGACATGTGAAACCCCATCTCTGTGAAAAATACAAAAATTAGCTGGGCATGGTGGCGTTCGTCTGTAATTCCAGCTACTCAGGAGGCTGAGGAAGGAGAATTGCTTGAATCTGGGAGGCAGAGGTTGCAGTGAGCTGAGATTGTGCCACTGCACTCTAGGCTGGGTGACAGAGAGAGATTCTGTCTTAAAAAAAAAAGGGAAATGAACATGTGTACAGTAATATCATCTAATCTACAGATCTCTTCAGGTCTTGCCAGTTGTCCCCAGTGCTATTTTTCTGGCCCAGGATCCAATTCAAGATCTTACACTATCATGTCTTTGTGGTGACAATTCATCTGAAACTCTTTTAGGCCCTTCCTGGCCTCTCATGTCCTCAGCATCTCTGGAGAGCACAGACTGGTCACCTTGCCAAGTGCCCTTGATTCAGGCATGGCGCTTCCTCCTAATCAGATTCAGACTGCATTCCTAGCCAGACCACAGAAAAGATGCTGAGTCCCTCTCAGTGCATCATATCTGGAGAATGGGTTTTGAAATTAGAAACCACTAATATCAGACAGTGTGACCTGGGGAAAAATATTCTAGTAGTCTGAACTTCAGTTTCTTCATCTGTAAAATAGGAATTTTAATATGAACTTCACATTGTGGCTAGGGAATTATATAATAGGGAAAACTACTTAGCTCAGTATCTGATACATATGACTCGTCCAACAAACGTTGATTGTTATTACATCTCTCTTAGAAGTTGGACATAAATAGACCTTCAGAAATTATGGTCATTGATACCCAGGTTCCCTAGTACCGCACCAGGAAAGCAGCAGAATCCTTTTGATTTGTTATTAGTTTGGCAAAACACTTGGGAGGAGGCAGAAGTGGTTGCAATTAATGCTTCATGTGAGGTTTAGGATTAACTGAATCATTCAGTCCAGCAGGCTAACCCTTCCATGATAGCTCATGGAAACTTGGACTTCAAGTCATAATATCCAGCCACGCAGTCAATGTAAAATTCATTTCCCACTCAGCATCAGCAAGCCCAATTTGGATGAGGATTTGGGGGGGTCTGACTACTTGAGGGACCAGTTGAAAGATACATACCTAACCACATTTGTCTCATCCAGTGGTACTTTTTTTTTTTTTTAAGGGTTAAATTGTTTCCTGAAGAGGTCATCTTATTC
This sequence comes from Mandrillus leucophaeus, assembly GCF_000951045.1. NCBI lineage: Eukaryota > Metazoa > Chordata > Mammalia > Primates > Cercopithecidae > Mandrillus > Mandrillus leucophaeus. The sequence continues at coordinate 1,632,865 of NW_012099876.1, read as the reverse complement.
TAAGCTGCCTGTTTCTTTCTTTTTAAATTGGACTTTATTTTTTAGAGAAGTTTTAGGTTCACAGCAAAATTGAGCAGAAAGTAGAGAGATTTCCCATATACCCCCTACTCCCACAAATGCGCAGGCTCTCCCATTACAAACATTCCACATTCAAGTGGTACATTAGTTATACTAGATGAACCTATATTGATATATCATTATCACCCAAAGTCCATTGTTTACATTGGGGTTCACTCTTAGTGTTTTATATTTTATGAGGTTTGACCAATGTATAATGGCTTACATTCCCCGTTACAGTATTATACAGAGTAATTTCACTGAGCTAAAGATCTTCTGTGCTCTATCAAATGATCCCTGCCTCCTCCACCCAGCTCCTGGCTGATTCTTTTACTGTCTCCATAGTTTTGCCTTTTGCAGGATGTCATGTATTTGGAATTATACAATATATAGCCTTTTTAGGCTGGCTTCTTTCACTTAGTAATATGCATTTATGTTTCCTCCATGTCTTTTCATGGCTTCATAGTTCACTTCTAGTTAGTGCTGACAAATATTCCACTGTCTGAATGTACCAAGGTTTGTTTATCGATTCATCTGCTGAAGGACGTGTTGGTTGATTCCAATTTTTGGCAATTATATGAATAAATAAAGTTGCTATAAATATTCATGTGCAAGTATTTGGGGAGGTATAGTTTTTAACTCATTTGGATGAATACCAAGGAGTGCAGTTGCTGGATCATATGATAAGAGTATGTTTAGTTTTGCGGGAAACTGCCAAATTGTTTTCTGTAGTGGCTATACCATTCCGCATTTCCAGCAGCAATGAATGACAGTTCCTGTTGCTCCCCATTCACACCATTTGGTATAGTCAGTGTTTTGACTATTCTAATAGGTGTGTAGTGACATGCCATTGATGTTTTAATTTGAAATTCCCCAAAGACATGATTTTGAGCACCTGTTCAGATGGTTATTTTCCATTTGTGTATCTTGTTTGTGAGGTGTTTGTCTGGGTCTTTTGTCCATTTTTACATTGGGGTCATTAGTTTTCTGATTACTGGGTTTTAAACGTTCTTTGTATATTTTGTATAAGTGTCATTTATCTGTCGTGTCTTTTGAAACTATTTTCTCCCAGTCTGTGTCTTGTCTTCTCATTCTCTTGACAGCATCTTTTACAAAGCAGAAGTTTCTAAATTTAATGAAGTCTAGCTTATCAATTCTTTTTGTCATAGATTGTGACTTTTGCATCCTGTCTAAAAAATTGTTATACCTAAGATCATCTAGGTTTTCTCCTGTGTTATTCTTTAAGAGACTTAGAGTTTTTCATTTTACACTTAGGTGCCTATAATTCATTTGATGTTACCTTTGTGAAGGGTGTAAGGTCTATGTCTTTTTTTCTTTTTGCATGTGGCTGTCTAGTTGTTCTAGCACTGTTTGTTGAAAAGGCTGTCTTTGCTCCACTCTATCATCTTTACTTTGTCAAAGATCGGTTGACCATATATATGTGTGTATATACATATATATGTATACACACACACACACATATATATATTTTTAAGACGGAGTCTTGCTCCATTGCCCAGGCTGGAGTACAGTGGCGCGATCTCGGCACACTGCAAGTTCTGCCTCCTGGGTTCATGCCATTCTCCTGCCTCAGCCTCCCGAGTAGCTGGGACTACAGGTGCCCACTACCACGTCCGACTAATTTTTTTTGTGTGTGTGTTTTTAGTAGAGACGGGGTTTCACCATGTTAGCCAGGATGGTCTCGATCTCTTGACCTCGTGATCCGCCTGTCTTGGCATCCCAAAGTTGACTGTACTTCCATGGGTCAGTTTTGGGTTATCTGTTCTGTTCCATTTATCTATTCATCTATTTTTCACCAATATTCTGTCTTGATTGTTGAAGCTCTATTGTAAATTTGGACTTGCAATAATTTGTCCACCAGCTTCAATGATGTGTTAGCTATTCTGAGTCTTTTGCCTCTCCATGTAAACTTTAGAATCAGTTTGTCGATATCCACAAAATAACTTGCTGAAATTTTTATTGAGATTGTAAAGCATCTATAGATCAAGTTGGGAAGAACTGATATCTTGACAATGTTGAATATTTCTATCCATGAAAATGTAATCTCTCTTCAAATGTCTCCATTTATATAGTTCTTCTTTGATATATTTCATCTTTGACTTATTTCATTTAGATATTCTACATGTTTTTAGATTCTTCCCAATGTATATCATTTTTGAGTGATAATGTAATTGGCATTGTGTTTTCATTTATTTTATTTATTTATTTATTTATTTTTGAGATGGAGTCTCACTCTGTTGCCCAGGCTGGAGTGCAGTGGCACAGTCTTGGTTCACTGCAAGCTCCGCCTCCCGGGTTCACGCCATTCTCCTGCCTCAGCCTCCCAAGTAGCTGGGACTATAGGTGCCCACTATCACGCTTGGCTAATTTTTGTATTTTTAGTAGAGATGGGGTTAGCCAGGATGGTCTTGATCTCCTGACCTCGTGATCTGCCCGCCTTGGCCTCCGAAAGTGCTGGGATTACAGGCGTGAGCCACTGCGCCTGGCCTTATTTTTTTATATTATCCTTGCATCCTGCAACCTTGCTATAGTTGTTTATTAGTTCAAGAAATTTTTGGTTGATACTTTTGGATTTCTACATAGATGATCAGGTCATATGCAAGGCTTAGGATTCCTTTTTGTTTATTGGCTGTATTTTTTTTTCTTTTTAGAATTTATCCATTAGAGCCTGTAGCATATTAATCCTTCAGTTAGTGTTAGCATGATATAGCTGTCTCCATCCATTTACTTTTAACCTGTATTTGTTTGTATTCTTAATGTGGGTTCTTTGTAGATAATATATAGTTGAATCTTGTTTTTTGATTTATTTTGACAATCTTTCTATTTTAATTGGTCGATTTAGAACATTAACTTTTAAAGTGATTATTTATAGGTGGATTAGTATCTATCATATATGTTAGTTTTCTATTCATTGTCCTTGCTATTTGTTTTATTTTTGTTGTTTACTCTTTTTCTGCCTTTTACAGTTTAAATTTACCATTTTATAAGATTTCATTCTATCTTCATTCATAGGATATCAGTCACAAAACTTCTTTGTTTAGTGATTGCCCTAGTGATTGTCATATACATTTACAACTAATACAAGGACAGTTTCAAAAAACACTATACCATTTCATGTGTAGTAAAAGTACCTCACAGTAACAAAATAATCGTAATTCCGCTCTTCTGTCTCTTACATAATTGCTGCCATTAATTTCTCTTGTGCGTAGTCATATATATGTATATACACACACACACAAATGCACACACATAAGTAAATACATTGCTGCTATTATTTTCAACAAATTGGTTAAATCAATTCAAAACAAGGAAAATAAAACTTTTTTACTTTCCCTTGTTGCTTCTTTGATTCACTTCTTTTTTTTTAATGTTTATTATTTTATTTTATTTTGCCGTAAGTGGTATTTGGTTACATCAGTAAGTTCTTTAGTGGTGATTTATGAGATTTTAGTCCACCCATCACCCAAGCAGTATACACTACACCATATTTGTAGTATTTTATCCTTACACCTCTCCCACTCTTTCCCTCAATTCCCCAAAGTCCATCATATTATTTTTATGACTTTGCGGCCTCACAGCTTAGCTCTCACATATTAGTGAGAACATACGATGTTTAGTTTTCCATTCCTGAGTTACTTCACTTAGAATAATAGTCTCCAGTCTCATCCAGGTCACTGAAAATGCTGTTAATTCATTCCTTTTTATGGCTGAGTAGTATTCCATCATATATATATATAACAATTTCTTTATCCACTCATTGATTGATGGACATTTGGGTTGGTTCCGTGATTTTGCAATTGTGAATTGTGCTGCTATAAACATGAGTGTGCAAGTATTTTTTTTGAATAATGACTTCTTTTCCTCTGGATAGATACTAGATAGCAAGAATAGTTTTATCAATATCAAATGAAGCAGGCTTTAGAGCATAAGATAGTACCAGAGACAGAGAGGAACATTATATATGATAAAAGTGCCAATCTACCAAGATGGTAAAGCAATCTTAAATATGATGCACTAAACAAATAAAAGTAAAACACTAAACAAGTGAAGTAGAAACAGCTGGAAGGGAGAGAAGCAGACAAACTTACAATTACGGTTGGAGCCTTCAACACCTCCATCTCAAGAATTGATATAACAACTTTTACAAAAATCAGCAACAAAAGGGAAGAACTCAAGAACGTCATCAACTACTCAGTATCAAATTGACAATTTATAAACTAATCCACCAACAATATCAGAATACCCAGCCATTCCTTTCAAATGCTCACAGAGTATGTATCAGGATACACTGGGCCAAAAAACAAGCCTCTACAAATTTTAAAGAATTGAGATCATACAGTGTTCTTCAATCAAAATGGAATCAAACTAGAAATTGATAACAGAAAGATAACTTGAAAGAAAAAAAAGTACTTTAAAAAATCCATAATCAAAGAGAAAGTTTCAAGGGAAATAAAAAATACATTTAATGGAATGAAAATTACAATAAAGTCTACCAAAAATTATGCACCACAGCTAAAGTAGTGTTGAGATGGAAATTTATAGAACTAAATTCAAACATTAGAAAAGAAGAAAAATTTCATATCAATCACACTTTCATCACAAGAACTTAGAAAAAGAATAGCAGAATAAACCCAAATCAACCAGAGGGAAGTAAATAATAAAGTCAAGAATAGAAATCAATAAACTCTAAACAGAGAAGCAAAGAAATAATGAGCACATCAATAAAACAGAGCTGGTTTTTGAAAAGATCAATAAAATAGACATTTTTCACAAGACAAGAAAAAAGAAGATATGAATCACTAATATCAGGCATAAAACAGAGGGTGTTACTACTGTTGCTGCAAATATCAAAAGCATTATAAGGGAAAAATTTTACACACATACATTTGATAATTAGATGAAATGGATCAATTCCCCAAGATACACAAACTACCACAACTCACCCAATATGAAATTCATAATTTGAATTGCCCTATAACTATTCAGAAAATTATATGTAATTTAAAATGCCCCAAAGAGAATGCTTCAGGCCTGAATGTTTTTAATGGAGAATTTTGCTAAATTAGCACCAATTCTACACATTATTTTCCAGAAAATAGAAGAGGAGAGAACAATTTTCAGTTCTCTTTATGAAACTAGTCGCACTGTAATATAAATATCAAAGAAAGATTAAGAACAGGAAACTATAGACCAATTTTCCTTCTGAATAGAGACGCTAAAATCCTTAACAAATCATTAGCAAATAGAATTTATCACTATATAAAAAGAACTACACACCATGACCAAGTGGAGTTTATTTCATGGATGCAAGACTGTTTCAATATTTGGAAATCAATTTATCTACCATATCAACAGATGAATTCAATATTTATTTATAAGAAAAACTCAGAAAAACAGAAATAGAAGGGAACTTTCTCAATTTGATAAAGGATATATATTAAAAAACTATCACTAACATTATACTTAAAGATGAAAAATTGTATGCTGCTTTTCAACATCAAGAAAACGGCAAGGATGTCTTCTCTCACCACTCTTTTTCAAAATAGTGCTGGAAGTTCTAGACAGTGCAGTAAGATAAGAGATAGTAAAAAACATCCTAATTGGAAAGGAAGAGGTAAACATACGCCTTTTTGCAGTTGACTTCAGTTTGATTGTCCATGTAGAAAATCCCAAGGAGATGGCCAGGTGCAATGGCTCATGCCTGTAATTGCAGCCCCTTGGAGGTGGGAGGATCACGTGAGGCCAGGAGTTTGAGACCAGTTTGGCCAGCATGGCAAAATCCCATCTCCACTAAAAATACAGAAATTAGCTGGTTGTGGTGGTGCACAACTGTAATCCCAGCTACTCAGGAGGCTGAGACATGAGAATCACTTGAACCTGGGAGGCAGAGGTTGCAGTGAGCCGAGATCATGCCATTGCACTCCAGCTGGGTGACAGAATGAGACTCTATCTCAAAACAAAACAAAACAAAACAAAACCGCAAGGAATCTCCAAAGTATTCTTAGAACTAATAACCAAATACAGCAAGTTTACCAGATAGAAGAAATGCATATAAAAATGAATTATATTTCTGTATATTAGTAATGAACACTGACAGTGAAATAAAAAAATACAATAGCACTTACAACCACCCAAAAAGAAAAAGAAAGGTATTTAGTGTAATCTAAGAAATTAAGTACAGGACTTGTGTGCTAAAAATTATATAACTCTTATGAAGGAAATAGAAGATGGTCTAAATAAATGGTCAAGAGGGGCATACTGTGTTCATTAGTGGGAATACGCAACATAATATAGATATAAATTTTCTCCAAACTGATATGCAGGGTTCATGCAATACTTAAACAATTTCCAGTAAGTTTTTTTCTAGCGAGAGATAAGATTATTCTAAAATTGATATGGAAAGGTAAAAGATGTAGAATAGCTAAAACTATTTTGAAAAATAAAAACAAAGTGGGAAGAATCAGTATATCTGATTTCAAGACATTATATATTTACAGTAGTCAAAACTGTGTAGTATTTGAAGGATGGAATACGAATCAATGGAACACAAAGGAATTCAGAAATAGACCTACATAAATATGCAGTAGTCACATGTGACAAAGGTGCAAAAGTAACTGAAAGGAGGAAAGATAATGTTGGAGTGATCAGACATCCATAGGGCAAAGCGGGGGGGGGGGGGAAAAGGCCTTTGCCCCAGTTTTTGGGCTTTTTCCAAACTTAGTTCAATTTGGTTCTTGGCGTTTTTTTTTTAATGGTCTTGCTCTGGTCACCCAGGCTGGAGTGCATTAGCATGCTCATGGCTCACTGCAGCCTTTACCTTCTGTGCTCAAGCAATCCTCCCAGCCCAGCCTCCCTAGCTGGGACTACAGGGGTACACAACCATGCCCAGCTAATTTTTGTATTTTTTGTAGGGATGGGGCTTGACCATGTTGCCCAGGCTGGTCTCAAACTGCTGGGCTCAAACAGTCCTCCTGCTTTGACCCCTCTGCATGCTGGGATTGCAGGCATGATCCACCATGTCCGGCTGAATTATAGACTTAAATGTAAATCAGAAAACTGTAAAACTTTTTTTAAAACAAAATCTTCAGGATTTAGGGCTGGAAAGGTTCTTAAGCCTGTCACCAAAAGTAGGATGCAGTAAAGGAAAAAGTAGTACACTGAACTTAATCAAAGTGAAAAATATTTGCTCTATGAAGGACCCTGCAAAGAGAATAAAAGGGAAAGTTACAGACTGGGAGAAAACATTTTGAAGCCACATATTCAACAAAGGACTAGTATCTAGAATATATAAAGAACTCAAAATCTCAACATAAAAGCAAAAATTCCTGTTAAAACATAGGCAAAATATATAAGGTGACATTTCACCAAAGAAGATAAACTTTTCTTATGAAAATAAACATAACATGTTCACAATCATGAACCATCAGAGAAATGCAAACTAAAACCACAATTAGTTGTCACTAAACACCAATTAGATTGGCTAAAATTTTAAATGACAATAATATAAAATGCGGGATGACTCAGCATTGCTGATGGGAATGTGAAATAGGACAGCCACTCTGGAAAATAGTTTGGCAGTTTCTTATAGCACCAAAATGTAACTATCATATGATACATCAATTGTATCCCTGGGCATTTATACCAGAGAGATAAAAATGTATAAACACAAAAACCTGTACTCAAATGTTTATATAAGTTTTATTCGTAATAACCCAAATGGGAAACAATCCAGATGTGTGAATGGTTAAACTGTAATACATCCTTACCATAAAATATCACTCAGCAATTAAAAAGGTACATACTATCCATATATGCAGCTGCCTGGATGAATCTCCAGAAAATTATGCAGACTTAAAAAAGCCAACCCCAAAAGGTTATGTAGCATATTATTCAATTTATATACTTTCTTGAAATGACAAAAACTATAGAAATGGATAATGGATTAGTAGTTGCCATGGGTTACAGAGATGTGGGGGTAGGAGAAAAGTGGGTACAGCCATTAAAAAGCAAGTAGGTACCACGTGGTGATGAAAATGTTTTGTATTTTGACTGTATCAATGTCAATATCCTATTTGTGGTATTGCACTATACAGTTTTGCAAGATGTTAATATTGGGGAAAACCAAGCAAATAGTATATAATATCACTCTGTATTTTTTTTCTATTGCATGTGAGTATGTAATGACCTCAAAAAGTTTAATGAAAATAAGTGTTACCTGAATTATCATATCCAGTCAACTCTTTTCAGGAAGCCATTGTTTCAACAGAACATGAGCTATTCAAATTGACAAATGATATGTGCTTTGGGTTGTTTCCTCATATATAAAATACTGTTCTATAAAGTGATACGTATATTGAGTAAAAATTTGACATGGGCAATCTTTATTTTAATTTTTTGTGTTCATGATGTTTAATGGTCTTTAAGATACAAAGGCATGTTGCAGGAAAGATAAACAAAAAAGATGAACAGAGGAGCAAAATATTTATTGAAGTATTTTTTAATTTTGAAAGTATTGCTTTCTTTATAAGAAATTCAAGGAGGTTACTTGGGTTCCTCAATTACTCTAGTATTCAGTCTTCTCTATGATAGTAAGATTGATGTTTGTAAAACAATGTCACTTTTTTTTTAAAGTTAAGCTGACATACACCTAACATAAAATTCATTTTTGGGTGTAGTGGCTAGTGCCTCTAATCCCAGAACTTCGGGAGACCAAGGTAGGTGAATCACTTGAGGCCAGGAGTTCAAGACCAGCCTGGCCAACATGGTGAAACCCTGTCTCTACTAAAAACACAAAAACTAGCCTGACGTGGTGGCGCATACCTGTAATCCCAGCTACTCCAGAGGCTGAGGCACCAGAATTGCTTGAACCCGGGAGGTGGAGGTTGCAGTGAGCTGACGTAGCGCCACTGCACTCCAGCCTGGGTGACAGAGCAAGACTCTGTCTTAAAAAAAAATATCATTTTAAAGTTAAGAATTCAAGGGTATTTGGTGCATTCGCAATGTTATATAATCACCACCTCTCTCTAGTTTCAAAACATTTCATCATCCCAAAAGGAAAGCTTGTATCCGCTAAGCAGTTGCCTCCTATTCCTATCACTCTTCTAGCCCTGGAAACAACCAATCTGCATTCAGTTCTTATGGATGTACTGGTTCTGAATATTTCATGTAATTGGAATCATACAATCATTCTGTATCTGGCTTGTTTCACTTAGCGTAATGTTTTTAAGGTTTAGTCACATTTATGGCATTTGTCAGTAATTTATTTTTTTTTTTTGCTGAATAATATTCCATTGTATGTATATACCACAATTTGTTTATCTATCCATCCCTTGATGGACATCGGGAATGTTTCCACCTCTTGGGCAATGTGAGTAATGCGACTATTAACATGCATGTACATATATTTATTAGAGGACTAGTTTTCATTTCTTTTGGATATATACTATATTGATCTATTCTTGCATTGGTATAAAGAAATACCTGAGACTGGGTAAATTATAATAAAAAGAGGTTTCCAACCTCTGCCCTTTACCCAGTTCCTAAGTTGCTTCCACATTTTCAAGCATCTTTACAACAATACCCCAATCCTAATGCCAATTTTTTATATTAGTCCATTCTCACATTGCTATAAAGAAATACCTGAAACTGGGTAATTTATAAAGAAAAGAGGTTTAAGTTGCTCATAGTTCTGCAGGCACAGTACAGGAGACATGATGCTGGCATCTAGTTGGCTTCTGGGGAAGACTCAGGAAACACAATTAGGATAGAAGGTGAAAGAGGAGCAAGCATGACACATGGCTGGAGTAGGAGCAAGAGAGTAGGGGTGGGAGGGACTACACACATTTAAATAATGAGATCTCAGGAGAACTCACTCACTGTCACGAAGACAGCACCAAGGAAGTTAGTGCTAAACCAGTCATGAGAAATCTGCTCCCGTGATCCAATTACCTCCCACCAGGCCTCACCTCCAACACTGGGGATTACATTTCAATATGAGATTTGGGTGGGGACACACATCCAAATTATATTATATACTTAGAAGTGAAGTTGGTAGGTCACATGAAAATTCTGTGTGTAATCTTTTGAGGGACAAACTGTTTTCCACAGTGGCTGCTCCATTTTACATTTCCTGCAGCAACGTAGGAGGATTTTAATTTCTCTTATCACTGCCAACATTTGTTATTTTTCCTTTTTTTTTTTTAAACTGTGGCCATCCTAGTGGATGTGAAATGGTAATTCATTTTGGTTGTGGTTTGCATTACCTAATGACTAATGATGTTCAGGATCTTTTAATGTGCTTATTGGCCATTGGAGAAATATCTACTCAAGTACATTGCTCATTTTTTAATTGGGTTGTGTGTCTTTTGTTGTTGCATTTTAGTTCTCTATATATTCTGGATAGTAGACCCTTATAAGATTTGTGGTTTAAAAATATTTCCTTTCATTCCATAGGTTGCCTTTTCACTTCTATATAATGTCCTTGGCTATACAAAAGTTTAACTTTGAAGTCTGGCTTATCTTTTGTCTCTTGTCATATGTAGGAACTCATCCCCAAATTCAAGGTCATGAACACTTACCTGTAGGATTTCTTCTAAGAATTACATTCAGGTCACTGATACATTTTGAGTTAAATTTTGTATATGACGCAAAGTAGGGGGTCCAGTTTTTTGTTTTATTTTTGTGGATACCCAGTTGTCTCATCATGATTTGTTGAAGAGATTTTTTTTCCCCACTGAATGGTCTTGTCACCCTTGTCAGAATTCAATTAGCTATAAATGCACAGATTTATTTCTGAACTGTCAATTCTATTCCACTTGTCTATATATCTTTCCTTATGCTAGTAGAACAATTCAATGTTTAGGCTACTGCAGTTTTATAGAATGTTTTAAAATTGGGAAGCATAAATCTTCCAACTTTGTAGGAACAAAGTTCTTACAAACTTTTAAACTTTGTTTTAGTTATTTGGGGGCCTTAGAAATTCCATATAAATTTGAGGATTAAATTTTACATTTGTGAAATGTAATGTTTTAAAATTGGGAGGCATAAATCTTCCAACTTTGCAAGAACAAAGTTCTTACAAACTTTTTCAATGTTGTTTTAGCTATTTTGTGTCCCTAGCAATTCTACATAAATTTAAAGATAGACTTTTACATTTATGCAAAAAACAAAAAGTCTATTAGAAGTTTGAGAGAAATTGCATTGAGTTGAATCTATAGATTGCTATGGGTAATATTGCCATCCTAATAGTAGTATTTCAGCCATTAACAATGGACACCTTTCCATTTTTAATATCACTAATTTTGGCAATTAGAAAATTATGCCTAGGTAAATGTATTAGTCCATTTTCATGCTGCTAATAAAGACATATCCGAGACTAGGTAATTTATAAAAGAAGGAGGTTTAATGGACTCATAGTTCCACGCGGCTGGCTAGCGAGGCCTCACAATTATGGCAGAAGGTGAAAGGCACGTCTCACATGGCAGCAGACAAGAGAAGAGAAAGGTTGTACAGGGAAATTCCCCTTTATAAAACCATCAGATCTCATGAGACTTATTCACTATCATGAGAACAGCATGGGAAAGACCTGCCCCTGTGATTCAGTTCCCTCCCACTGGGTCTTTCCCACAATACATGGGAATTGTGGGAGCTACAACTCAAGATGAGATTTGGGTGGGGACACAGCCAAACCATATCATTTCAGCCCAGTCCCTCCCAAATCTCATGACCTCATGTTTCAAAACCAGTAATGCCTTTCCAACAGTCCCCCAAAGTCTTAAGTCATTTAAGCATTAACTCAAAAGTCCACAGTCCAAAGTCTTATCTGAGACAAGGCACTTTTCTGCCTATGAGCTAGTATAATAAAGAGCAAGTTAGTTACTTCCTAGATACAGTGGGGATACAGGCATTGAATAAATAAATACATCTATTCAAAATGGGAGAAACTGGCCAAAACAAAGGGGCTAAAGGCCCTATGCAAGTCCCAAATCCAGTGGGGCAGTCAAATCTTAACGCTCCAAAATGATCATCTTTGGGTCGGGTGCAGTGGATCATGCCTATAATCCCAGCACTTTGGGAGGCTGAGGTGGACGGATCACAAGGTCAGGAGATTGAGACCATCCTGGCTAACATGGTGAAACCCCATCTCTACTAAAAATATAAAAAATTAGCCAGTTGTGGTGGCAGGCGCCTGTAGTCCCAGCTACTCAGGAGGCTGAGGCAGGAGAATGGCGTGAACCCGGGAGGCGGAGCTTGCAGTGAGCAGAGATCATGTCACTACACTCCAGCCTGGGCGACAGAGCGAGACTTCTTCTCAAAATAATAATAAAAAACAACATGATCATCTTTGTTTCCATGTCTCACATTCAGGTCATGCTGATGCAAGAGGTGGGTTCCTATGGTCTTGGGTAGCTCCACCCTTGTGGCTTTGCAGGGTACAGCCTCCCTCCCAGCTGCTTTCAAGGACTGGTATTTAGTGTCTGCAGTTTTTCCAGGTGTATGGGGAAAGCTGTTGGTGAATCTACCATTCCAGGGTCTGGAAGATGGTGGCCCCCTCCTCACAGCTCCACTTGGCAGTGCCTCAATGGGGACTCTCTGTGGGGGCACCATCTCACATTTCCCTTTCACACTGCCCTAGCAGAGATTCTTCATGATGAGTACCCTGCCCCTACAGCTAACTTCTGCCTGGACATCCAGGTGTTTACATACATCCTCTGAAATCTGGGTAGAGGTTCCCAAACCTCAATTATTGATTTCTCTGAACCCAAAGGCTTATCACCATGTGGAAGCTACCAAGGCTTGTGGCTTACACCCTCTGAAGCCACGGCCTGAGCTATACCTTGGCCCCTTTTAGTCATGGCTGGAGCTGCTGGGACACAGGGCACCAAGTCCATAGACTGCACACAGCAGAGAGACCTTGGGCCTGACCCATGAAAACATTTTTTCCTCCTAGGCCTCTGGACCTGTGATGGGAGGGCTGCCCTCACAAACCCTGGAGACATTTTCCCCATTGTCTTGGTGATTAACGTTCAATTCTTTGTTATTCATGCAAATTTCTGCAGCTGGCTTGGATGTCTCCTCAGAAAATGCATTTTCTTTTCTACCGTGTTATCAGGCTGCAAATTTTCTGAACTTTAATGCTCTGCTTCCCTTATAAAACTGAATCCCTTTATCAGCATGCATGTTACCTCTTGAATGCTTTGCTGCTTAAAGATTTCTTCTGCCAGATACTCTAAATCATCTCTCTCAAGTTCAGAGTTCCACAAAGTTCTATGATAAAGGAAAAGTTATTTTGTGAATGATTTTTAACAAAATTTGACTAATGGGATTTATAACAAAGACTTGGAAGGAATACTGAACCCACCGTATTTGAATTTTAAAAATTGATACATTCTAAAGCTCATGGTAGATACGTCTGTACATAGTTAATCTTATTTAAAAACTGAAGACAACACATGGTCATGCTTTCTGTATGGTCTTCAAAATTGCACAGTTGCTAAGAAAACTATCATTTGATGAATTGAGAAAAATGAAAAACTGAATGCCAAATTGGCAGCAGAATTTCATTCAGATCTTTTTTATTAAATATATGTGTGCATGTCTCTGTGTGTCTATGAGGGGCATAATACATGGATAACATATATTATTTAGATCCAGTTAGTCTTTCATTGTGTGTGTATGTGTGTGTGTGTGTGTGTGTGTGTGTATTAGCCTAGAGGATACATACTCAATTTTCTTAATTTGTAAACATATTTTTTAAATGGATTTTTGTTTGCTCTTTTTAAGTATCATATGGAAGCTTATGTTATTTGGGCACAATTCTTCATTTTCTTCTGGCTTTAGGTGTTTAGTGTAGATGGAGAAGATTAGTTTGTTATATTGACTTCGGGCCTGGTCATGTGACTTGAGCTCTCCAGTGGAATACATGCAAGTAGGCCAGCTCTCAGGGAGATTATGAGAAGCATTTGTGTTTCTACTGCCCATTGGGCTTTGGCATCTAAATGCTACGAGAGCAAGACATTCCAGATAGGGGTGGGGCTTTAGCCTGGGTCCAAAAATGAGATGCTACATGGAACAGTTCTAAACCTGATGTGCACTCGGAGCAGAGCTGCTTCAGCTGACCTACTGAATCACAAGTGAGAAATATATGTTTGTTGTGAGCTGCTGAGACTTTGGGGTTATTTATTAGTACAACAAAAGTTCAGTAGTATGTTTTGTACCCTGTGTATTTTTAAAAATTCTCAATCCATGATAAAGTGTGTAATTAAACTATTTTTAACAGAAGTATTTTAAAACTTGTTTTGCACCAGTGAATACTCTTAGATATTTACATAATTGGAGAGAAGCAGAGTTCTGCTTCTGCAAAATTTGATGAGGAAAGCCATACACAGCAAAGTATGTTCAGAAATACAGAGATTAGAACTATATAGTAACATATATAGTTGATTCTGAATTAATTTCCTAAAATAAGAAAAATAAAATACAAATACAAGAATTAAGAAGTAGAATAAACTGGGTGGTAAGTGACAGAAACCTAACCATGCCATTTAGGCCATGGGAAAAAATATTTGAAGGATAGTGGGTCTCATGTAACTTTTGGAAGGGCAAAGAGACATCTGATTTCCCTAAACAAATAGAATCAAGAACTCAAATGTACCAGAATACTCTTCCTCATACTCTTGTCTCTGCTTCCTTCACTGCATCATAACTTTCATTTCTCTTGCTGTGAACCATCTACATCAAGCTTGTCCAACCTGTGGCCCATGGGTCCCCTGGGACCCAGGACAGCTTTAATGTGGCCCAACACAAATTTGTAAAGTTGCTTAAAATATTATGGGATTTTCTGGTGAGGTTTTTTTGTTTGTTTGTTTGTTTTTTGCTCATCAGCTATAGTTAGTGTTAGTGTGTTTCATGTGTGGACCAAGACAATTCTTCTTCCAATGTACCCCATGGAAGCGAAAAGATTGAATGCCTCTGATTTAAATGACAGATATGGCCATGAATACCCTCTCAAGGAATATGTTAATGCTTTGCAAACAGGGAGAGACTTTTCCTCATTCCTTTGTTTTGAAATAGAAAATTCCAAATTTAGGTCTTTTGTTTGGACCCTATTAGTGTCGTACGTTCAACTTTAGCCCAGTCGGCTCTGCCTGGGAGTAGTATAATATAACTGAAAGTGTATGGTAGAATTCCATGACTAAAAACAGGTGAAGAAAATATTCCCTAGGAGATATTATTCATGGAAGAGAGGATGCTTCCTTGGTAGAAAAAAAAATAGATAACAAATTCATAGTATTTGAACAAATAACCCCAAACCAGGTGAAAGTTTATTACATGCAATTCATGTTCAAAAGTCCTGAATTAGGTTTTAGGTCAGTGTGTTTCCCAATATTGTTCATGGATAATCTACATAAGAATCACAGAAGAACATACTGGACCTAAGTTTGAGAATCACCACTTTAAAATTTCTGATGCAGAAGTATTTTGTGAGGTTAAAAGGAGAAAAACAAGAAATTCCAGTATCTGGTGATGAAGTCAGCATGAAACGATCCCTTGGTTCTTTATAGAAAGGACATGAAACTGTGCTTTTATATTTTCTGGTGCCTCATTTGCAATATTTGAAGTAAAATGGCTCTAATTATGTTTTCCTTTTTCTTTTCCCCTTTTAAGCCTTCCTTTTCTCACAACTCACTGTAGATTTATTTACTAAGACTTTCCTACTCTTCTCTATTCCCATGGATGCATTTTCAGTTTAGTCTCCAACTACTTTCCATTTTCCATTTGGATTATTAAAATACAATTTATAATTCTGTATCTGAAACCCCTGGGCCCAGATGTATTTTAGAATTTTTTTGTCCTTTAGAAATATCCCATATATTAGTTAGGTCTGAGTCAAGGCAATACAATACTCCATATTCAAACACATTCATATTTTTGCGTTGAACTTAGTTGGGTTAATTTTTCCAAAAAACAAATAAACAAACAAACATAAACCTTGTCAGTGCAGGTCAGCTTTTGCCATGAATGAGTTACTAAAACCTTGAGGCTTTAGACTGTTTATATTTGAGAATTGCAGTTAAGAGATTGCCTCAATAACTAGCCTTATTTCTTGTCCCAAATATAACTTTCTGTTTTAAAGAATATTTCAAAGATGCTCATTTATTTTATGAATAGACATGAGGGGAAATACCATGGGGGACAAAATGAAGAATGGGTACAGAGAAAGGAGGCCATCAGACTGCAGGCTGAGTAAAATTTACCAAGCATCACTATTTCATTTGGAGTGCTGTTATGGTATGGAGAAACTGCTGATAACTTATTTCAGAGTCTCAGTTGTTTAAACTGATATTTGGGGGGCAAGCTGTTGAGACATTTTCCTTAAAAATCTTATGCCATCTCTATAGGTGATGGTAAATTTTCTTGCATATTCTCAATACTCCGTGTATTGGCTATCTATTTCTTATCACTCTCTCCATGACCTATCTGTCTTCAGTCTTATCACTTCCTACATTAGTTGTATTTATTACCTATTGCTGTGTAACAAATGACAAAAACACTTCAGTGTCATATGACAGTTTGGGTTTATTGCTCACATGTCTGGAGTCATCTGGGAGTTGGCTGGGTGACTCTGCTGAACTATGCTGAACTTACATGTCTGGGCTTGCCTGGTTGTTGGCTGATCTAGACTCTTGGCTCAGGCAACTGTGCAGCTGGAGCAGCTTGGCTCTATTTCATATGTATTCATTCTCCAACATGCTATCTCAGGCATTTTCTCATGGAAATGGCAGAGGCATAGTAAAGCAAGACCCAGTGAACAAGCCTATTACTAGGTTCTGCTTGTGTCACATCTGCTAAAACCCCATTGGCCTGAGCAAATCATAGGACCGGATCGAAGTGAAGGGACAAGTCACCCTATCCCCAGGTCTATGGCCCAGAAATGTTACATGGCAAAGGATGTGGATACAGAGAGAAGTGAAGAATTGCAAGAATCCTCACAGTCTTCGACTCTTCTCTCCTCTGAACTTCCTTGCTTAACCTGTGATACAGTTTGATATGGTCACAGTTTACAGTTTACAGTTCACTCCATGCAACCTCTGTCCTGACAATCTTGAATTATTTCCCGCTCCTATACACACACCACGATTGTCCATGCTGTTCCCTTTGCTTATGGTGTTTTCTTCTCTCCCAATTTAATCCTTCAAAGTCTGGCTGAAATAATAAAGTGCACATGAATCTTCCCCTGTGTATGGTAACTCTTTGTATGCAATGCCCTGTACTAACCAACAAATTGAAGGTCTGCTTCATCTCAGTATAACCCACTGTGCCTTGAACAAATAGGGTCATGAAAAGAGCATGGCTCACTTCATAAATAGAAGGCCCTACCAAGAAGTTTATCATTGAGGAAAAGACTAGTAAAAATGTAAACTGTATGGAACAATTTTCCCTTCTTTTATGAGCTAAAAAAAAAAAGAAAATTAGCAGAAGAAAACATATTTTACTATTTAGTTAGGGCTTGGATCATAGCTCACATAGCATTGGGCGTAAGGGTGGGTGGGAATATCATATTTTGTGAAGCCACTATGACTTGTATTCAAATTCTGAAATGATTTCACTTGATTATTTGTATAAACTTAGGTAGGTTATAGATGTTCTAAGGACTTATTTTTTCTCTTTTCATACATTTATTATGAGAATTAAATGGGACATTTAATTATGTCCCATTATATTATTTATAACTAAAATGTACATATATAAATTATGTAGGGCAACTGACATTATACGCATTAAAAAATGTCAATTTTCTTTTCCTTCTATTCGTTCAAAAGAAAGGAAGTTAAATAACACAATCAAGTAATAATTTAATCTTTTCTTTAGCAATTTCACACAGTCAATGTAACACACATTTGCATTAATTTCCTATTCTCTGACAGCTCTCTGGAGTGTCTTGTGGCACACGTACAGGGGAGAGTGAGGCACCTCAGCCTCTGCATACCAATGATTTGTGACAATGCTGGTCAACTCCTGTAACATCCTCTGTCTGAAGTATCTGTCTCACAGTACAAATGGTTGGCAAAACATAATCTGAAAACCTGCGAAGCTTCTTTTGACATCTGGAGATAGGTTATTTTTTGAGGTCCTGATCTAGTACATCAAAATCTCATGGAGAAACCACGAGTCTGTCTCTTGTCTACATAGAGAGTTCAAGTGGACTGCCCTTGGGCCAAAATAATTTGGCAGCTTCAGAAGCAAAAAAAGAAGAAAACTGACAGTGGTTCCAAGGCAACCCTAAACCTACTCTGTACCTTGTTCTGACATTGCTCAGCTATCCAGAGGTTTGATTTTAGTCTTCTAGGCCTCAAAACAACCCTCTAATGGCCCTATGAAAGTGATTTATGTGCAGTACAGGAATAACACAATACCAGTTCTGTGGCCAAAGAGAAGTGAATTGTTAACCTTGGTGCTTTGGGTTTTGGTTTGTCAATTATGTAGAGAAGCTCCCGACAGTATACTTGTTCGTCAAAAATGAAACACCTGGCAATCTGCCACATCCTGTGGAGTTGAGATCTTGCTTTTGATTTGAAAAGCAGCATCATATTTGTATTTCCACTTAAGTGGCTTTCAGCTACTTTTGCATCACCTGAAGTTGAATGAAAGTATATTTTACCAGGTGTTTTCCAGGCAAGATTGCTTAGAAATCTGCCAGAGTTACTGGGAGCTGAGTTGTTCATATGTGTAATCATGAATGGACTCACCAATTTCCAAAAACAAATGATAAAAATAGAAAGACATAGCAAGTCTATAATAAACCAATTCTTTATACTTTTTCATGAGAACAGGTTAAATCTGTATTTAGAATGGGAAAAAGCAAAGACATATTCGTTGTATTAAACCATACCAAATAGTGAAAAACCAGGAAGCAGATAGTTATTATTTTATTTTACTTTCTGGTAAAATAAAAATAGGAAGATGCACTTTTGTGTGTGTGTGTGTGTGTGTGTGTGTGTGTGTGTGTGATCCTGCATCTGGCAGTTTGATAAAGTAAAAGAAATTGATAGTAGGCTTCGCTCATGATTCTCTGAGATAGAGATTAGCATACACCATCTAATTAAATAGAAATGCTCTTATGATGAACATATGTGGAAGTGAGGGAGAAAGAGCAGAACTGGGTAGAGGGATGATATAGTTTGAATGTCCCCTCTGAAACTCATGTTGAAACTTAATCCCTAATGTGGCAGTATTAAAAGATGGTAGTTTTGAGAGGTGATTGGATCGTAAAGGCTCTGTCTCTTTTCATGAATAAATTAATTCATCAATTAGTGGGGTTAATAGGTAATGAGTTATCATGGGAGTGGGACTGGTGGCTTTATAAGAAGAGGAAAAGAGAGCTCAGTTAGTACATTTAGCTTCCTCACAATGTGATGCCCTTTGCCACCTGAAGACTCTGCCAGCATTCTCACCAGCAAGAA
Organism: Mandrillus leucophaeus; assembly: GCF_000951045.1. Classification (NCBI taxonomy): domain Eukaryota; kingdom Metazoa; phylum Chordata; class Mammalia; order Primates; family Cercopithecidae; genus Mandrillus; species Mandrillus leucophaeus. Next base: position 1,613,324 of record NW_012099876.1, on the reverse strand, counting down.
GATCCTCACCACATGTGACTCCTTGACCTTGGACTTCTCAGCCTCCATAACTGTAAGAAATAAATGTATTTCCTTTATAAATTACCTAGTTTCAGGTATTCTGCTATAAACAACAGAAAATAGATTAAGACAAGGGAGACTGCAGTTCCAATGAAGCAGTAGGGGGTTGGGGCTAGAATGGCCCTTTGGAGTTGGCCCAGCTGGGATGAGAGGCTGTGTTTTTATATCTCTTTGGGATCAGTCATTGGATATAGGCTGCCCTGGAAAGAGTCATGATCTTGGACAAGCCTGGTTTTTCAGCTAAAGCAATCCCCAAGGAGGATTGTCAGTAGAAGTCATCTTCTAGCAGCCTTACCAGCAAATGAAGGGATAAGCCTTTCATTCCTAAAGGGGATTTTAGATATCACAGGGCCCAACACGCTACTTCACCAGTTAATTTTTTTCTTACAACTCAAGTTTCCAGTCCATAAGAATTACTTTTGTCACTTCCTATCCCCAAGCACCAAGCAATGATGAAAAGTGCCAGATTCATGGATAAGTTTGCTCTTTTTATTTTTACAAAATGATATTGATTCGAGCCTATCACTTTATATTAATTGAGTATTTATGTGTTCATTGAATTCAGCAAATATACAAGGCGTTGTGAACATTTTGGTGAACCAAAGTCCCTGTCTTCCTGGAGCTTCTGGCCAACCCTCCCCATTATTGACCCCAACTTATGAAGTATGTCTTCTGTAGAATAGCTTGTGATTTAGGATTATGGCAGAATAAAAAGAGGGCCTCTGAAAAACAATACTGTTTTTCAATTTTCCATCATCAGACTAATAATCGTGGGCATGAACACACTTATGATTCATAATAAAAACATAAATCCAATTATACAGTTTTAAATTAAATTTGAAGGCTGACATGTAGCCCATGACTGTCTACTTTTATTGCATATTCACTTCTTGTTTTGCAGTTATTAGTTTGAAAAAATACTTTGAAGGAGTAGGAATTTATCCATGAAGTGAAAAGAGACTAAAGCAATTAATTCAAATGAGGAAGATTTTTTTATTAGTTAATTATGCCATTCTCACATTCTTCAAACTTAAATGTTTAACCACTGTAGCTAAATTGATCTCCTCATTCTATTGTAATTTTGACATGAATAAGTGAAGAGTAGGATGGAAATTATAGGTCAGAAATCATCTCCTCTAAGTAGCACGATTCTTAGTTTCTACTCTATCATTGTAGCTGTGTCTCAAGGGTTTATTTAATAATTGCTTGATAATGACAAATGAAAAGGACATCATAACAGATGTATTTAATGCCAGTAGAGAAGTTTGTTTTCATGAGCACTCTTTTGGTTACTAGTGTTATTTAACAAACTGTCCCCAAACTTCCTGACTTACAGCCACAGCTGCTTATTGCTCATGATTTTGTTGGTCAGAAAATCAGACTGGATTCAGCAAGGGAAGTTTATTTCTGCTCAAGAATGTATGGGGATGACATGACAACTGGGGGCTGGAATCTTCTGGAGGCATCTTTGTTCCAATTTCTGGCACATGGTCTGGTATGACTCTTGGATCTCTGATCGGAGTGCCCATCAGTGGCTTTTCCACATAGCTTGACTTCCTCAGACATGGTAGCAATAGGGTAATTGACCCTCTAACAAGATAGTTTAGGACTCTAAGCATGAGTGTTCTAGTGGATATGAGGCCTTTCATAGTCCAACCTTGCAGTAAAACACCTCATCCCTTAATTGATCAATTGAAGCATTCATGAGCCTGCCCAGATTCAAGGACAAGGATGTAAACTGTGTCTCTTCATGGGGACAGTCCTGATGTCAAAAAATTTGTCCCCATGTTAAAACAAACAAACAAACAAACAAAAAACAAAAAAAAATCTCCCGTAGGTATTGTAAATCAGAAATAGAGAGCTGTAGAAAAAAATATTCTGCATCATGTAAACCATAAGGAGCATGAAAAGGTTGAGGAGAAAGCAAATAATGCAATTTATCTCTTTTTACACTCACGACAACCCTGTGAAGTAAGTCTCACCATCCTTATTTTGCAGTAGAGCCAAGTGAAGCCAAATAAAGATAAGGGACATAAACAAACTCTTGCTGCTCATATTCTAAGAGAAAGAGTTGGAATTTTGG
>NW_012099876.1:1490932-1607141 GCF_000951045.1 Mandrillus leucophaeus | reverse complement strand
CAGTCTGAAGGACTCTCTGTAGTATTTCACTTAGGGCAGATCTGCTAACAAATTCTCTCAAATTTTATTCATTTTGGAATATCCTGAATTTTTCTTCATTGTTGAATGAGAGTTTTGCTAAATATGGGATTCTTTGTTGACAATATTTTTTCTTTCAACACTTTGAGTGTGTCATTCCAAGTCTTTTCCAGCCTTGGTGCTTGTGTTTCAAAGTCAGCTGTTAATTTTATTGAGGATTGTTTGTTTGCGAGGTCACCTTTTTCTTGCTGCTTTCAAGAATTTCTCCTAAAGGTCTGTTTGTTGTTGTTGTTGTTGTTGTTGTTTTTGCCTTTTGTCATTGTGTCTCTAGTGTGTGTAGATGTGGATCTTCATCTTTATGAGTTTGTTGAGCTTTTTAGATATATAATGTTTTCATCAAGTTTGGGGGTTTGACCATTATTGTTTCATTTTTTTTCTTCTTTTTTCTTCTTTTTTTCATTTTCTGGGACTCTCATTATATGTATGTTGGTATGTTTCATGGTGTCCTACAAATATGTGCAGCTCTAATCATCTCTTTATTCTTTTTAAAAATTCCTCAGACTAATTTCTTTTGCTATATATTCAAGTTAATTGATTCTTTTTATCTGACACCTCATGTCTTAAACCCTTGAGTAAATTTTTCATGTTAGTTATTGTCTTTTTCAACTCTAATAGAATTCTTATTTGGTTATTTTAAAATATGATTTATTAATCTCTATTTGGTAACACATCATTGCGATAGTTTTCCTTAATTCTTTAGAAATGGCTTTTTAAGTTTTTTAAAAGTATTTAAAGTAGCTGATTTAAAGTTTTTGTCCGCTAAATCCGGTTTTTGTCTGCTTAATTTAATGTAATTTAGCTTAAATTTAAATTAATGTAGCTTAATTGCTAGCTTTTTTTTTTTTTTTAAGTTTTGGTTTTTATTTTTATTTTTTAGGCTTGGCTTCCTTGGAGTTACCACTTGGTCAGTATAATTTAGTAAGAAACCAGTAATTGGTCAAAAGATTTTCGTAAATGCTTTACCTTTAGGTCTTTTACCCTTTGCTAAGGGATGTTTATAAGACAGCTTTAGGTTTTACTTCCTGCTTGTGGGAGTCCTCAAGGTCAGCCAGAGGTGAATGACTGAGGTCTTATACTTCCCCAGGTTTTAAGTATTCACAGCACTGGGTATGCAAAAGCTCTTCCAAATCCCCAGGAATAGGTTGGAGCTTTTCAAAATTCCCTCTGGTCCTCAAGTTCTTCAGACTTCCTTTTGGATTTTTAGCCAGGATCTAACTTTTCCTAAATGGAATCACAGCCTTAGGCATCTACAATGTTGCTAGCAGATTATGATTCTTTCCACTAATCTCCAAATATAGGGTTTTTTCCTTGCTGAGTTGAGATCTGAGTGAAATAAAATAACCACACCAACCTGGAAATAGAGATTATTTTCTGGGAAATTACTGGTTTGGACAAAATATTGACTGTGCTTTAAGGATGGGGCTTTTAATGGAGCTCCAAAAGATGCCAGTCCTCTTTTTCTGTGAGGCTTCTGGCTTTTCATGGCTACTGTGCCACTGAGCTGCTGAGAGAGAGCGTGGTGGCAAGTTAAATGCCACACAGTCTGGTGTCTTACGGAGATTTAGTCATTTCTTTTAGATAAGAAATGTTGTTTGTTGGTGGTTTGGTTTAATTTCAAGAGTTCTGAAATTATTGGTTTTACTTGTTTTGCCAGTATTTTCATTGTTTGTGTAGGGGAACAGGTTCGTAGACATCTTCACTTTATCATTTCATAAACCCATATAATCCTAGTTTTTTTAAAACTTTATGTTGATTTGCATTGGTTTTGCATTTATTTAATTTAATTAATTTATTTATTTTGCATTTATTTTATTATCCTTTATTGTCCTGGATTTTGCCACTTAGAAATGTATGTCCTTTACTTTTGGTAATATTTCTCATATGATTTTAAAAATACTTTCCTTTTCTCACTTTTCCTTTTTCTCTCCATCTGAAATGTCCACTTCTTATATTAATTTCCCAAATCTCTTACAATTTATCTCATATTTTTTGTTTCTGCTCTCTTTTTTCTATATTTTAATTATTTTTTCTGTATTTTAGTAAGTTAAGCTGCACATGGGCAGCTTTCACATTTGGGTTTGAGGAATATTTCACAAAGAGTAATTTGTCATATTAATGTAATTTTGAAATTAAAATGGTTAATTACAGTATAACATAGAAAGTGTATCATAACTGTAACTCATAAGCTTAGTTGACATTTCTCTTCTTAAGCTATTTTTGGATGAGTGATTTTGGTAATTATATTCTAAATTTCTAAAAATTATTTATCCTCCATTATTTAAGAAAATACTGTTCTTGTTTTATGAATATAACAATTTCTTATTCTTCACTGTGCCAATCAACTAACATTTTTTTATAAAGTTTTGCATTATGTTTTCTGGACTCCCTAAAATGTCTATTTTTTTCCTGCTTATTTTGGTCTCTCTTTTTTAAGTCGGGAGCACATTCCAGTGTCTGGTGGTTCTTGGTTGCCTGTTTCATATTAAGAGTGAGACCCTAAAACTTACTGGCAACTTTGCATGCTTTGGTGGGCTTTTTGGCTGGTAGGATTGCATTCAATTGATTATTTGGATAGTGAGCAGATCGTTTAGCTAGGGGACTCATGCTGGTATGCAAACAGTAGTTTTTATTGAAACCAGTGAGTTTCCTTCGAGAATAAACTTTTTAACCACTTGCATGGGAGCTAGAAATCTGGTTTCCATCATCCTATATACAGACTTTCATTAATAACCAACTTATTGTTGAACCCTACATCTTGACTGTTCTGTCTACTTTAACCACCATACTGGTATCTCTGAGTGCCATCCCTTTCTAGGGATCTGCAGGTAAAATTATCCCTTCCATTTTCGCTATCTCCTCTGCATCTGCCAACTCAGTTACCATCCTTCATCTGTTTTCTCCCTTCAAAACTTTTTGAAATCTTTTATCTGTTGATGAAGACTCTTTCTTCTTCTGTTCTCTTTGCCCTTGATTGATAGCATTTTATACCTTACTTTTATTTTAGTGGGGCTTTAAAAGAAGATAAAATAAATCATCTTTAGATGGAAACCTTTCACATTTGACTTTATGAACAAGACTTGGGATACTTTTTACATTAGTCTTGTCATGAACAATTATCACATTCCAGTATGTGGGCAGCTTTCACATTTGGGCCTGAGGAATATTTCACAAAGAGCAATTTGTCATATTAATGCAATTTTGAAATTAAAATGGTTAATTACATTATAACATAGAAAGTGTATCATAACTGTAACTCATAAGCTTAGTTAATAGTTATATACATAGGCATCCACTTACCACCCAGATTAAGATGTAGACTTTTCCAGCATCACATAAGGCTCTGTAATGCTTCCTTTCAGTCAATACTCCCCTCAGACACAACCACTCATCTAAATTTGAAGGCTCTAAATTAGCTATATTTGTTCTTGGACTTCATATAAATGAAAACATAAAGCATGAACTCCTTTATATATGGCTTATTTGATTCATCTACAAGATTTGTCATGTTGTTATGTGACACATTAATTTATTTATTTATTGTTTTATAATACTTCATTATATGAATGTGTCACCATTTATCATTCTGTTGTTGATGCACATTTGTGTTATTTTTAGTTTTTTTCCACTATGCAGCAACCTGAAATAAACATCCATATACAGGTTTGAAAAAAGTATTTTATAAGGTCATTGGTATATACATCCCCAGATAGCAAAAATTAAAACCCCAAAAGGGAGAAATGGATTTGATACAATGATACCAAGATGTGTGATTATCATCTGAGGGAGTGAGTGTGATGTTCATTAGCTGGTATGGAGGGTGGAAATGTTGAGTGTTTTTGAAGATTTGGAAGAAAGCTCTTTCCTAAGAAATGAGATAAATATTACGAACTAGATAAGTATTTTGAATTATTGCCTTCTTGCTAATCAAGGTGTGATTATGCAGTTCTCTTTCTCTGATGTTCCAGCTGTTCAAATTTTCAAGTGAACTGGATGAAATAAAGCAGATACATCATGAAATTGATGATAATCTATACCATTTTAAAAGAGTTACAATTTCACCTAAGTACCACATAAGTGGTTTGTTTAAACATCTCGGTTATATTTTATGAGTTGGGTTTCTTGTATAACTGTGAGGGAAGTGAAGCCATTAAGTCTTGGTCTTTGGCACTGTCACTGGTATTTCCATCAGTTTGTCAAATTAAAGATTATATAATGCTGTTAAAATGGCTAGTTGTATTATACCAATTGCTCTAAAATGTAAATATGTAAAATATTTTATTTCCCTGTCTAAAATTCTCAGATCAACATATTCATGTAAGACATTGGTTCTCAAAGTATGTTCTCTGTGTTAAAAGCCTCAGCTCAGCATCACTTGGGAACTTGTTGGAAATACAAATCTTGGGGCTCCCCAGAAGACCTACAGAACTGGAAACTGTGGATTTGGGGCCCAGCAATCTGTATTTTAACATGTCCTTCAGGTGGTTTTTATGTGTATTAAAGTCTGAGAACCACTGGTTTAATACATTGCTTTTTAATCCTGGTAGTGCATTTTCTGAGTCCCACTGGTAACCCCCAGGAATCCTACTTAAATGATCTGAGGTGGTGTGGGCAATGAGAATTTTGAAATAATCCTAAGATGATTCTAGTGTGTGGCCAAGGTTGAGAATCATTCATTTAACACAATCCAAAGCAATAGCATCCTAGGTTTACTCAATTTTGGCCACTGGATAGAATAAGAGCTGGAAGTTGTCATTTTGCATTTTGAGATAGGTCTTTGATACAGTTCCTTTCTTTATCTGAGTCTAATTAAGAATTCACAGTGCTCCAGAAATTAAAGGGACCATTGATTGTTAAAAGTGGCTCTCTTGTTGCAGTTTCATAGAAAACTCTTCAGTTGAGAAAATAGAAGTGGTTAATTCAGTGGCATATATGAAGCAAGTATTGTAAAATGAGCATCTTGGCTTTATGAGGAGCTTGAGTTAGAAAGGAGATTCAATTCTGGATCCTGCTGCCAGAGAGCCTGGCAGGAGTGCTACTCTGTCTGTATTTTTAATAACTTGTTCTTCAAGGTGAGAACATGCTATGGGCTTCTCTTATCCTCTTGTCTTATCTTCAAATTCCTCATTTAAACCAAGACGCAAGCAATAGAACTTGTGTTTCTTTGTATTAGATTGTTTTGCTTTCCCATAACACTCTGGCTTTGAGGTGCTATTTATTTGTAGAGCATGGTAGGATGGGAACCATAGACACTCGGAAAGTCAAGATGTGCAGAAAGGCCCATTCTCTGCTTAATAATTTGATACTAAAGTCACAAAATGGCTAAGTATGTTTACAAAGTGGCGAAGACCTTTGTTGTGCTGGACCCCTGTTGGCTTCAGTAGGGATGGAACCATGTTTGAGAGGCTGAAGAGGAAACCCAGTGCTAGCAAAGAAGACAGGGTTTATTGCGAGGACTTTACATGTAATGTAGTCCACTGGTATTGGGCTGAATAAGATAACTTCTACCATTTCTAAAAAGCATGCAGTTTATGTAGCATTTTCAGTTAGCACCCTCCCCCTAACAGCTTCCAGCTGGAAACCTTCATGTAATCCAAAACAAAGGGCTCAATCCCCTGTATGGCCTGCATTCCATGGGGTGGGCTGGGGGTTTAGATGTTCCTCATAGATAAGGAATGAATCTCTGGATTGGCCATTCCTGGATTCCTTAGCTTGAACTCCAAATGCACTTTCTTCTCAGACCTTAGTCTCATTCTCAGGGTATGCTTAAGTGAAGTTACTGCTGTCACGTGCATCTGCTATACAACCTCCAACTACAACCTATCTGAATTAAGAGGAAAATTTGCTAAACTAAAGGTATGATGATTCTCACCCTCATAACATCTATTAAGGTGAAGAGAAAGTTTTGAACAAGTGTGGAAGAAGAAATTATTTTGTAATTTACAAGAGCTTTATTCAGAAAAGTATTTTGCTGAGATAATCTTGGAAAGTTGTTATCATTCCCAGGTAGCCACAAGCAATAAATCCACTAAGGTTTTGCACAACAAAGCAGTCGGACATCTGTGTCACAACAGCAGCATAATTTCCTAAGACTCTGAATGTCTAATTTGCTTTCCTTTCTCTCCCATAATGCCTCTACCCCCAATGGCAGTAGCTAACTCTACTAAAGCTCTGAGTGATGTAGGCTGATGAGAGAAACAGAATGCCATTGCCCTGCCCTTTGCTGGATAACTTCAGTCTTTTGTGAATATCAGAGATCTAGTCAGGATGTTGATCAAAATGATCCAATGTCAAACGCCTTAAGAATTTCTCTTTTCTGGGTCTAGTAGTGGTTATATTAATGATGAAGATCCAAGGAGACAAGACAGTGGACTTTAGCAGTTTTCCCTGTTGGAAATTCAGCCGTAATTTACCTGGGTCGGAGTTTTTCTCTGGCCAGAGATCCTCACAGGCATTATGTGAATGTTTGTGAGTTATGTAATCATAAAAATGGTAGTGATAGGATTATTTACACAAGCAGATATTGACTGCCTGTAATTGTGCTGGGCTTCAGAGATATAACTTCTTATTTTCAGTGATTTAGTTGAGTTGGAGTTAGTGTAGAAATCCAGAAATTATGCTAATATAATTCCTTCAAATATGGGATGACCACGAGATAGAAAAATCTGACCATAATCTTAGCTTAATGCTACTGGGCTTCCCCAGATAACAGGCTTTTATTCTACTCCCTATCCAAGCTTCCCAATGACTCTCGCTTTTGGGTTTTACAGGTGTATCTCAAAGTAAAGATGTTCTGACTCAGTGTAGTAGTTGATATGGTTCAAATCAACTCCGATGTGTTTTCCATTAGCATCTAGAAAATGTTATTCCAAAGTGACCTCAAATTGTAAATATTTGTAGGATTTCCTGGAAATGAACAGATTTGAAAGAAAATATTCTGGGTGGCAGGGCTGAAAAGCTGATTTTTTGGCTGCTTTTTTGATAAACTGGGAACTGAGAGAGTTGGATTTCCCTGGAAGTTCTAGAAGGACGGTGGCTGACCTGGGCCTTATTTTTACTTCTGATGAAGTAGTTTTTCTAGTAGATAGCTGCTATAGCAAAGTATTTGAGAGAGAAAACTCGATCATTTGCCTGTCCAATTCCTCTAGACTTACTAACATTTATGTTGTAAGACTCTGCAGTTTATTTTAAATGAAAAAAGTCCTGATATTTTAACGTATAGTACTCATTCTTTCCCAACCTTGTCAGCATAGAAAAACACGGGCCCTGGGAATGCTTGTTTCTGTCTTCTTACCAGGAGCTGGGTGGTCCAGCCCAGACCATTTGTTAAACATTGTTGAAGGCCACTGAGTAAGAATAAACACTTCTTGGAAGGAGCAGGAGTCAGGTAGGAGAAGCTGCTGTAGACCATGAATGAACGTGGATATTTATATCTCCATCTAAAGTAGTCTGTTTGTGATGATCCTGTGAAGAGAACATTATGCCTCTCTCCAATGGTGTCATGATTTTTGAAAAAATAATACCTTGCTCTGGTTTTATTTATTATTATTTTTATTTTATGCTCCAAACTGTTGTCCCTTTGGGCACCTCAGGTTGTTCATGGAGGGGTTAATGAGTGAGGACTGCCTCTAGGTGAGTATAAATCTTTCACTTCTTATGACACAGCAGAAGGTGGAGTCCTGTTTCTCTGATTCAGAAGTTCTGGTTTCTGGCCCCTGCTCTGGGGTGAACTGTTTAATGTCTCTCCATCTCTTGACTCCTTCACCAAAATGAGGACACCAGTGACTTTTTTTTAATTGCTCAGGAATGTGGCATTTGAAGATAATACTTGAAAAAGTGGTGGTGGTTTTTTGAAAAAAGATTCTATGTAAATACCAAATGATAATAAAAATGATTAAAACTTCAGGCATCTCGAGTATGGGCAGAAATAATTTAGGATGAAACCACATCTAATGGATGTTTCACAAATGCTGTTTTCTCCACTATATTTATCTTTGATGAATTGAATGCAGTCTAATACTATACAAGTGCAGCACATCTCTGCAGCGGGTACTGGAAGTCAGGGGTAGGGAGAGTGAGGAGGGGAGGGGATGGATATTTATGCCCCCTGTGGGAGTTGGGGGATAGCAAAAATACTAGTAGATCATGGCCTTTGCATTTCCCTAATGATAATTAACTTAATGGGCGCTTTCCCATACCAGAGATTTTTTTTTGATATCGTTGTGCATTTTATAGTGTTATAATTATTTGTGAACTTGCTTTTATTTTCTTTTGGACTATCAATTGCTGGTATGTAAGGAATGTGTTTCATTCATCATAGTAATTGCAGCATCTAGCCAAATATCCAGCACATAGAAAGTGCTCAAGATGAGTTTGACAAATTAAAAATAATGTTGTCTTTCATTTAAGGGCCCAGACTATTTGTTAGGTTCATTTCTAAACAATTTTACAGGTGATAGTATGGGAAATTCCCACTATAGTGACAGACACACATACCATTAGCATTCTGCAGTGCAAACATAAAGAGGTTATAGGAGAAATCTTAGAGAAGTAGCAGAGTTTGTGCAGTCCTCAGATTTTCATTATCCTACAGCTTAAGCATGGCCAGTGGTTCTGCAGAGAGGAGCCCTGTCCTCAGTGTGTTCTACTTCAGTGATTTTCAAGGTGTACCTTGGGTTAGCATCAGCATTACTTGAAAACTTGTTAGAAATGCAAATTATTGGGCCATACTCAGACCGACAGACTCTGAAACTCTGGGATTGGGGCCAGGAATCTGTGTTTTATCAAGTCTTCCAAGTGGTTCAATGCACACTGAAGTTTGAAAAATTATGATTGTACATAATTGTGGTGGGAGTCAGGGTTGGGAGAGAATATGCAGGGAACATCTATGAGATTATGAAACAACGGAAGCTCCCTTCTGGGGTAAGTGGCCATGTGAGAGGTGGGTAGAAGGCGCTGAAGCTGGTATCAGCCTGTTCTTCTATTGAGATAACTGAGCTGCTAAGCCCGCTCTCCACTAAGCTCACCAGAAAGGGGGAAGAAAGAGTCTCCAGGGCCATTCAAATTCATCCCTCATCAGGGTTCTACTATCCTGGCTTTACAGTTGTGGAAAGTGAAGCCCATGGGGTGTGTAACTGGCCCCAGGGTATCTAGTTGATGGTGGGGAAGCCCAATTCAAACCTATACAGTCTCACTCAAGGTCAGTGTTTATCAAAATTGGCAGGTGTCAGAATCACCTGGGGCACTTGGTAAACACAAGAGGGCAGGCCCTGTTCCATCTCAAGAAGCCTGGGCCTGTGTTCTCTGTTAAGTCTCCAGGTGGTTCTGTTACACCCTAAAGTTTGAGAAATGCTGTTGTAGAGCATTGGTTCACAACTCTTGCCAGCAGCATTGAAAAAACACAAAGGCTCAGGTTACCCCCCAGACCAGTTATATCAGAAACTCTCCACATGGAGCTTTGGCATCAGCATTTATCAAAGCTCCCAGGTAACTTCAGATATAACCAGTATACCTGAGCAACCACTGCCCCTCGAGTCCACACACCTAACCTACAGGCTGCAGCTACCTATTAGTGACGGCGATATTTCTAAAGCACCTGGGGCAATGCTGGCTGGTAGTAACATTTGGTCAATGTTGGATGATCCGATATTTCCTTATGGTCTTTTACTTCTCAAACTGCTCTCCACCCCAGAATAGATCTTAGGAAGAGTTTTGTAATTCTGAGGTTTGTTCCTAGCAACTGCTCACCTCTCCTCCCTTTTGTTCTCCCCTTCTTTCTGGAATATCTTGCAATCTGGACTTACCTATCACTCCCTGTTCTTTGAGGCTTTCTTACTTGAGCCAGAAACCCCTGCCAGATCCTTCTTTACTCGGGTTTCCAAATACTCTTTTTCCCTAAAATTAAGTTTCCTTAATGCAGGCATGGTATTAATCATTATTTGTTTCTCCAATTGTTGCCTACAGACCACTTGTACCAAAAGTACCCGTGGAATGCTTGATAAAGTACAGATTCCTTATTCTTCTGCCATTTTTGTAAATCAGACTATTTGAAGCTGAGCCTCAGAGATCTGCCTTTTAACAAGATTTTCAAGTGATGTTTTTTCACACCTCAGTCTCAGGTTGATGCCTCTCAGCCTGGCACAATGTCACGTAGACTGTAGATTTCTATAGACTTCTGCTGAACTTGCTAGAACAAGGAGTTAATCATGGCTGATGAAGTAATGTCTCCTAAGGTGTTACTGACTGGTAGTTGCAGGTGTGAAACTTTTTCAGCGCCCTTCACATTTAACAAAAATGGCTTAGGGCTACCAGCCTTGATTCCTTACTGCCAAGGACTACTGTGCATGCTCTTTCAGAAAGGTGTCCCAATAATGCTCTTAACTCACATTTGTTTATTACTATTTAGTACCCAGATTAATATTACAGCAGACCCTATTGTCCTCCATCCCCTACCTGCCAAAGGGGACTCAGGGACATAGCAGGTGTCTTCCATTTCCTGGCAGCTGTGTGTTCTCCACCTGCAGCCCAGAAAATCTGGCTCCTGCATTTCTAAATATTTTTAGAGTGTTCTTATTACCAGTTTCTGGGATAGCATAATAAGGAGGACTTGCGCTATATTTGGAATTGATGGTTTTCAAAGACTCAATTTCCAAATCAAATACCTAAATTGGCACCCAATTCTTAATTACCCATTGATTCTCAAAATACCCCATGAACTCCACCAAGTAGAAACGGGAAATGAAATAAAACATGCCATCTGTCTACCGGACGGATGCTATTTGAAGGAGTGGTTTCAAAATTTCACTTTGGTTTTAAAGATTTGTTACTTGGAAGAAGCCATGTACTTGGCGCTATTTTATTTTGATGGAAAAATAATTGTAGAGTATTAGTGTTTTTCAAGAGAGTTTATTTTACCGAAGCTTCACGCTCACATTTTTGTTTCCAAATCCAAACAAAGTTTTCTGCGCTTGACAAGTATCATGTGAAGATCAACGTTCCATTTTAAGCATCTTGCCTGATTGATTGGATCCCGGGGTCTGAAGCCCTCAACCTTTGTTTTGCATCAGAATTGAACTGATACATTTGAAAATGTTTGCATCCCAGGTCCTACACCTAGATTTTCAGATAAAACTCAGATAAAATTGGTCTTTAGTGAGAGCTTGTCACATGTATTAAAAAATATATATATTCCTAAGTGAGTCTAAGGGAAAACCAGAGTAGAAAATAGTAGATCAGAAATGAAGTGTTTGAAACAAATTAATCTGGTGATCAGGATTATGGAATTTCAGATTTGTTTTATAACTCTTTTTGAAGAAAAATAACCCTTCATTTTAACTTTTCCTTCATTGTTTCAATTTTCTATGTAAATGTCAATTAAGTCATCTTATTTTTGGAACAAAATGAGCATAAATATTTTTTAGAGTGGAAGCAAATAAAACATGAAAGAATTCTGATTCCTAATGGAATTAAGAGAATGAACTTAAACTATAGTGTATATCAACAAGGGAGATGGAGGTTTAATAATTTTTTTATATCACAAAGATTTACTGAGAATTTTAAGTGCTAGACATTGGACTTTGGCTATCTCCATTTTGGTAGATGACATAATCCTGGTTAGGGTTCTTTGGTTGTAAGCAATGGAATTAACTTTGCTAACTCAAGGAGAAAAGAAATTTATAGGAGGGGTTGGGGGACTGTGTGGGAAGATATGAGCATGAAGGGAATGAAAAGAAAGAAACATTAGAAAGGATGGAACCAGGCATTCTAGTAATCTCAGTAAGAGCAACTGTGCAACTGCATTGTTGGGGCTCAGATGTTGGAATAAAGATACCCGCCCTCCACTGCCTTTTTTTCAAATTTTCATTACTCAATTCAAAGTACAAAGTCCCAGGACAGAAAGTCCAGTTTGTCCAGCTTAAGTAATGTGCCCACAAGGTTGGCAAGGAAGGCCAGGCACCTTGATTTACAGCTTCACCAGCTTGGACCTAATGAAAGGAAATAATTCTCCAGAAGGCTGTTACCCAAAGAAGAATGTTGGACTACCAAAAGGAATCCTTCTCCAGGTCTGCATGAAATAATAATAATGATAATAATTATTATTTTTTTGAGATGGAGTCTCATTCTGTTGCCCAGGCTGGAGTTTTGTGCGGTGGTGCTATCTTGGCTCACTGCAAGCTCCACCTCCCGAATTCACACCATTCTCCTGCCTCAGCCTCCCAAGTAGCTGGGACTACAGGCGCCCACCACCATGCCTGGCCAATTTTTTTGTATTTTTAGTAGAGACGGGGTTTTCACTGTGTTAGTCAGGATAGTCTCAATCTCCTGACCTCATGATCCACCTGCCTCGGCCTCCCCAAAGTTCTGGGATTACAGGCGTGAGCCACCGCGCCTGGCCTCCGTGAAATAATTTTAACCAAAAGGCAAACTCAGGTATTCAAGATGTAGTGTTATAAGATCCGTGTAAATGATATTTACTGTAGGTCAGTTTCACTCATTTATATCTACATGAGTCTGGAGAGGTAAACACTGTTGTCCTAAGTTTTTACAGATAATAGAAAAACTGAGGCACAGAGACATGTAGTCAGTTGGTAAAAGTCGCAGAGGTGACAAATACCAATGCTAGGGTGCAAACTGAAAACTGTCATTTTATTACCACACACATTCCTGCCTACCCATTCTTAAGAAGTTTAGGAATGTGGGAGAGAACCAGTGAAAGATGATGGATGTTGCAGGAGGCCAATGTTATTTGGGATAATTGGAAAGACCTTTAGACAAGGTTGGGGCCTGGGGTAACATAGTAGTGCAAGGGAAGGCTGCAGCAGTAAAATGTATTTCAGGGAGACAGACAGGAGTGAACAAGAACTTAGGGGCAGTTGAAATGAATCAGTGATGGCAATATTGGTATGGAGGTTAGTTAGGGTCTTGGATTTGGATTTTATTTGTCTAGTAATAAGAAACAGTCAACACTTTTTTATTGGGGTAAGGAATGGAAGCACTAGGAAATCTGTGTTTAAAAAAAAAAAGTAGTCTGTGTCTGCATGCTCCATTAATGGAGTGAGTGGGACTCTGAGAAAGGAGCTGACCAGGCATTGAGCAGCTGAAAGAAAGTGAAGCTAAGGAAAGTGAAACTAGTGAACTGTGGGTGAGGATGGAGGAGCACTGATGGGATTCAGCTGCTGAATGGATGTTAGGGGTGGTGGTTAAGGGGAAGGGAAATGTCAAAGAAGTTTTAAAGGTTTTGAGCAAAGAAGGCCATCTGATGGGAGTACCATAGTATGGACAAGACAGGAAGAAGAACAAGCTTGGAGGAAAAAAGAGATGGTCAAAGTCTTTTGCGAATGGAAGACTGATGCCTGGAAGAATCATGTAGCCTGAAAACAGAGATGGGAAGTTATCCCTATAGAAATGATGCTTGAGACATAGCACGAACCAGAAGTGAGCTTTTGAAGTTACACACTTGAGAAAGGATGGCAGTGTGCTAGTGCAGCTGTGGAATGCTCCCTAAAATTAATCTGACCTTGATGGTGTGTGAAACTGAGGGCTAATTCAGAGTTCATTTTTTATATTAAATTTCTTCTCATTTTTAAAGCAATCATCAAAATAACATTATTTTCTGTTTCCAACTTGAAAGATTTCAGACGACTAGCATATGTCCCTTTTCTTAATTGAGGCCATCATTCCTTCACTTCAACGTGGTGTGTTTGCTTCCAATCCAGATTGTCAATATTTAGTTGTCAGAAAGATAAAACTATGATTCTTATATATGGGATATAGTGCAGTTCTTATTAACTAGTTCACTAGTTTACTAGTTTATACTAGTGAACTAGTGTAAGTTAACACTAGTTAACTTATATAACTCATCCAGAAATATGATGTAAAGGGCCTTTGAGGATTAAGAGTGTATATAGTCTATCAGGAAAGGCATATTAAAATAAAATTTTACTTTTGGAGTTAGAGACAAAACAGTTTAAAGAGCTATTAGGCAATAAAATCATAACCTTTAGGACTGTCTATTCAATCAGGAAAAAAAGTAATTTGCACTTCTATAGGATCAACATTTTAATTAAGGTAACTGGTAAACTCACAGAGACTGGGCCCTAATCAAGTGCAAATAGCAAATCAAATGAGGTTTATTTTCCTAGAGTAGAGTAAATGTTGACAAATTACAGTAGACCAAAATCCACTGGCCACTTGGTTTTCTAAATAAAGTTCCTCTGGGACAAAGCTACACCCATTTGTTTGTTTCCTGTGGCTGATTTTGTGCCACAAAGGCAGAGCTGAATAGTTGTGACAGAATATATGGTTCTCAGAGCCTAAAATGTGTACTATATGACCCT
This sequence comes from Mandrillus leucophaeus, assembly GCF_000951045.1. Lineage (NCBI taxonomy): Eukaryota > Metazoa > Chordata > Mammalia > Primates > Cercopithecidae > Mandrillus > Mandrillus leucophaeus. The sequence continues at coordinate 1,592,730 of NW_012099876.1, read as the reverse complement.
TTGCAGAAAAAGTGTCTTGACTTCTGGCCTATAGAATGAAATAATCCTTGGGTGGGCTGTTAAACAATGAACATACAATAATCCATTTACCTGTTCACACACTGTGGATAATTTCTCTCAACAAGGGAAAGAAATGGAAATCTTGACAAGGGAAAGGAATGGAAATCTTGACAATGGAAATCTTGTAGTATAAGGATGAAAAACAACAAAGCTCAAGCTATCTGGTGTGCAAGGTTGAGGGTCATGTTTTGACTCCCAGTCATAATCCAGTTTTCAGTATATCAGTTTCTTGTATATATTCTAGTGGGAAGAGAGAGAGAAGGAGACAGAGAGAGACAGAGAGAGAGAGAATGAACTGAGTCTATACTGCAGAGAACTGTGAGTGTGGATATGATTTCCTTGCCTCAGCCCTGCAACTCAGGACAGTCATAGAAGATGGGTTGGCTAAGATGTCGCTCTGGGAGCCAGAAGACCTGCATTCAGACAAAGGCTCATTGTTTCAAGGTTTGTATTTAGTTTGGTTCCAGCGTGACTGGTGTTTTCAGCTTCTCAAACACTCAGTACCTCCCTTCTCAGAAACAGTCACGGAGATGGACCCCATTTTCTTCCTACAGAAACACTGAAGTCAAGCTTAGAGTCTATTTGCTTGAGAGGCAGCATACCTGCCCAGTTCTAGAAGAGAAAGTGGGACCAGATGACCCCTGCTTCTCCTAAATCTGCATTGTGCTTCGAATACTACATTTTATTCTGGAAGATGCCAGGAGTCTGCTCTTCACCAAAATGGGATTACCACTTTTATCCTCCTGGAACAGGATGACATGGGCTTTCCCAACATTTAACAGATTAGAAATCCCTGAGAACATATTCCTCTTTTACTCCAAACGGAGTGTGACCCTTCGGGCATCAGCCATTACTACCGGTGATATCATTGTTGTCACAATTAGTAAATGATTCTCATTCATTCCTTTAAGAAAAATAGTAATGACAATAACTTTTTCAATTGACTTTGTTTTATATCAAACTTCGGTTTAAAAAAAGATATTATTTATATGTTTGGATAGTTAAATTATGCCTATATTTCAGAACCCAAAAGGTACAACATAATATGTGATGAAAAGGAATTATCCCTCCCACTCTGCTTTTGCTGCCACTCTAGTAATTCTCTCCAAAAGAAGCAACCAATGTGTCCAGTTTCTTTTATGTTCTTCCAGATATATTGTCTGTTCTTATAAGCATATTTGAAAATAATGCTGGTTACATAAACGTGTATGCTACATTAATTTCCTTTTAAAAATTATTTTAAAAATACGTTATTGTATAACCAAGAAAATATAGATATGTCTCTCCCTCTAAGGTTTGGAGATCATGTACCATTGTCAGAATACTTAAAGGTACCCTAATTTTCCAAACGTGAACTCTAAACAGAGGATACTAAAAAGAGTCATTATAATCGTTGCATTTAGGTTCCCCAATATTTAAGTTTGTGCCCAGGGTACAGTTGTTGAGTGAGGCAGGCAGATTGAGAATTTGGCTGACATATTGCTATTTCAATGGGAGGATTTCAGAACTTACTTAGAGAAATACCTATAGATGTCATCATACTAATGACTATGTGCACCCAAATAAATTCAAGTGGGCAGCACTGTTAAGGTTACATAACAAAAATATATTCATTCTAGAAGATCTAGATGAAGTTCAACTTTATTTAACTTCAGGTTAATGATGGGTCTATACTCTTAGTGGAATAACCATGCAAATTATCACTGAATTGTCAAATAAAGTCCTTACTGACATTTAAAGTTTAATCAGATGTAACTTAAAATATATAATGGTTGTGTAGTCCCAAGAATAAGGGGTGATAGAAGTGTTGGATTTCACCATGTTTAGAGCTCTTTATGCCCAGGGAGAAGACAAGTATACTCCTTAAGAGGCAAAGAAATGGCCAAATTTAAATGAGATGACCTGTGTTGAAGTTGCAAACTTCGTTATATATTATGAATCCAGAAATTTCTTGGACTAAGTGGCTGCTCCTTCATGTAATTGTGGGTTAATTGATATAGCAACTATAGATTGAGTTTAGAGCATCCATTCACGTCTACAGTAAGAATCCGGCCAACTTGTTGAACAAAAACTCTGTGTCCTTATTACCCTAAACAATACTGGAGAGGCACCAACCAAAAATATGGCATAATATAATAGTTTATGTAATTCCAAATACTATACTTGGTCTAAATCTTTGGTGGGAAACAGTGTCAATTAACTGGGATGGAGACCCTCTTCCTCAGTAGGTAACTTTTAAGCTCAATGAGATTTAGAATTACCTATAAAGTGTTTAGAAAATTTAAAACCATAATATTAATATTATCTCATTAAGAAATCTATGTTGTTAGTATTTTATAATTTTCTAATATTTAAGAGTATTTAACCTAGTAGAGCACAGAAGTCCAGTTTTAAAATTTATAATTGAGCAATTATTTAAATTTTTTGTTTATAGAATTGGAATATTTAAGAGTATTGATGTTTCACCAACATTTTAATTTAATTTATAAAATTTATATAAATTAGAGGTTAACTGAAGTATGTAAAAATTAAATAACTAAATATTTAAAACATAGTTAAAATGTTTAAGATGTTTTAGTACATTTATTTATAAAAACAATATTATTTAAAGGTCCTTTAAAAGCAATAACGTTTAAACATTGCTAGAGAATAGGATTTTCAAGCTAAACTCAAAATAACTTATAAACTAGATTCTTGAAGTTTTCGTATTAGTAAATTCAGTATTACTTGGTTGAATACAAAATGAGCCTCTGAATAATCTTTTCTGCATATAAAAATTATACTTAAAAATACCCCCACCCCAGTCTCACATATGACATTGCTAATTTTGGAGATAAAGAAATGGAATCAGAAGGAAGTAAATTGCTTTGACAAAGAGCAAAAAGATGGAAGAGAAGAGCTTAAAGTCGTATCTCTGGACAGCACATACATTTTCTTTCCAATAACATTATTTTATCAGACATACTGTATATAGGTGATATAGTTTGCCTATTTTATTGATTTATTATTTCAGATTGTAGCTATTTATTTCTCATATTAATACCTCAGTTCTTTGGGATTTGCACGGTGTTATTTCTAACTCTGTGATTTCATTGCTACGGTTTTCTAATGGTATTTATTTGTGGGTATTAGAGAGACCAAATGGATCATTTTCTTAAATGAATGGCTAGCTTAACTCCTCTATATTAAAATGTATCAGTCTATCAGAATTTGAAGTGCAAGAAGAATTCGAATAGACCTTCTACCTACACTAAATGACATTAAAAGTGGAAATAGAGTTTCAAAAAAAAAATCTGAAAGTATCAAAAGTAATTATTGGCAGCCCCTGATTTATTAACAGCCACATTCAAATCAACCTTTTTTGTAACAAACTGTCACATTGAAAATAAGTTAAAGTGACCAATGTCCAACACAGGCCGCTAGTTGTCTGGAGGTTGGTAAGGAGACTGGAAATTTGCTCAGGCAGGAGAACCCATAAACTCTCCTCACTGGGCCTTGCCTTGGAGATCAGCATTCAGGAAAGGGGGTTATACACTGGATTCCTTCTTACATGACCTAGTAATTTGATAGTGAATTAAAAAATCAGTTACAACAGATGGACTCGCACAGACGCAAAGATATATGCATACTGTGTATATGCTGAATTCTATAATATGGAAATATTCAAACATATCTCAACGTAGCAAGAGCAACCTGGATTCCACAATTATAGGTATTTCTTATTTCATCCGTCCACACATAAATGCATTCACATGCACAGTTTTCTTTCTACCTGTAGTATTTTAAAGCATATCTCAAACATCTTATCATTTGATGTGTAATCTTTTATATTTCTGTATCTGCATATCTGCATATATCTTTAATAGATAATTAAAATTAAAAACAAAAAACTCAGCCAGAATATCATTTTCACTCCTAGAAATTAATGATAATCTTTGAGATCTTTTAATGCCTAGTGTATGTTTAAATTTTCTCAATTGTGTTAGAAATGTCACTTTACATTTAGTTTGCTAAATTAAGATTTAAATAAGGTATTTATATTGTGTTTAGATTCACTGCTTATTAAATCATTTTTAATGTATGCAGCTCCGGTACTTTTTAATGCCATTCACTTGTTAGATCAGCTGTGTAGTCTTTCCTGTAAAATTTCCAGTGTTCTGGACTTCGCTGATTGTTTCTCTAAGGTGTTAACATGCTGTCATTTCCAAACTGCTGGTTCTAGAATGGTGTGTCCAATAGAACTTTTCTTGAAGATGAAAACACTCTATATCTGCTCTAAGATGGTAGTCACTGAGCCACATGTAGCTACTGAGCACGTGGAATATGGCTAGACTGAGGAACTGAAATTTTTATTTAATTTAAATTTAATTGCCACATGTTTCTAGTGTTTGTAGCACATATCCATCTTTGCCAAGATCTGTTGTTTCGTTAGATGTTGCAAAAGGCTTATTATACACATTTTATTTTAACTTAAAAGCAACACTAATGAATACTGATTTGTCAGTTTATCATGGTAGGTAGGGTCTAGGTGCTTTCTCTGAGGATAGATTTTCCTATCAGAGTTGCACATCATCTTTTAGCACAAACTGCATTTGAAATGTGGGATCCATGATTAACATTTTCAGTTTGATTGAAGAGAAATGAGCCCTTAAAAACACTTGGAGAGAAATCTTTCTGCACAGCCCTTTTAGATTTTTATAACATTTCCTACCAGCCTCATCTTCAACAGTATTTTTAATATCTTGATTTAATTGCATCATTCCCATTCATTTTAATTTTTAATTAATTATTTATTTAAATTGACTATTCATGGGGCACATATTGATATTTCCATTGTATAATGTGTAGTGATCAGATCAGGGTAATTAGCATGTCACGATTTCTGTTCAGTTGGATGTAACAGTTAATTCGGTTACCTGATCACAGCATAAGAACTGACCCAGTTGGATTTGGGAACAAATAACACGAATCTGTGTTATTGGTAAGCAAATACCAAATTTCTTGGTAAGCAACTAACCAGACAGGTAAGAACAGAAGTTCTTGGACATTATAGTGTGGCTTAGAAACCACATGTGTTCATCAGTCAATGTGCTTTATAGAGGAAAAAGAGAGCATGAGTTATCCTGATCGTCGGTGAATTAGAGGTGGGTTGTGAAAGTTTCTCTTGAATGGAGCATCATTTCCAGCTCCTTAGGTGACAGCCCATTGTTTACTTCTGTCCTGGTGCATGATCTTGGCTGCTTTGGATTTGATTAGCAATGTAAAGAATACGAGTGGCTTTTGGGTCTATAATTAAATAAAAATACAATTGCTTGCTAACACTTGGCTATGACCCACTCTGGAACCAAGCAATTCTCCAAGCTCTACTCCACACCAGCTTCCCAGTCAGGGATGACATGCTCTGGATAACATTCTAGGTCAAGAATCTGCGCAAGAAAATATCTTGGCTTGCTCAGATCTCGTTATGTCTCACCCCCTTAGCTACCTGTCTATCTGCTAGATACATACAATCTTGGGAGTAAGTGGCATTGTCCTCATCTGTTTGTACAATTTAGAACATGTATAAAGTGATTGACAAGAGTAGTTCCATTCTCTGTTGAAGATGTACCAAAAAACCCTTTCTTTCAAAGAAAAATTTTAAATTTCATTGTCTACTCCAGTGATTTTCCTCTTCTCTAACCTATAAGTCATTAAAACCCTGTGCCTTTTCTGGCCACACCTTCCCATTTCTGGAAACTCAAAATATAGTTTTCCTTGAAACAATATTATGAAAGGAAGATACAGTGAAAAAAACAATAATTAAGAGGATGATATGGTTAGGTTTTGTTTCCCCACGCAAATCTCATCTGGAATTATAATCCCTATAATCCCCAGGTGTCAAGGGAGAGACCAGGTGGAGGTATTTGGATCATGGAAGTTTCCCCTATGCTGTTCTCATTATAGTGAGTGGGTTCTCATGAGATCGGATGGTTTTATAAGTGTTTGATAGTTCCTCCTGCATTCATTCTCCTTCCTGCCACCTTATGAAGAAGGTGCCTTGCTTCCCCTTTGCCTTCCATCATGGTTATAAGTTTCCTGAGGCTTCCGTAGCCATACTGAATGTGAGTCAATGTACACTCTTTCCTTTATAAGTTACCCAGTCCCAGGTAGTTCTTTATAGCAGTGTGGGAAACTGGACTAATACAGAGCATATTCATATAGAAGCATTTATGACATTATATTTATGTCATATATTTTTAAGGGACATAGTATATTTTATTATGTGCGTTCCTCATTTAAGTTTTGTTTCTGTAAATTTACTGCTTTGGGTCTTTGTACGCTCTCCAGAATAGTTTGAATGCTTTTTCTCTTTAGTAAAAACTTCATTAACTCCATGTACCTAGGTTTTCCAGCTTGTTTCTTTTCTATTTGGTTTACATGTTTTTAACCTAAGAGAATTTGTAACATTTTTATAGCAAAATCTATCACTGTTTTCCTTAATAATGTATTTCATCACTTTTACTCATGTAAAGATTGGTCTCCTCTTGAAATCCAGTAAATGTTTGTTTATTGTTTTGTTTTGTTTTGTTTTGTTTGAGACAGGGTCTCCTTCTGTCTTTCAGATAGGAGTGCAATGGCATTATCATAAGTCACTGAAGCCTCCAACTTCCAGGCTCAAGCAATCCTCCTGCCTCAGCCTCCTTAGCAGCTGAGACTACAGGTATGCACCATGATGCCCAGCTATTAATTAATTTTAGTAGAGATGAAGTCTCACTATGTTGCCCAAGCTGGTCTCAAACTCCTGAGCTCAGGTGATCATCCCACCTCAGCCTTCCAAAGATTAGACGGATGATCCACAACTCCAGGCTTTTTGCTCATTTGCTTTATTCTTCTCCAAATATAAGGCCAGTTGTCCTTTTGTGATTTACTTCGTAAGCCATCCTTTGTTTACTATCTTTCATGCCGTTTCTGTCCAGTATTAAGCTACCAAAGTGTCTGTTTCAGGAACAGGACTCTCATATTTTCCACTGGCCTATTTATCTTTCTTTGTGACTACATACCTTATCTCTTTAATGTCCTCGCTTACTGGATCCAAGTGTTGAAACCACCCGGGTAAAGTTTATAAAATTAATCAGGGAAGAAGAGAAGGAAGAAACAAAAATAAACCAAGTTTGCAGCATGTCCAGCATTCATCATGAGGTCAGCCTGCTCCCTGACCTGCATCCTTGGAGTTGTTTGGTGCTGATTTTCCTGGAATCACATGGACCCTGGATTATAGTTTCCCATAACTGGTCTATAGATAACAACCTGAACATTATGAGACATTAAGTTTTCTCTTTGAGATATTCCTTCAGGTCCTGATGAAACTACAGACTTAGCTGGTCTGAAGGACCCCACTGATGCCAGTTAGGTTGAAGAACCTTGTGAGAAGAATGCAGTTTCCACATTCTGATGGTTTCATCCTGTTTGCCCTGGCCAATCAATGATCCCACTTTTCCAGCCTCTCATCCTCCACAGTCTCCTTAAAAATGCCAGCTCAGAACTCCTTGGGGAGATCGATTTGATGTTATCCTTCCACCTCTTCACTTGGCAACCTATGATAATTAAATTCTTTCTCTGCTGCATCCCTGCTGCCTCAGTGTAATTGGTCTGTTAGTGTGCAGCAGGCATATAAACCTGTTGGTCCTATAACAAATTTTGTTATAAGAGCTATTCAAGAGCCTCTTGTGGACATTTGGCTCAGTGCCCCCTTTCCATTGGGATGGACCCAGAGACAAGCCAAGTGGCCACTCAGTTCCACTGAACTAGAGGCTATCTCTGATGTCTTGCCTGTTAGATCTTGTGACCTCCTTGGAGATCTTGTGGCCTCTCCATTCTTGTTGCTTCCTTGGAAGTCTTACGGCCTTCTTGAAGGTCTTGTGGCCTTTTTAGACGTCTTCTTGCCTCTTTCAAGTTTTGCCAAACCTCCCTAGAAATAAGAAGAACCGTGTCTGAGGGGATTTCTATTCACTTGGAAAGAGAATAAAGGGCATTGCTTGGGTGAAAGACTCTTGATTTCTGAAATTTGGAACTTGATTTTGGAAGGTCTTGTTATTTATCTTTGTCTTACTATGTATACTTACGGCCATGGAGGAAACCCCCTAAAGGAATTACTAGCAGAAGTTCAGCAGGCCTAATTCAGGGAACTCTCTTTTTTGTATGGCTAGTAACATTTGGTGAGCCCTGAAGGAATTGCTACTGGAAGCTCCACCAGCCTAACTCAGAGTGACCATCTGCTCTTCCATCCTCCCTGAGACCACCTACTTAACTTCCAGTGGAGGTCATTCCTCCCGACCTTGAGTGCATCAGAGGTGCTAGAGAACGACAGGAACAAGTTTCAGCCTTGCCATGTCAAACTCCAGCACAGAACAGAGTGACTAGTACCTGTGTTTTGGTGTATGCACATCTTGGCTGGAATGGGAAATGTTGATTTGGTTCTCTGAAGCAGTCTTTTGGGTTGCAGCCTACAAAATTCAGAAGGTTTTGTTTATAAGTGCATGAAACAAATAAAAAGTTGATTTTCTTTTGTAATACTTTCTGGCCACAATACATGCTGGATTCAGGCAAGCAGTGATCATTACAGTACTATCCTGCAGTGTACTGCAAGAGGAAAGAGAAATGGGAAGAGATCCCTTATATATAATGTTCTACGCTGCTTTGGCAAAATAAACCAATGGAAAAGAAATGCAAAATCATTGTTCAGCAAAGGAAAATACCTGTTTGACTGACAAGAAAAAGATAATGATATGTTGGTAGTTCAATGAAATAAGCATACAGCTCTCACAGCATTTTCACCTTATGTGGAAGCTGTAGCTGCTCTGCTGACCCCTAAGCTGGAGTCCTTACCCTCCAAAGGTCAGGAGTCAGGAGTGCAAAAGTGGTCTCTCCCTCTCATTCGTGACAGGGAACTCAATTCAATCAGGATGCCACTTTGGCTCTGGGAGGACAATTCCCCTGACTTGTTTAATTGGAAAAGCAACATGCCCACCTATCAGCAAGATGCAAAGTGAATAGAGAATCTGTTCTCCTCAATATTTGGTACTCACAACCCCACATGGACAGATGTCTAAAATTTTTTTTAACATTTTTTAACCTTAGAGAATCAGAGAATGGGTTTAGATAAAGCTCAGGAGGAAACTGATTGATTGCATGCGGATTCACCCAGCAATCTGGTAAGAGTAACTGCCTAAGTTGCAGTGCCCACCTTTGATCCAGGATTGAATATAAACACTGGAGATAGACCTAAGCTTGAACATGATTGGGATTGCATTTTGGCTGGTCTGTGGAAGCAGGTGCGCAACCAAAGAAACCTCCAGAAATTTAGAGAGCAACCTAATGACAGTTTCTCAGAGTTCTTACAGTGGGGTTTTGAAGACTTTGGACAATACATGGATATTGATCCAGAAACCCCAGATAATTTAAAAATGGCATAAATGAGGTTTATTAGTCAAAGTGTCACAGATCCTTGGAAAAAGCTGAAAAAGGTGGACAGGCCTTTATGAATGTCTTTGTCTTAGTTGGTGGATATTGCTTTCAATGTATTTACTGATCCAGGTAAGGAAATGGAAATAAAAACGAAAAATGAACAAACAGCTGACTTGTTGGCTGAGGCTTTGACTCAAGGAGTCCCTAGACCGTGATAGAGACCTCAGCAAACACACTATCTAAGGTAGGACCACCTTGGCCCCAAACTGTCAATAAAAAGGGTTGTCTCACTGCAGGTCCCAAACAGTATGCCTATTCAAAATAGAAAGAGGACTGGAAAAAAGATTACTCATGCCTCAAAAGCCCAATGCAGGGAAAAGTTAGCCTTCAGTCCACCTAATGCCCCAGATGGCTAAAGGACTTGAAGCAGATCAGGAAGAATGGGGCTGAGGTCTTCCTCCTGACCCAAACAATACCTTCTATATTTCCCATATGGAGCCTTGGGTAGCAATGACAATAGGAAATCAGTTTTTGAAGTATTATGTAGATGCCGGTACTGCTTATTCAGTATTGAACACTCAGTTGTGTAAATTTTCTTTTGAGTTTATAAATGTGGCTGGGGTCTTTGGAAAGATACTAACAAGATTACTTCCCCAAATGTTGTGCTTTCAACTAGGACAAACTCATTTAAAAGCTGGTTTCCTACACATGCCTGAATGTCCTATTTGTTTGTTGGGACAAGACTTCCTGGCCAAATTAAATGCTTAAGTTACCTTTTTTCTGCATTGAATGAACATTCGGGGCCCCCAGAAAAAAGCCTATGTTCTTCAGGTTGCCTTGTTGCAAAGAGAAGTTACTGAAAATGCCCCCACACCTGAAGAGGTGTAAGACAGGGGTCCCCAACCTCTGGGCCATGGACCAGTACCAGTCCATGGCCTGTTAGGAACCAGGCCACACAGCAAGATGTGAGCATTACCACCTGAGCTCTGTCTCCTGTCAGGACAGCGGCAGCATTAGAGTCTCATAGAGTGCAAACCATTGAGAAATGTGCATGCAAGGAATCTAGGTTGTGTGCTCCTTGTGAGAATCTAACCAGTGCCTGATGATCTGAGGTGGAACAATTTCATCCCGAAACCATCACCACCACACTTATTCCCCACCACTATCTGTGGAAAAATTGCCTTCCACGAAACCAGTTTCTGGTGCCAAAAAGTTGGGGACACTGCTTTAAGAGGTGAGTCCAGAAACTTGGGCAGATGAGGTCAGGGAAAGTGAAAACTGCACTCCGAGTGTGAGTCAAGGTTATGCTAGAGTAACAGTGACAAACCTGAAACAGTACACTATGGGAGAACAGGCACAGTGGGGCATTTAGCCTTTATTGTTTGCCTGACAACATGAGCACATTAGACTCTGTCAGATCCTGCGCAATATGCCTATTCTGCCAGTATAGAAGCCTGGACTTAAGGAGTATACATTTATACAGGATTTGAGGGCCAATAAGCAGATTATGGAAGACATCCATCCAGTGGTCCCCACTTACATGCTACTCACGACATTGCCTGGTAAGTGTGGCTGGTTTTCAGCCTTAGAGCTTAAAGATATCTTTTTCTGTATTCCCCTGAATCCAGAGTCCCAATAACTGTTTGCCTTGGAATAACAATACCATGTTCTAAAGCCTAACAGCTGTTCCGTTGGACAGTGCTTCACCAAGGTTTCAAAAACTCTCCAACTATCTTTGAGGAAATACCTGCCAAGGACCTCTGAGACCTCCAATTAAAAGATGAGACTTTGTTGCAGTATGTTGATGGCATAGTAATAGCCTGCACTGCTAAGCAGACTCTGACCAGAACACTATATTGACTTTAAATTTCCTGGCAGAAGAAGGATACGAGGTCTTTGTGTTAGGCTGTTTTGCATTGCTGTAAAGGAATACTTGAGACTGGATAATGTATAAAGAAGGAAAGTTTTACCTTGTCCTATGGTTCTGCAGTCTGTACATGAAGCATAGAGCTGGCATCTGCTTCTGGTGAGGGCTTCAGAAAGCTTATATTCATGGCAGAAGGTGATGGGGAAGCTCGTGTATCACATGGTGAGAGATGTCCCTTTCATTTACACATCCTTGAATTTTCAAAATATCTTCCCTTACTCTTAAAGCTTTAATCACCCTTTTGTTCCTATTATTGCAGTGTTTAGAATAGCACAATAATACTGTAAACAAACTGTCTCAGAATACTGCTACTGGAAAAAACCTGTCAAATTGTTGGATCTGTCAGAAATTCCCAAAGATCATTCAAGATACACATTTTTCATTAGTGACTTCTTAGATCACGGACTTCTTAGATGTCCACAATCACACTGTGTTTCACTCTGTGAATAACAGAGAGTTTTGTTTCTTCTTTTCCAATCCTCTTATCTTTCATTTCTCTCTCTGTCTCTTTTCTGCATTGCCTGAGATCTTCAGACAAGATTTGATAGTAATGATGATAGCACATGTCTTTATCTTGTTTATATTTTCAGTGGGATGGTTTTAGTGTTTTATCATTACCTGTGATCAGGTTTATGGTTTACCAGGCTAGGGAACTTGTCTGTTAAAAGGCTTTTTTGTTTTTTAATAAAGACTGGTGCTGTGCTTTGAATGTGTCCTTTCCAGAGGACATGTTGAAACTTATTCCCCATTGTGGTGGTATTAAGAGTTGGCACCTGTGGGGAAGTGACTAAGACATGAAGGCGCTCTACCCTCATCAGTGAATTAGTGTCTTATAAAAGGGCTAGAGGGAACTAGTTGAGGTCATTTTATGCCCTTCCTTCCCTTCTTCCAAGTGAGGATATAGCCTTCAAGGTGATATGTTTGAAACAGAGACTGGGCCGTCAGTGCACAGAACCTCTTAACACCTTAATCTTGGACTTTCCATCCTCCAGAACTGTGAGAAATAAATTTCTGTTCTTTATATATTACACATGATGAGGTATTTTGTAGGGTAGCACAAACAAACTAAGACAATTAGGTATTGGATTTTATTAAATGCATTCTGTGAATCTGTTGAGATCACAATTTTATCTTAATTAGTTTGTGAATAATATTAAATATGCTAGTGTAAGTGGTAAAATAGATGAAAAATTTATTTAATTTTAAATAGTTAAATAATTTGATTAATAATTACCCAATATTTAATTTGAATAATACAATTAATGTAATTTAATATACTTTTTGCTAATAAAATATTATAATTTTGCATTTGTGCTCATAGCGTAAATTGACTTGTTTTTTTTCCCTCATATATTTAATTTCTGGTTTGAGCATTAAAACCTCATAAAACCAATTGTGTGTATTCTTTCATTTTCTGTTTTCTAAAACAGGTCAGTTTAAATTTGTTTGTAAACTCTCTGGGTCTGGTGTTTATTTTTGTGGTTTGTTTTAAACAACTGATTTGCTTGCTCTAATGGGTATAGGTCTATTTAGATTTCCATTTTTTTTCCCCAGGGCAACCACTGTCAGAAAGGATTTTTTTTTAATTCGGTTTTGGTAAGTCTTATTTTTGCTGTTAATTTTGTTTTTATTTGCCTGCATTTTCAATATTATTGGCATACAAATAATTAATGAATGAATAACTGAGAAAGAAAAAATATAAGGGACACAATTTGGAAAACAAATAGATGGTGAAATTCAAATATATCAGATATTCCATTCAGTATGAATATTGTAAATATTCTAATACAAATATTAAAATGTTACTTGTAAAAGGAGAAACCTTAAATTTAAAAATTGTAGAAAGGGTGAAAGAAAACATCTGAAAAATGTTTGTATATCATACAAACATTAACTAGAATAAAGTTAGTATGGGCACACTAGTATCAAACAGGGCAAGAAGAAGAAATAAAGGGAGATATTTAATGGTGATTAGTGACATCACCAGGAAGATATAATATAGTAATTTTAAACTTACAGCTGTAAAATTACATGGTATTAAAATAATTAGTATAAAAATTGACATTTATGGAGCAAGAAAAATCCATAATCATATTTGGAGATTTTTTACCGCCTCTCTTCCAGGGTAACATAAGGACCAAGATTCAGGAAGGATGCATAAGCTCTGAACAACACATTTAATCATGCCAAGTCAACAGCCAAATTTGTAAATATAAAATACTATGTTAACAACTGATATATGTGCATGATTTCCTACACACATTGAAAATTCACCAAATAGGCCAAACCCTGGATCGTAAAACAAGTCTCAACAAATTTCAAATAATGCAACCATATAGGATATGTTCATTTACTATAGTGGAACTAAGCTAGAAATTAACCAGAACATAAATATTAAGAAATGTTATTTAAACAACCCAGGGGTTAAGAAATAATCACAATAGAAATTAGAAAATATTTTGAACTGAATTGTAATAACAACATTACATAACAAAACTTGCAGGATCCAGCTAAAGCCATTGTTGAAGGGAAATTTATATTCATTTATTAAATAAGAGGAACCACTTGAAATTAATCCAAGAACCCGTTACAAGATGTTAGAGAGAAAAAAAGAGTAATTAAAGCCAATATAGAAAAAGAACAACAACTAAATTTAATGATGGAAATGGGGGGAAAAAGCTGAAATAGATGAAATTGAAAAATATAATAGAAAGTATCAACAAAGCCAAAAAATGGTTTTCAGGGAGGAAAAATAAAATGATGCCTAACTGGTAAGACTGGTAAAGAGAAAGGATATTAAAAAAAACTAATAATATCAGGGATGAAGGGGGGCATCATTATGGATCCTGCAGACATTGATAAGACAACAAAATAGTATTATGAACAACTTTATCCTAATAAATCTAAAAATATAGAGGAAAAAATATAGGAAAACAAAACTTTCTAAAATTGACACAGAAAAGAGAAAATTTAAATACTCCCACCCATATTAAATAAATAGAATCTATATTTCACCTACTGGGGAGGTGAGGAGACAATTCCAGACTCGGATGCTTCCCCCAGTGAATTCAAAATAAAATCTTATTTTGAAGTAATTGCAGACATATATGAAATTGTAAAAAAATTACAGAATTCTGTGTGCAATTTATCCAGCTTTCTCAAATAATGACATTTCACTATTGGTGAATTTTTATCAAATAGTTAAGGAAAAAAATAACAAAGTGTGTATATATATATGCACCCACACACATATATATACATATATATATGTGTGTGTGTATATAAAAAGTGTATATATAGTGTATATGTATATATATATACACATACACACACACACACACATATATATAAACACTTCTAGAGAATAGAAAAGAGTCATCACTTCCCAGCTTTCTTCATGAGGCCAGCGTCATCTTGAACCAATATCTGACAAGGACAATATATGTAAGTAATACTACAGGCCAATCTCTCTGATTCAAACATCTTAAACAAAATATCTTTAAAAATCAGTGATTTATAGAAATAAAACCATCTCATCATCAAATTGGTTTCATTCTAATAATATATAAATGGTTAAAGATTTTAAAAATCAATAGGCGCAATTCACCACAGTAAAAAAACAGAAAATCATACGATGATAAGAGAAAACATGAATGATTAGATTCAAACTATATGTAAAAGAAACTGTTAGGGATCCAGAAATAAAAGGGAACTTCCTTAATCCGATTAGGTGTAGCTTAAAAAAAACCAGTAGCAAGTATGCCATGATAAAATGTTGAAAGCTTAAGATTAGAAATAGTGGAAAATCTTATATGTTATTTTCTGTGAGTACTACCTCAAAAAATAAATGACTATTTTAGGAGACTTGGGCACTTTTCTAATATTTAGGAAAGATCCAAAAACCAGTGGGCGGTATTCAAAAGCAGTCCTGCCAACTGGAGTTTCCTATGAAGAAATCCATTGTCTTTTAAAGGAAAGGGTTTGACCAAAAAACGCAATGACCTAATCCAACTATTTTAAATGACTTAATTGTATGTTTTGTTCTATTTGGATTGGAAGGTAACTATGAAATTAAAGATGATGCATTTTGTTAATGTTGAAATCTGGCTGGGCTATGATTAATGAGATGCCTCATATTCTAGTCACGTTGATTGCCTTAATCATTGTCCATCTCTTTTTTCATACATTAATTACAACATGCATTTGCGAATTTTTCAGTAGACTGCCATTTTCTATACAAGGGAATGAACTTAGATTAGCTGTTAAGAAAATTGATTTCAGGGTCATCCATCTTTGTGGGTTGACCTCATTGAGAAAAATGATTAAAAAGCCTAATTTTCTATTTTACATTAAGGTAAAATGTACAAAATATTTTGCCTATACAAGGGCAATAGTGGATTTTCCCACATTTTATATGACTACACTAGTTCTCCCTTGTCTGTGTATTTAATTTTGTTGTAATAATATAATTTTAAAGTTAGGGATTTTAGAATGTATAAATAATTAACTTTTCCCACAATACTTTGTAATCAGATTCTGCCTTAATGTGGCGCACTGTTTTAGCCAACCTACTGTTCCACTGCTGAATAGCTAACTGTTGGAAAATTCTTTTTTTTTTTGACAGAGTCTTACTCTGTCACCAAGGCTGGAGTGCAGTGGCATGATCTCTGCTCACTGTAATGTCTGCCTCCTGGGTTCAAGCGATTCGCCTGTCTCAGCCTCCCAAGTAGCTGATATTACAGGTGCGCCACCATGCCTGGCTAATTTTTTCTTCTATTTTTAGTAGAGACAGGATTTCACCATGTTGGCCAGGCTGGTCTTGAACACCTGACTTCAAGTGATCCTCCTGCCTTGGCCTCCCAAACTGCGAGGATTACAGGCGTGAGCTACCACGCCCAGCCTCTTCCTTTTATTCATTGAAAGATTCAGGTATTCTTCGGAAGTAGTGTTACATGTATGATTTATTGATCATTCATTCATACTTTCCTTTTTTCTCACATTGTCGCATTGTTCTACTTGCCATCTTCAGCCCTCCATTTTGGTTTTACGTGTTTTATTTTGTTTTCTGGTTTACTTATTTTATTCTAGTAATCTTCTTTTATTATACTTTAAGTTCTAGGGTACATGTGCACAACATGCAGGTTTGTTACATATGTATACATGTGCCATGTTGGTGTGCTGCACCCATTAACTCGTCATTTACGTTAGGTATATCTCCTAATGCTGTCCCTCCGCCCTCCCCCCACCCCACGACAGGCCCAATCTTTATCTTTTCTGTTAAGCCAGTAGCCTCAGCACTGTTTCCCGTAATTGAAGACTCTCTCAGGCAGTAAGACACATGCTATATACACTGGAGAACACTGTCCACAAGGATCTTTTGAAGTTCTTTTCTGGGATTTAACAACCTCTTATACCTTTGTATTTCTGTCTTGAAATTTTTTATACATACAATGATATGAAAAATTACCTTTCCCCTCATGGCTTTATGCAAAACATATCGTTAGAATCAAACATCATTCACAAGAATTTCACTTTTGAGAAGTCAGGGATGATTGTCTATCTCTTTCAGCAAATATAATATACGTGTGTGTGTGTGTGTGTCTGTGTGTGTATATCATACATATAGTGAGAACTCAATGGATTTGCATGGAATGAATTAGTGAGGGCCTTATGTAGAATATATTCATTTTAACACCCAAAGGTGCTTTTCATCAGTCACGGATATACCAGGGCCAGTGACAAGTCAAAGAAGTCCATCCTTTGTCATTTCTTCTCTTCTTTTTCATCCTCTCTTAAGCTTCAGTAGGCCGTCTTGACTAAAAGCCAGCAGGCAATGCATGAGGCTGGCTCCCCAATCACCCATTGACCTTCTACCTCCTCCTACTGGTTCTAGGTCAACTCTTGGGCCTTCTGGTTATTGCTCAATACAGAGGGATGACTAGCCCATGTTAGCGGCAGGGGCAGATGATAATTGCTGTGTGATGATTGTTATGATCTGATTTCTGCCATCTTTCTCTTGGAAAACCTTCATTCAGTTTGTCAGTTATCAGATGATTTGTGCAAATGATTGATTGATTTGATATTAAAAATAGAAGCTTATATTGCGCATTGATCATAGGGAAAATAAAGCAAAGGATTATATGCACAGAGATGTGAAATGTTCCTTGTAAAACAAGTGGTAAGTCAAAAGAAGTGAAGAAACTTCAATTTTTATAAATATTTATTCAGGAAATGTGATGTAATTGTCATACTAAGTCAAGAGGTTAATATTCCTGTAAATAGTGTAGCAATGGGTATGATGATTTATGTTACTCAGACCACAGAAGTACTGTATATGATGTTTTATTTGACAACTATATTTGAGTCTGAGTCTAATACAGAATGCAGATCTGCCCCAAATACCTCTTTTGTCATACTTCACACCAATGACAAATATGCCATAAAAGATTCAAAGGGTTAAAGAGACCAACTTGCAAAAATCTGTTTTCCCAACTTTCAAAAATACCTCTTTGGATGTTCTCAAGGGATACTAAAGATAGTATTTAAAGATGATCTACTTTAAAAAGACCTTTGTTTCACAAACCTGCAAGATGTCCATATATATATATCATATAATAGATAATATATATAGCATACTAAAGTGTATTTTAACTGGTGTCTATTATACAATTAAATAATGGATTAAACATTAAAAGTAATAATAAGGTTTTAATAAGAGGTGGCACTCTGTTAACATTAATAATTGCCATCATTAATCCTGCAAGCCTTTCTTGCAGGATTTTTTATTATTTCCTACTGCCAAACTCTTCAAACACTCCCAAGGAAACAGTCCTCAGTTATATTGAGTCCACTGCTACATAGCTTAAATTAATTTGTCCCTACATTGCCACTATCTTGTAACTTTTCTCTGCGGGACCCATTCATTACCTGAATATGTAGGAGAAGCAGAATGAGTAATGGGCAAACCACTGCACCTTCAATTAATCCTAAATACTCCTTTTTCAGCTTGAGTTAGAAATTTGAATCCCAGACAAATTTTGGTTTAGCAGGAGTATAGAGCATAGAACTAGGAATTTGGAAAGTCAGACATTCACCAAGGAGTAGACAACAATAGGGATATCCATAGGGTTTTGTTTTACACTCCAGCTCCTCCTAATTAATGGTAGCTGCATACAGTGCTGTGTGGAGAAGGGTTCTGAGTCAAATCAGATTCAAGAGAAAATGGTGCTAGGAAGCACTATCAATAATTCTGATATGCATGGGAAGGACAGCGGGCAGCACTCTTGTCATATATTTACCATTTGGTGTCAGTGGTTATTAGCAGGGGAGCAATTTTGCCTCTCTGACCTCCAAGTGAGGTTTGGTAATGTGTGGAGATGTGTTTGGTTGGTAAGGGCTCTGCTGCCATTGAATGGACAGGGTCCAGGGATGCTGCTCAACACCACATGCGCGGACAGCTGCCCACAATAAAGGTTAGCTTGTACAAAATGTCAATAGTGCTAAGGCTGAGAAATCTTTTCCTGGAGAATTATTAAATGCATTTCATAAATTCAACATATCTACTGCCACACACAACTTCACTACCTTTTTTTTGTCTTCTATCTACATTTTTAAGTGATTAGCATTCTCAGCAAAACCAGAAGTAATAGTTTTAGAAGACACAATTATTTTTCATTAAGATAATGCAAGTAGCCAGGCACGGTGGCTCACGCCTGTAATCCCAGCACTTTCGGAGGACAAGGCGGGCAGATCAGGAGGTCAGGAGATCGAGACCATCCTGGCTAACACGGTGAAACCCTGTCTGTACTGAAAATACAAAAAATTAGCCGGTGTGGTGGCACGCACCTGTACTCCCAGCTACTCGGGAGGCTAAGGCAAGAGAATCACTTGAACCTGAGAGGCAGAGGTTGCAGTGAGCTGGGATCGTGCCACTGCACTCCAGCCTGGGTGACAGAGCGAGACTCTGCCAAAATAAATAAATAAATAAATAAAATTAAAAAATTAAAAAAAAAATATAATGCAAGTAAAGTTGATCTGAATTCTTAGCTGAACTCAAAGTGGATAGCATTGGAATTGATGTGATGGATTTCTGTTATCCTTTGCTCATGGTCTGAAATATAGATCTTGCTGCCTGTTTGCTTCCATTCACTTATATCAGCTGAAGTTTCTAGTGACAAACAAGACAACCCATTTTGAGTGGTTTACACAGAAAGGGTATTTAGGATATTTGATAGCTCAGAGAATTTCTAAGTGGGCTAGATGATCAGAGATAGGAGCTACACATCCAGGAAAACCTTACAAAAAACATAAAAGTTGCTACAACAAATAACCCACTGCTGAAACCCAGAAACCAGCAACTCACATCCAGGATGCTAAGAGATGATGCTAGAGATTTCCCCAAGGGAACTGACTTCGCCATCCTTCATTTCTTTACTATAAATAATGTATTGTTTCTGGTGCTTCCTTCCTAACTTTGCTTTCTTGTGAATGGAAGTCATCTTCTTGGTGCATCTGCTCTGTGAAACCTGGCTCCCCCTGTGTCTTATCTTCAGGGGCAGCTGAAAAAGCACATTCTTGACTCCCAGTTGGGAAGGTTGTTTGTATGATGGTGGGCAGCTGCACGCTTGTCACATGCTCACATTGCTCCTCCATGCCATCAATAACAAACCATATGAGTACGTAATTTCTTTGCTGAGCACTATGCTATGTCTAATTAGTTCAAAATTGCTAGGTCATCATGCTACAAAGTCAGTGTGAGTGCAAGAAAATTATGTCCTGATCTTAGTGCTTGTAGCAATTTTTAAAAATCAATCAAAACATTTTCTGAGTTTATAATGTGATGGAAGAAGAAAACAACATTAGGGAGAATAAATTGAACTATATTAAATTTCTTTGTTATTTGACCAAAAATATCTGAGACTCTCATATGCTGATTTTTGAGAGTCTCATCTAAGCTAAAACAACAAAGAAAAAAGAATAAAAATTAAGAGAAGGAATTGACTATTGATATATTTTGGCTATGTCTTCACCCAAATCTCATCTTGAATTGTAGCTCCCATAATTCCCACATGTTGTGGGAGGGACCAAGTGGGAGGTAATTGAATAATGGGGGTGGGTCTTTCTCGTGCTGACTTTGTAATAGTAAATAAATCTCATGAGAGCTGATGGTTTAATAAAGGGGAATTCCCCTGCACAAGCTCTCTTGCCTGCCACCATGTAAGATGTGACTTTGCTTCTCCTTTGTCTTCCACCTTGATTGTGAGACCCCCTCAGCCATGTGAAACTGTGAGTTCATTAGACCTCTTTTTTCTTTTTTATAAATTACCCAGTCTCAGGTATGTTTTTATTAGCAGTGTGAGAACAGACTAATACAACAATGCAAGACAATCATAGGAAAAAAATTATAATAACAACACTAATAGAAAAAGTAGAATTCAAGACAACTTGCTCTAATTAAAAGTTATCTATATTGAAAATAGATTATAATAAAAAAGCAAAACCAACTAAATGCCATTTAAGGAGAAAACCAGTAGAAATACAAAGGTTTGAAACTAAGATGGTGGAAAAGAATAGATCATAGATCACAGTTTGTTATATTAAAATCAGAAAAGGCCAGGTGCAGTGGCTCACGCCTGTAATCCCAGCACTTTGGGAGGTTGAGGTGGGCGGATCACGAGGTCAGGAGATCGAGACCATCCTGGCTCACACAGTGAAACCCTGTCTCTACTAAAAATACAAAAAATTAGCCGGGCATGGTGGCAGAGGCCTGCAGTCCCAGCTACTCAGGAGGCTGAGGCAGGAGAATGGCATGAACCCAGGAGGCGGAGCTTGCAGTGAGCAGAGATCATGCCACTGCACTCCAGCCTGGGCAACAGAGCCAGACTCTGTCTCAAAAAAATAAATAAATAAATAAAAAGAAAAAATTCAGAAAAAAATATATACAAAGTACTTTTTGAGACAAAAACTTTACCTAAAATAAGGAGGGAGAATTTCCATTGATAAACTTTCTATCATGAGAAATTGTGAAAAATTTTAACTGTATTCACCTGAAACATGACCTTAGAACTACAAGAAAAAGTAAGCATATTTACAATTATAATAGATATTTCAATAACTTTCTAGAAGTATTTGATAAGATAATCATATAAAAAATCAACAAGCATGAAGAAAATTTGAAAAATATGATGAGCAAAGTTGACCTAATACAAGGTTAAGTATATAGGGTATTTCTGAAGTAATAATTATAAGTTCATATATAGCTTTAAATGAATATTTTGGAAAAAAGAAAGAAAATCAATAAATTTAGCATCCATCTTAAAAATTAGCAAAATA
The DNA here is from genome assembly GCF_000951045.1 of Mandrillus leucophaeus. NCBI lineage: Eukaryota > Metazoa > Chordata > Mammalia > Primates > Cercopithecidae > Mandrillus > Mandrillus leucophaeus. The sequence continues at coordinate 1,570,967 of NW_012099876.1, read as the reverse complement.
TATCAGAAACAAAATACAAGAAAGGGAATAATAGAAGTAAGAGCAGAATTCAATGAACTAGAAAACAGACATAAAATAGTGAAAGCAAGTTAAAAAGATTTAATGCAATTGATAAACCAGTTATAAGACTAATTAAGACAAAAGAGAAAAGGCACAAATAACAAATGTCAAATAAATAGAATAAATCATATTCTGTGGGTAATAAGACATAGATACTATATACATTTAAATATATGAAATAAATTCCTGGGAAATGAAACATTATAAGTTTATAGAAAAATGAACAGAAAAAAAAAACCTCACTGGCCTATAACTACTAAAGACATTGCATATATGACTAAAATATTTCCATAAGAAATCTCCAGGCCAATGGTTTCCACAGAGAATTTTATCATTCATTAGAAACAAACAACTGAAAATATAAATAATAAAACATTTACACTGTTTCAAAGAAAGAAGAAGAATGTTTCCCAACTTAAGTGACTCAGTTTATTCAGTCAGCATAACTTTTATCAAAAGTTGACGAGGACATAACAAGAAAAGAAAATTAGAGGTTGGATCCCAGCATGAACACAGAAGCAAAAGTCGTAATTAAAAGCTTAGTGAAAAAACAAAATTAAAGGGTAATGTGTCACATCACAATTGTGTTTTATTCTAGAAAATCAAGTTTGGCTTAACATTTGAACTCCATAAATGTAAATATCAATAGTAACAATAAAGGGAAAAAAATATATATTAATTTTACTATTTAATAAAAGGGTTGAATAAATTTTAATGTATATATTAATGATGAAAGCCCTTAGAAAATTAGACAGAGAAAGGAACTTTATACATATGTGGTGTGAACAGCAAACACTGTTAATAATAAATTTGGAAGCTCTATATTTGGGATGGACCCTGAAGCAAGATGACCAGTCTGCTTGCACAAGTTTTCCTGAATATGATGCATGGAGTGTCTGCACAAGAGGATGGCTAAAAATAGGTCAAAGGATTGGAAAGAAAGACATAAAATTCCCTTTATTTGTGTAATATAATTTTGAATGTAGAAAACCAATAGAATCCAAAGATTAATTATTTAAATTGATAAGCAAATTTAACTAGGTTTCTAGATATAAGCTGACTGCAATTTGTATATAAGCCACAAACAGAAAAATAAAATGAAAAAGATGCCATTTACAAAAAGTGAAAATATCAAATACCTTGACTACAATTGAGAAAGATGTGCAAGACTTCTATGTGGAAAATTATAAACCATTGCTGAGATAAGTCAAAGAATAGTTAATAAATGTGAGAAAAAGATCATGCTTAGAAAACTCAGCATATAAATATGTTAATTATTCTCGTACTATTTGATTTAGAGATTCAAGGCACTCTCAGGCAAAATCGTAATAGTTATTATTTAAAACATGTGCTATATGTTAACAAGTTGATTATAACATTTATTTTAAAATGCAAAGGGCCAAGATTAGTTAAGACACTATTATAGAAAAAGAAGTGCGGAGACTTGATTTACCAGTTATAAATGTTTGTTTTAAAAGATTTACTAATTACACCTAAAATGATAGACCTGTACCACAGACCCTAAAACAAACTCACAGATACAGACCCTTGATTTATTTAAAAAAAAAAAAAAAAGGTGGCACTCTAGAGCAATACAGAAAGGAAATTGAATTGAAATTCAGTTAGTTGAACTGGAAAAGTGAGTTGAATTGGGAAAGTCCATATCAATACAGAAAAAATGAAGTTTAATCCACATCAGCATCACACACAAAATTAATTCTATGTGGGCTGTACATGTAAAAGGCCAAACAATAAATCTTCTTATATGGAAATACAGGAGAGTATATTCATGGCTTTGCTAAAAGGATATGTTTTCTTTAAAAATACAGGGAAAGATAAATGCACTTGACTATATAAAAAGAATACATATTCAACAAAGGGAATGTTTCCTGAATATATGAAAAAGTCATATAAATCCACAGGAAGAAGAGCCACAACCTAGCAGAAAATTGACAATAAACCTCACAAAACAAAATCTCCTAATGGTCTATGAATGTATGAAAGTGCACTTTAACATCATTAGTAATCAGAGAAGTGCAAAGTAAAACCACAGTGAGACATTGTGACACACAGAAGGGCTAAAATGAAAATGACTCATGGTCATTTTGGTTGGAGCATATGGTGGAAAGGCACTTCTACCCCATGGCAGTGAGAGTGTGAATCAGTACACCTACAATGGGCCAGCATTTGATGTTCAGATACCAAATGGAAGGTATGTTTAACTTAGACCCGTTTCAGTACCACTCCAGAAATGCATGCACATGAGCACCAAGAAAATTCAGATTATTATTCTTCATAATTCCAAACTGAAAGCAAACCAAATGCAAGTCAACAATTGCATAAGTTAATTGTAATATATTCATTCAAAATAATACACACAGCAGTGGGAATGTATGAACCCAGGCTGCAAACAAAAGTTGAGAAGACTTTCACAATTTTGTGTGAAATTAACAGGTCACAAAAGAGTACAAACCAAATTATTACATTAAAGTTACACGTATTACATGCATGCATGTGCGCACACAGACACGGGGATATGAAAGCCATAAAGTTTAGAGATGCATGCTTAGGTGCCAAAATTATAGAGAAAACCAAGGCAGAGATTGCCATCAGCAGCAGGATAGTGGATAGCTGAAGAGCAAAAGTGATTAGGACAGGGAATGAAATGGTCTTTTGGGTAACTGGCCATACTCATTACTCCAAAATTATAACTTGTGTTATATATCTTAATTTTTGTTATACTTAACATTTTTAAAGCAACTATCAAGTACCAGAAGAAAATACAGTTTAGTAATTTTTATAATCTTAGAGTGGGGGAAAATATAAATATAAGTAATAACAAATATAGTCCATAAATGAAAGAATGAATGAATTGAACTATGTTTAAGAACAAATGAAGCCAAATAAAATACAATAAGATATGACAACAAAATATAGGTAGAAGGTAAGCACAGTTAATGGATTGATATAGAGACACAAATAAATAATTTCGACATATAAAGTATCACCCAAATCCTTTGATGGCAGATTTTTAAGAGGCAGTACAGCTTCTTTAGTATAATACTACACCTCTCCCAGGTCCCCTGCTTTCCTCAGGAAAGGTCAAGAAGAAGTCCAAGAACTCTTATCTGCCATTAGAAAGACCCTCATCTTTTCAGTCCCTGAACACTCATAGCATTGCCTACATTTTCTATGTTGGGACTATCAACATTAATTGCATTGAGATATTTTACTCTATTTCTGTTACCTACCACAAGAAGTCCAGGTCACTGTGATAGCAGATTAAATGTGGACATACTTTTTTTGATACAGTATTCTGTTTCAATCAGAAGTGAGGTGCACTTCCCTTTCCCTTGAATCTCAGCAGGTCCTTTGATTGCTTTGATCGCTAATATACAACAGAAGTAAAGCTGTATCAATTTCTGGCACCTTACCTTAAGAGACCAGCAGCCTCCACTTTATGTTTCTTGAAACACTCACTTTGGAGCACTGAGCTACCGTCTAAGAAGGCTAAGAGCCATTCTGCAAAATCTACCTGGAGAGGACCTGAGGCCATATGGAAGAGTGTCCAGCTGAGATTAGCCTTCCAGCCAAGTCCATTAAGGCACCAGAAATGTGAGCTGAGCTGTCTTGGAATTGGCTGAGATGAGGACAGCCATCAGATGAACACGGTCAACACAACACAGAGTGGAAGAATCATTTAGCTAAGTCTTGCCCAAATCTCTAACTGCAAGTCATGAGATATAATAGTAAAATGGTTGTTTTTTTAAACAACTAAATTTTGGGATAGGTTGTTACACATTCATGAACTGTTAGTATGTATTACTCTTTAATCTCTACATCTCTTTCCATCTCACAGCTGTAGAATGCCCAAACCCTAAACATCCCTTGACCACTACTAGGATCTGTCTATCATCAATCTTACCATTACAAAATCTCACTCGCTTCCCTCTTTTATCAGATGAACTCCAAAGCCAATCATAACTTGGCATCTCTTTCCTTTAAATCCATCACTTCTCATACTATACACCTGCACTTAGGCAAATGAATACTGGAAAGAAAAAAGCTATACTGATGGGTTTCGCCTCAAATTTATTGCCACTAACTTCAAATGGGTCTTTATTTTGCTCATCAGTCATTTTGTATTTTTCTAGATTATTCACTCTCTTACTCAATCCAGGTCTCTGTTTACAACTTTTTCTTTATTCTCAAGCCCTAAACTCACATTCAGCTGACAATCTTTGCTTCCTATTTTCTTGAGAAAATAGAAAAAGTCAGATAGAAAACTGCAGAATTTCCCACCTCCACAAAAACCTACTTATCAACATCAGTAGCTTTTTACTCTCCTATTTCTAATAATTTTCTGTCTGTGTATCCAAAGCAAATATTTCTACTTTTTTAGTAAATGCTATTTTCTTTCACCCCCTCAAGGGAAAAGCTCAGCTTTCCTTCCATCTCTTTTCTGCATCATCAGTTTTTCCCTCCCAACTAAATCCTTTCCATAAAAAGCATATGCTTTATTTTTTTTCCCATTAAAAATACCATCCTTTACTGATGTCACACACCCACCACTTACTGTAACATAACTCTGTTCCTCATTGAGGCAAAATGTCTAGAAATGATTGTCTACTGTTTCAATTCTTCTTCTCCCTTTCCACCTCAGATTCCCTCTAATCAAGCCTTTGCTTCCACCACTCCACTGAAATTGCTCTTACCTAGGTCACTATGACTTCTAATCTTACAAAATTCAACTGGTGATGCTGAGTCTTCAACTGACTTGACCGATAAGCACCATTGGCGTTCTCTTCATGAAATTCCCAAGTCACTGTTCTCTCCTGGGTTTTCTCCTCAGTCTCTGGCTTTCTTTTCTCCATTGCCTTGTCTTATTCTGACTTATTTCCTTGAACTTGTAACACTGGATTGCTCCACAGTTCAGTCCTCAAGATCTCTTCTTTACCAGCCTCCACTCCATTCTAGATTTCATCCAATCTTATGGCCTAAGCACCCTCCATTGGTTGACTTCCACATGTACATTTCCAGCCTGAACTTCTCCCGTGAACTCTAGCCTCTTACGTCCAGCTTCTCACACAGTATTTCTGTTTGGATATCTAATAAGCATCTTAAACTTAACATGCCCAGAACTGAACTCATATTCTCTCTCAAACTCATGCTTCTCATAGTCTTTGCCATTAGAGTAAATGAAAACTCTATCTTTCCAAATGCTTAGGCCAAAATCCTTGGAGTCATTCTTGATTCCACTCTGTTGAATACCCTCTATCGAATATGTTAGTGAATTCTGTTGGCTCTACCTATCCAGAACTTACTACATTTTAACATTTCACTGCTACCGTCATAGCCCAAGACACCATCATTTCTTTCCTGAACTATTACAATAAATTTCTAATTGGTCTTCTTGCTTCTGTCCTTGCCCCATAGTCTATGGTCAAGATCATAGAGTAAACCTGTTAAAAAATAAATCACACCATGAAAATCTGCCACACATTTTCCAATTGCTTCTATCTTACTCAAAAGTAAAGTTAAACACCTTACAATATCACATATACATCATACACCTGCACTCCTTTATTTCTTCTTGCCCCACCTTTTCTTGTTTACACTGCTGGCTAATTGTTCCTAAACATCTCAGCCAAATTCTTGTCTAATTTGCATTTGCTGGTTGCTGTGCCTTGTATGTTATTTCCCCAGTGATCTCAATGTCTCCTCTCCTTACTTAAGGTGTTTGCTCAGATGTCATCTTCTTCATGATGCCCACCCTAACCACTCTAGTTAAAACAAGTAACCCTTCCCCAATCTAAGCACTCTATATCACTTTATTGCTTTTTTTCTAGAGCATACAATTATTGATTCGTTTCTTTTTGGTCTCAATGACAGAACATCGGCTTCCTAAAGGCAGGGATTTTGATCTAATTAGTTCATAGCTGTGTCCCCAGCACCTGTTATAATTCCTAGTATATAGTAGGCACTCAGTAAATATCTGTAGAATTAATAAATGAATAAAAATTAGACAAAGATGAAATGCTTTTGACTTATAGCAAGCTTCCACAAAATTACAAGGAGACGTTAATAAATAGAGTTGCAAAGATTTTGAATAAATGTTAAAAAAGGCCATTATATCTATGAGAAAAAGTTCATCCAGTCAGGGTTATTTTTAAAATTCAGTTGACTTTTCTATCAGATGGTTAAAAATAAAACTGATAGTACCCAAGAATAGGGGCAATTTTTAATGATCCTTTGGAAAGGCAATTAGGTATATAATAGTGTATAATTTAGTCTTAAGAACAGTTTGGGCTATGGTGCTATTATTATTGCCATTTTATAGATCAGAAAATTCAGGCATATGCAACAAATTAAATAATTTGTTTCAGGTCACAGACTATAAGTAGAAAATGCCAACATTAAAATCAGGCATTTAGTTTTAGAGTTCATACATTTAATCACTGCTTATTACTTCCAATTTTATTGATGCAGATACTGAGTTTCTGGTGTTAAGGAAGTTTTTCAGAGCAACATAGGTGAGAGTTTGAACTCAGGCAGTTGTATTCCAGGGACTATGTTTTAAGTTGTTACATTATATGGCACTCTAGTAGTGGGACAATTTCAACCCACTTCTGTTATGTCATAATTAATCATGTAATACAAAGTAACCTAAAGTGTATAATCACTAGGTTGATCCAAAAGTTACACATTAAATCCCATGTAAGAAAAGGGTAGCTGGTGCAATATGTGGCATTCAAGTTGTAAAAATGGATCCCATTCACCACATGACAAAACTTGATTCTGACTCACCCTGGGTGAGCAAACAGGGAGTATGTCCTAATCAGAAATCAACAGGATATGGGGCTTCAGCTGGGCCAAGACTTTTCTGGAATAGCTCCATAACCCTCCCATGGTAGTCACTGCTGATAATCTATCCAATAGACTTTTTTCCTTCTTCCACGCTTCTCCCCAAATTATACTTCCCTACCACTTTGCCGTTAATGATGTAACCCTGAATTTTCTCAGGCAGTTCCGTGTTTCTTCAAGGGATTCTATTGGCATTTTAGGAAGAAAAATCTTATTTTTAAAATTATTGCAAATCATCTCAATATAATTTAGAAAGTAAATCAGTTATAAACTTTAAGTCTATAAATAGATTGTTAATATTTAAAAATGCAATCTCGCTTGTCTCAGATTGAATTTAGAACTTAAATGAGTGAATGTGTGATTAGCATTTATCACTTAGTAGGTTTACATGTCCAAATTATTTATTGAAAAAAAGTTTTTGGGTGATATAATTATACATTTCACTGCCTTTGATCTCACTTTCAGATTTTACTGGAATCCCATAAAGGCTTTCGTTTTGATTTCAAGTTTAATTTCAGATAGACGCTCCTGTAATTCAGTAAGTAGCATGCCGATTATTTTCCAAACAATTCAGCTGTTGGAAGTATGGTTCTGTGAAAAACTTTTGAGAAATTACAGGACACTGGGAGTCACTAGTATTACTTTCTTTGGCATCATTCCTGGGACAGACTTAGGTGGCATGATAAAGGACAGCAGTGAGTCAGCCTCGTAGTGAATACATCCCATGTTAAATCAGGGCTGACCACCCTTTTATTTAAAACATATTAAAATGATCCACCCATCTACTATTATCAGTGAGGGTTATATAATGATAATATCACTTTTAGGAAATGTTACACAATCATTTTTTTGTTTAATAAAATTAACACATTTTATGACTTTCTGGTCTACTGTTTGTGTTCTCAAAGAATAGCCTTGAAAGTACTTAGTAATAGCTACAGTATAATATTATGGCCTTTAGTTTCCATTTCATAGACAGACTTAAAACACTGTGTGCTTTGTGTTACTTCAATTGTGCTTTCCATTTTCTGAGACAGGGGCTGAAAAATATTTAATTAAGAAGACACACGTCCTGAGCAAACACACACCATGCTGTGTCCTATATCAATGTTGATCTTTTCCTAGGGTTGGGGGTCTAGTTTTATTTTGGGGCAGTGTTAAGGATGTCTGGAGATCACTGGCAGGCAATATGTACTCTCAGGGCCAAACTAATCTAATCCAATGTGAATCTTGAAACAAAAGGAACACTGTTTCAAAATGATAACTGGAATTTCTAAGTACTTTTATGTTTAGATTGTCACCTACTTCAATTGCTGGAGAAGTTTCCAAAGGTACATTCTGCGGTTATATTTAGCACAGGCTTCAAAAGAACTGACCAGAAAACAGGAGTCAAATCACCAATGACAGGGTCTCCATCTACCCTTAAAAGTGTATCTTCAGCCGGCATGGTAGCCCAAGCCTGTGATCTCATCACTTTGGGAGCCTGAGGCTATGAGGGTGGGCAGGAGCTTGTGTGGATAGGGAATAGTGGGAGAAGAGAGAAGCAAAGAGGAAGTTGTGCACCACTCTTTTGTAAGTTTCAAGGGAAAGAAGAAATGGGTTCCTGAATGCAACTGTATGTCGTCTTGAAGGAAACTAAAGATACAATAAGCAGATCTTACTACACATTGCAGCCCTTAACTGTTTTCTATTGGAGTGTACTGATGCCCTGTCCATTGGTAAATTTTAAGTTTTTTTCCTATTTTCCTGTGGTGGGATCGGTGTGCTTGGGAGATAAGAGAAAAGAAAAGAAGTGAAAACATTTATTAGAGAAAATTAAAATATCTTGGCTTAGTGTATCATTTAATGGAGACTGATCAGTTGAAACTTCTACTAGTTTAAAAATAGAAATAAGAAAATGTTGGCCAGGTGTGGTGGCTCACACCTGTAATCCCAGCACTTTGGGAGGCCGAGGTGGGCAGATCACGAGGTCAGGAGTTCAAGACCAGCCTGGCCAACGTAGTGCAACCCTGTCTTTACTAAAAATAAAAAAAAATTAGCTGGGTGTGGTGGTGTGCACCTGTAATTCTAGCTAGTTGGGAGGCTGAGGCAAGAGAATCGCTTGAACCTGGGAGTCGGAGGTTGCAGTGAGCCAAGATCGTGCCATTGTACTCCAGCCTGGGCGACAAGAGTGAAACTCCACCTCAGAAAAAAAAAAAAAAAAAAAGAAAAAGAAAATATCATTTGTTAGATTTAACTCCCACTTCAGGAATTAAGGAAATAATAACAGTTTCCTTCCAATTAATTCAGGAAACCCGGAGAGTTGGGGTGGGGAAAGGAATTGTATCTTAAATATGTGAGAATGCAGCTTATCACGTTGTTCCCTGTCTTTCCCTAATGTTACTTTACAAACTCAGCCTTCTCAGGAAAAGTCTTTCTTTCCCCTCTGATCAGGCTGTTCACGAGTGCTGTCCTTTCCCTCTCTTAGTTAGGGCTGGGTGAAATCTGTCAGGCTCACATCCATGGCTTTGGTCTTCCCTCTTTTTGCTTTCTGTATTGGATGTTTCTCATGTTTTCAGTTCTATTTATGCTTAATTTTCCAAATATCTTTGTTCTGAACAGAGGAAAATATCTTATGTGGATATATACCCTAAATAGTGATAATAATAAGTTGTTATTACAATAACGCCCATTTACTGAGCACTTACTGTATGGCATGTGCACTATGTTCCTTCCCACTTTGTTTCATTGCAGCAGCTTTTTTTTCCCCCCAGGATGCTCTTCATCCTCCTGCCCTTTCTTAACCCTTACTTATACCTTAGGTCTCTGCTGACTGGGAATTTCTCAAGAAATCCTTGCAAAGTCCCTCATGGCATCATGAACTGCTCCTTCCTTGCTTATATCACAGTTGTAGCTTGGCTTTTATTAATGTGTAGGCCTCATGCACCACTGCACTTGGGATCTGCCTTCCACCTGTCTTCCCACTGATTCTCCCCATCCCAGCCCACCTTCTTTTCTCATTAGCCCAAGGCAACTGACAGCATGATCTATATGGCAGGCGAGACCACCAGGTGAGGTAAGAAGAAGGTATTCCCAAGACAACTCTGACAAAATTTGGGGGATTTTGTGAGTGATGGGAACCCATGGAAAGTGGTAGAAGAATCACTGTCCAGGTGGTGGATTTAAAACATTCCAAGGCTCCCCAGAGCACGGAGATTGCATGTTGCTCAAACATCGTCCTTAATTAGGGGCTGCAAGAAAGATGCAAGCCTGGACATTAAGCCATTCCATAATGATCAGGGTGACCAAAGGATGACTGAAGGGCCTGCATGAATATTTTGCTTTATGTACAATCTCTGAGCCCTCACAGATAAGTGGTGTGAGGGGAGGGTGGGCATTGATAAGGCCTGAGTAAATTTTGCACCATGTAGGCAACATGGTGTATACTATAAGATACAAGAAAAAGAAAGAAATGATTTCCTTTTTGCATTCACATTTTTGAAGTAATATGCATACTCACTTCACCATAGTAAGGGTGAGAAAGAAGAAAAGTGAGAATAGTGGTGGTCCTGCTTTCATTGAGGACCTCTCAGGAAGCTCATATCTGAGTGGTGTTTTGAATAAAATTCTTAGCACTATTAAGGTCGTTGGAAGAATGAAGGAGGCAAGTAAACTGGTCATTTTCAGTCCTTGCCCCATGTCACTACTCGTGCATGGCTCTGTGACTTAGGGCAAGTGATCACACTTCCTGGGACTCGGCTTTCTCATCTTAAAAATATAAATAATTGGTGTGTGTGTGTGTGTGTGTGTGTGTGTGTGTGTGTGTGTGTATGTAAACTTAGAATGTTTTGGTAGAGGAAGTAATACAGATTCTCTGAACTAGGCCACTTTGATTTAAATGTCTTCAATTTCAACATAGTATTCTTCAACTTGCTTTTTCTCAGCATTGGGGTTTGACATATTTTCCAGGCTGATAATATTTATTTAGTTCACTGATGTGAACTGCTGTATACTTTTCCATTGTGTGAACATATCACTTGAGTTTATTACTTCATTCATTCAGCAAATATGTGAAGACCTGCTTTAGTAAAGGCACCAGATTCTGGGGGCATCAGCGTGAATCAAAGCCATGAAGTCCCATCTAGCACGTAGTTTACATTCTTATTGGGAAGAAGGGAGCAAGCAAGTAATGAACCAGTCAACATATAATAGGTCAGCTAAAATGTCGTTTAAAGAAAATAAAGATGCATGAGGGAGTAGAGGGTGTCTGAGTGGGCTTTTTTAGATAGTGGAGTTGAGAAAGGATTTTCTGACAAGGTGACACCCAAGCAGAGCTGGATTAAAGTGAGGGAATTAGCCCCACAGATATTTGGGAGAAGAATATTTTGAGAAGAGGAAAGAAAGGCTACAAAGATAAAGGGGGCAAAAGCATCCCTGGCACATTCAAGGAATAATGAAAAGGCCCATGAAACTGAGTTGCTGAAAGAAAAGAGAGAGTCATTGGAGATAAAGTCTAAAAGATAAAATGTCCTATATGCCTAGGACATTTTAGACTACAGAAAGCATTTAATCCAGAATGTGATGTTTCAACCACAGGAATAACTTCATCTGATTTTTAGTTGTGTAGGGATTATTCTAACTACCACATGGAGAACAGAATGGTAATGTATAAGCTTGGAAGCAGAGAAACCAGTTAAGTTGCTATTGCTGTAATCCAGACTGGAATTGAGGAAGACTTGGACCAAACTCGCAGTGGTGGAAGTGATTGCATTTCACTATTTTTTTCTGTTTTTCTTTTTAATTATTTTATTATTTCCTCTTTTTTAATGTTAGAGTAAGTCATCAAGCTATGCTGATGCTTGGAATATTAAGTTGATAGAAGAGACAAAAAAACTCCACTTTTTATTAATTTTTATACTGATATTTAGGCACTTCCTACTTTTTTCTATTTTAAACTTAAATCTTTCATCTTTAATTATTTGCAACATGGCTTCCATAAATCACTGAATTATTCCATCATTCTTTTATAAATTTTGCGATTTCTGATAGCTGCTCTTTTAGAAATTTTCAGTGCCTACATAGAAATACGTAAGAATTTTCCTTTAAATAGATGTTGCATCCCTTCTTTGCAGATTTGAATGTGATATTCTAGTTATTAACATGTTCATTAGCAGAAAGTTCCTTTGGCACGTTTAAGTGGAATATGGGTAAAGTGATTCTAAAATAATCATTTATTTATTCTATAATGTTAGAAACTCTTTAAATAGACAATATCCTCCCTCTTTATTTTTAAAATTTGCTAGTATGTTATTTAGCATTTTCTAATTAAACATTTTTCATTGTGGTAAAACACTTAGCATGAGATTTACCCTCTTGACAAACTCTAAGTGCACAATACAGTATTAAGTATGGACACAATGCTGTACAGCAGATCTCTAGAACCTATTCATCTTGCATGACTGAAACTATATATCCATTGAACAGCAACCTCCCATTTCCCCTTCCCCCAGCCCCAGGCAACCACCATTTCACTTTCTGTTTCTATGAGTTTGACTGTTTTAGATACCTCTTCTAAGTGGAATAATGCAGCATTTGTTCTTCTGTGACTGGCTTATTTCGCTTAGCATAATGTGCTCCAAGTTCATCCATATGGTCACATATGGTAGGGATGTAAAAAGATGGAGTAGTTATGGAAAACAGTAGGAGAGTGCCTCAGAAAGTTAAAAGTAGAACTACAGTGTGGCCCAGCAATCCCACTTCTGGGTATATAGCCAAAGGAAATGAAATTAGGCTCTCGAAGAGATATGTGTACTCCCATGTTTATTGCAGCACCCATCGTACTATACGTATGTGTATATTTTGATAACAAAGCAACTGTTTTTATCATCTCCTTCATGTCTTTGCAAATATACTTTGCAAATCCAGCACAACTGTTCCAAGTCATCTCCATGAACGTTTGATAGTGGCCTGTAGAGAAGGCAAAGTATTAACTACTTAGTAGCTGGAGGTGTAATCGGAAAGATTTAAGATGTAACGAACTTTACTACTTTGGGGGTTTGCTTTTTTGGATCACAAGTTGTCTTCTTTTCACATTTGATGGGTAGCATCTTGAGAGGGGTAAGATGAAATCTGGAGGAAAAACAATCTAAGAGGAGCAAAAACAAGCAATAGAAATTGTATCAAATGATTAGTTGTGCTTCTCACCAAGAATAATATTATAGTCAAAGAATACTTTTGTCACTCTGTTGAACTTAAAGATTTTAGTTGTATATGAATTTCATTATATTTTACTGTTTTAAAATTTCAAACTGGGACTAGGACTTGACAAACGAAATAAATAGTGTGGCCTGGTTGAGTTGTGGTAAGATCTATATATATTTGCTTTATATATATGTGTGTATATATACAAACTCAATTTAATAAATCTAGAACATAGACTAATTAGCAACAAGATCAGTTCAAAACATTTATAAAGTTTGTGTACTGGGCTTAGCATCTCATTCTTCTGAGTCAAGGGACCCAGTCATTCACTACATAAGAGCTCTCTCAAGCCTTCAGATTTCTAGTCAATATAGTGGGGACAAAACGAAAATATGCACCACTTAACTAAGAATTTAACCCATGTATGCCGAAGGTTGCAATTTTTTGAATTTTTGCAATCAGACCTTGGCTATGACCTTGCACAGTAGGATATAAATAACTCCCATATGCTTAGAGTTCCAATAATGGAACACTAGGCATAAATGGACTGTCATAGGTTAGTCCTTTAAAAATTATATCAAGAGTAGAATCATTACTTTCCTTGTCTTACTTAAGGGAGTTGCTGAAAGTTGTAGTGTTCCTTCAATTATAGAACTATAATGTTTTAGAACTTTGGGCAGTTTATCAATGATAACCGTCCGATCTAGTAGTTAAGGTTACACAAGTACACAAGTGTTAGTTAAGAATTGTGAGAGTGCAGTGAATTGGTTGCTGAGCTAAGGAGCAGAGTACTAACCAGTACTTGTAAGAGAAACTTTCAAATCTATTTCAAACCCATATCTGATTATAACAGAATTCCTATTCTGTTTATTCCTGATACTAAAATTTAGTGGTCCCTAATAGTTGTTTAAAGGTTTTCAACAAAATATATTAGCTCAGAAATGGCATTGAAAGACATAGCTTAATAATTTTTTTAAAAAACTAATCAACAGAATATATTGGTTAATTTGGTATCCTTATCAAGGAACAATTTTATCTCCTCCCTATTTCCCTCCTTCCCTGCGTCCCTCCCTTCCTGCCTCCCTCCACCCATCTATCCATCCACCCATCATTAGGTACTTGTACATTCAGTATATGTGCAGTGGTGTGTTTGCACTAGATAGCAAGAGCTAATTCTGTGCATCTTGTCCCAGTTTTACATTCAGTAGCCTCAAGGTGGTAGCGTGAAATTGGACGTAGCGAGACTCTTTTTACACCACAGAAAGTAGCAAATGCTCTAAATCAGCAGTGCCCTCCACCCACCACACACACCTCCTCACCCCCAACACACGGTGTTCTGGCTGTTAAACATTTACTAGCCAAGCACTGTCATGCCACTAAGTCCATTTGGGATTGGTTTAAAAATTAAACACAGTGCAAAATAGATGATTAACCTGAGGATAATGGGGTGTAAACTAAAGTAAGCTGTGAATTGCACATAAAATTTAAAGACAAATTTGGTTTAAAAATCATAAACCAACAAATTTGAGGAAAAGAAAAACTATTTCCCTGAAACTGACCTGAGAAATAACCATGTATTTTTTTTCTTTAATGTTATAAAAGCCACTATTGAAATGGGCAATTCTTTGGGTGATGATATACAAAGTTATAATATTTTGATAAAAAGTTTAATATTTAAAAAGACATAATTATTTTTAAAGATTGTAATTGTACTACATTTCAGTATATCAAATTTTTATTTTTCCAGCTCTTTGAATCAAATTTATATTAATATTATTAAAATATTATTTTCTATTGAGTATAGGTTTACAAAACCTTTCATAAATTTTTGTATATATTCCTTGACAATTATCATTATTGTTATTTTCTAAATTCTCTAAAGCTTTAGCGTTGATTTTTTTATTTGGCCAAATATTTACTTAGGAGATTCATTTGTTAACGTTCTAAGTAGTTTGAGTCTTAACCGTGATTCTTCTCTTTTTAAGTTCTAGTTTTATTTCGGTATGATCAAAGTATGTGGCTAAGTTCTACACTTTAGAATATAATAAGATTTTTTTTAACTACAGTAGAATTGGTTTTTACATATGTTTCATGAATATGTGTATGATGTGTGTGTATGTAGCTACTTAATCAGCTCATTTTTAAAATCATGAAATTTATATGATGTTTTAAATATAATTTTTATCTGTTGTATCTAGCATTGATGAAGATATAGCAATGTCAGATCATTTTAATTATATATAGGTATAATTTTAATTTACTTAAGTGTAATTATTTGTGTTTTACATATATTTTGAATGTTATCTGATGCCTAACAGTTTATTACTTCTTCACTGTGAACTATACCTTTATCAATGTAAAATGTTCCTCTTTTTTAAATTTAATAATTTTGCCTAGACTTCTACTTTTTTTGTATTGCTTCACTGTCTTTGTTTTTTTGTCTGCGGTTTCCTGTCATAGTTTGCCCATTCATCTATTTTGCTGAAAATATTGTCATCACATTTTATTAGTGTCTCCTGTTTACATCTAAAAATAGTTTAATGTAATCTAAACATCACTTTCTTTTAACAAATGTCAAATCTATACAAGTTTACTGAAATTTCTCATGAACTTCGTTTCATGATTTTTGCATTTATTGCTTCCTTGTTTCCCATCTGATCTTTATTTCTGTTTTTTGAGATATTGCTTAAACTTACTTAATCCTTTACTCCCTATAGTGATTTTAAGTTATATATACTATCTTTACCATCTTTATTTTCACATTAAAAACAATCTAATTTGTTTATTAAATTGTATGCACTGTGAATAGAGAGCCAGTCCTGCTTGTTAATCTCTGCCACACCAACTTTGAGCCAGATCTTTGCACAGGAAAATGCTAAACGAGTATTTGCTAAATGGGTAAATAAATCAATAAACATTATTGATAAAACATAATTCATTTACTATATCAGAATAAGAAGTTTAGAATACTTTTATTTCTTCCCTCTTCCTCAGTCCTGTTACTATTCTTATTTTATTGAAATAAAACTGGATATTGCTATTAATTTGTTTTTAACAATATGTTCTTTTCCATCCATGATTTAGTTTTTGACGTCTGTCAAGTTTCATAACTATGTTTATAACAATTACTCAGACACCAACTCTGTGTTGAGTTCATTACTCACTGCCTTTTCCTTTGAACCACACATACCCTCAAATTGAGTTAATTTATTGGTTTTGATTCATTTCTTGGTTGAATGAAGCACTTCCTTGAGTAATCTTTTCAAGACAGATAAATGGGTAGCATACTTCCTGAGTCATTTTGTGTCTGAGAAGGTTGTTCTGCTCTCACTAATGAATGTTGATTTGGCTGAGGTTAGAAATCTTAGGTCACAAACTTTTCTCCTGAAACTCTAAAAATACTTCTCCAATGCCCCATTTTATACAGTGCTGTGGAAGAAAAGTCTGATGGTATCTCAATAGCTCTCACTTTATTCTGCATGGAAGCTTTTATTAATATCTTCGTATTCAAAGTAACACAAAATAAGTCACCATTCATCTAATTGTAGGTTGATTTTTATTACTATCTGGCATTCTTAGGTCCTTGAACTAAATGTTGAACTTTTATATTAAACTGCTGTATTTTTTCACATATCATTGAATTTTCTGCACACACAGGATTATAGAGTATAGTGTGTAGTAGTACAATATGTGATTTGAAGTCCATTCTGTTAGATACTATGTGGGTCATTAACACATGCACAAACATAATTCCTAAGAAGAAAATATGTCTGTGTTATTTTCTATATAGTTTCTTAAAAACACTGCTTTAGGATTTAATAGGCCATGAAACACAGTGGAAAAGCTCTTGAAGTTCAGTGTGCTGTGGGGAAATTCACAGGGGACCTATTTGCTTTCTACTCAGCTGCTCTGCTAATGGACATGTGGGTGTCTTTCTCAAAGTTCTTCATGAAATTTTTGTGCCTTGTATTGACTGAGCCTTGTCTATATTTAATTTCATCTCTTGTGAATAATTTTAAGACATTAGCTGTGTGTGACAGAAATCCCAAATAACAGTAGCTTCCATGAATTGGCTTCTATTTTTTTCTTTCATTGTTAAATGAATGAACAGTCAATGGGAACATAGTAAGGTATTTTGAGAAAGGGAGAAAGAAGCAGGATCAGGCACTCAGTTATGGTTTCTGAGCTAGAATGAAGGAAAACTGGAGGCCTTAGAAAAGAAATTTAAGTCAAAATAGCCTCAATGATTGATTTTACAAGACCACTTGACTATTAGCTGTGCAGCTCACTCCTACTTGAAACTATTTTATCATTATCATCCACAGATATGGAAGTCGTATTAGGCAGTGTGGTGATCAGGAATATGGGCAAGACATTCTGGCAGATTAGATCTGAATCTTGTCTTTGCCACTCTGCTAGCCCTGGGGCCTTTAGCAAGCTACAGCACCAGTCTGTGCCTCAGGCTCGCCACATGCGAAAGGAGTAAATAGACTCTCTTACAGCATTATGAACACATGAAAAGTCACATGTAAAGTCAAGTCTGGCACAGAGGAAGTACTCATCAAATTTAGACATTATTGTGACCATATATACTTACAAAGCTATGTAGTAGGCATGTAGGTGATCACTAAGCCAGAAGGAAAAGAATCTTGTGAAAGTGTGAGATTGAGAATAGTAGTCCTGTATCCTCAGTTTTTAGACTGTTCTGATAAATACCCCAGATTACATTTAATGGAATGTAGAACATGAATAATTTCTAAGAACTTCCACATAAAAGAGTACATGATTCTCGCTTGTGACTAAGGGTTTTCCGAATTTATCTTTACAGTGGAGTCAGTTAGGAATCTCTTAAAAATTCCAAAGCCCAGGTTGCACTCTGGGCCAAATAAACTGTAATTTGTGGGGCTAGGATGGAGGCATCAATATTTTTGAAGCTCTCCAGGTGATTCTAATATGCAGGTAACTGTGGAAAACCACTATTCTAACATATAATATCTTTATCTGGCATTTAGTTTCCTTATTTGTAAAATGGGAGTAATAAAACATCTACAAAAAGGTGGACTTTAGGATTAAATGAGAGATGTGAAAACAAATTTCTAAGTATCACGTAACAGTTGGCTCAATGAAAAATAGTTGAATTCTACAAACTTAATTTTCTTTCAGTAAATACTTTAAACAATTTGAAGCCATTTAGATAGGCTTGAGTTTTATATCTTTCGATATAAAAATAATTTATATCCTCTTCTTAAAATCTTCAATGAATGAAAAATGTTAGTGCCCATAATCATGTTGAAAATTCCAATTTTTAAGTTTGCTCACATGTCCTTTTGTCTGTAAGAACAGTAAAAGTGTTTACCAATTCTGACTGAAGAGTGAGCAAGATGTTGAGTACTCTTTACAAGAGAAATATCGCATCATCCAGCGCACCATACTTTACTGACGTCAATGTCCTGAAACAATTTGTTTGCTGAAAGTCTCGCCAAATCAATGACAGTAAAAGTCGCAAGAATTTTCTTTAAATGTGGTTTGTGGCCAGTGGCAAAACCACAAAATATCTACGGATGTCTAGAACTGTAATTGTTTTTTTTTTTTTTTTTGTAAAACGATCTGCCCACAAAACAGGTAAAAGTACATTTGAAAAATGGCAGGCACTATTATTTATTTTCAAAATGAGAGCATCTGTCATCTTTGTTTTCTTAACATTATGAATTTCCATCTGTAATATCTACATTCGTGACACATGGCATGGACAAGAGTATAAAGAGGAAAAAGTAGACCACCTAGGACCACTGAGGAGTTCCTCTATTGTAGGTAATAGCAAGGATTTAGTACATAATATCTTTACAAAACATTTTAGTCTTTTGTAGGACAAGAACCTGAGATCAAGTAACATCTCTGGGGATTAATTTGTTAAATATATTTTTGGCATTATCCCCAGTATCACTTCTCTAATTTCACTTAACTAAATGGAACTGATGTGTATTTAGTTAGAATCAAATTAAACTACCCTCAAACATTATATCTACTACAGACTTTGAAGAAAACAAATATGGAGTCAGAATGTGTTGCTGATTTGGGACAAGTTAAAATAAATATCCTGGCTGGGCAC
Source organism: Mandrillus leucophaeus (assembly GCF_000951045.1). Classification (NCBI taxonomy): domain Eukaryota; kingdom Metazoa; phylum Chordata; class Mammalia; order Primates; family Cercopithecidae; genus Mandrillus; species Mandrillus leucophaeus. The sequence continues at coordinate 1,551,754 of NW_012099876.1, read as the reverse complement.
GGTGGCTCATGCCTGTAATCTCAGCACTTTGGGAAGCCGAGGCGGGTGGATCACCCGAGGTCAGGAGTTCAAGAATAGCCTGGCCAACATAGCGAAACTCCGTCTCTACTAAAAGTACAAAAAATTAGCCTGGCATTGTGGTGGGCACCTGTAATCCTAGCTACTTGGGAGGCTGAGGCAGGAGAATTGCTTGAACCCAGGAGGCAGAAGTTGCAGTGAGCTGAGATTGTGCCATTGCACTCCAGTCTGGGCGACAGAGCAAGACTCCATCTCAAAATAAAATAAATAAATAAATTAATTAACTAAATAAATAAATATCATTTCACTTAATATTCTCAAATATGTCAAAGGCCCAGTAGGAAAATGAACCACTAGAAGGAATTATTTTATATTTAACAAGATAAATAAACTGTTGATAAACCCAAATTAAGTAGCCTGCAAATTCCAGTATGAAATTGTTTATCTGCATTTCTCTTAGGTCCAATATATAATTGTAACATTCTTAATTTTAATTTTGATAGAGAAATTTAGATTCCATAATTAGTGGGCATTTTATTATATGCCTGAGCTTTCTTTAAATTAAAGTAAAACTATTTAAAAAGGAATTAGAATTTCTAACATGGTTATAGGCTGTTCCTCAGGAAGGGGGACAGGCTTTTGAAATTTATCAGGGGTACAAGTTTCCTCCCACCACATTGACATTAGTTTTAACTGCCAGGTGGAGAGAATACTGAAAATAGATTATGCTACACAATTTAGAGTATATGCAAACAAAGCGTGGTAAAAAATGTTACCCCAACATCAAACATTTCTCTTGTAAGAAACTGCAATAATCCTTATTATTGCAGTATCTCCTTTGAAAGAAATATTTTGTCATATTGAGAAATACATTCCCACCCTTCTGAGACAACAATTATGTAGAAATGGTGCATTGCAGGAAATGGAGTTAGGCGTATTGGGAACTGTGGTGCTGGGCTGCACAGTCAGCAGAAATTCCTTCAGAAAATGGGCACTCAGAAAAATCTGCTTTCTTACTTACAGGTTTCTCTTCTTCCTTTTTTAATACTGGACATTCTCAGACCAGGTTATTCTTTACATTCTCATCTCATTGCACAGTGCAAAGCCATGGAAGGGCTCATTTTTCAGACAATGTGGGATGATGTTCAAGACTTGACACATAATCAACAGTAAGACCAGCGCTCTGGCCAACAGAGTGGAAATATTCACTTTGAAAAGGCAAACCATAAACCAGAGTATGAGAATCACATTAAAGTATGCGTCTATAAAACACAACCTCTGTCCCCGAAGCTGACATTTGACCTGCAATACTTGCACATGAGAAATTATTTTCTGCCTCCCAAACATGTGTTTCAGAAATTGATCTGAGGAGAATTGGTGAACCTTTCATATATAGATAGAATTTCAGAAAGCCATGCTTCTCTCCCAATTCAGTTTCATTTACTCTCACCTACGAAGTGGAAGAACTAGAAGCTTAGGTCTAATAGAAATATAATAAGACCTGCCCAGTGACATTTATCTTCATGCTAAGAGAGTTGGTTTATGTACTTGTCCTCCACTTTCAGATGGTCTTGAATTCAACCGTATTAGACCCCTCTCCTTATCTTCCATTGTTTTCCATAATTAATATGCTTGCTCATCACTTAAAATCTGTTAAATATTGATGTAATAGAGAGGAAAGGTATACCTTTTATTTTTATTCTATTGTTATGTTTTATTCAAAATTTATTCTGATACATTTTAGAAATAGGAATACTAAGTAATGGGGACCCCTTTTTTTCTAGGGATCCTTAAGTCAATTGTATGGTTAAGGTTTAATCGAATTTGTAGACTCTCTTGTCATATGTCACTTTTGTCACCATGGTATGGTGGGAATAAAAATGACTGTGGAAACTAATGCCTTGGATTTGAATCATAGGTGCTTGTCCTTTAGATATATGGCCTTGAGCAGTTTGTCCTGCCTCAGTAATTTCCAATTTTCCAGTGTGTAAAATCGGAGTGATAACCCCTGCCTACTGCAGACAGGTGTAGTTGAGACTTCAGTACTTACACAAAGTGCAGTACCCTTATATAAATGTACAAGGGTGGGAAGAATATGATAAAAATGGAGATACAAATTCTGCTGCTTTCTGATGTTACTCATGCTGCTCTGTAAGCAGGAAGGAGAACACGAGAGTGGACCTGGCGTGATGCAGCTGATAACATGAGCGACCTGCTCAGGTCCCTTCCACCTCACCTGTGTGATGCTCAATGGCCCAGCTTCCCAGTGCCTGAGGGTTTTCTCTGGTGAGCTCTGAGCATAGTCTGCTCAACTATAGGCATGCTGTTGTGAGGTGCTGGGAAATTAATGTTTCACCCTCCCCTAAACAATACCCTTCAATCCAAGAGTACTGAGAAATAATGAGTAAAGACACCGGCTGCTTTGCCCCTTGGGTGAGGTACTTCCGAGGTATGTGCCCTTCACCGGATCCCCACTCCCTGGCAGCTGGAGGAGGCTCAGGTGCCTGCAGTGGTGACTTGCTTGGTAACCCATTCTTGCTCTTCCTTTCTCTATCACTTCTCTCTAGTGTTTCCTGGGATCACCTCCAACTGGAACCTTTGTCTCATGGTCTGCTTCTGAGGAACCCAAACAAAGACAAGAGACTTCTACTGTCTCTCAAAGCCCTTCAGGCTTAAACCCCTCCAGGGTCCTTCTTCACCTTTGCTGAATTCCTTTCAGTCCCATAAATTTCTTCCAATTCCTCTAGGATATTCAGCTTGATCCTTTCTCAGAGCCATTGCCCGCACTGTTTCCCCTCACTGGTTTGAGTTCTACCCTGTATCACTTTCACAACAGTTAATGGCAACTCATTTTTTCTGGTATCAGTCCGAAAATTTATTTTTCAGGGAAGTTTTTCTTGACATTCCAGCCTACACTGGTTTCTACTTTTATATACTGTCTTATCCTTTAATCCACATAGAATTTGTTATAGTTCATAATTACATACATGTGGAGATATTTGACTCTCTCTCCCAAAGCAGCATAGAACTCTTAAGAGGACATAGATTATTTCTATTTTACTCACTAATTTTTCCCTAACTCCTCGCAGAGTGATGACTGTTTATTGAATGAAGTAGTAGTATAATCAATAGGTTGAGTATATATATGTGTACGTGTAACTGTATCCATTTATTTAATTTTAGTGCAACGTCTGCTCCCAGTAGTTTCACTTAATAGCCTTACTTTTAGAACAAAAGACTCCCGGCTCTAAAATTGCCATAGGTCTGCCATGATAAAAGTGAACACCTTTATGGTCAGACCTTTGTCTACAGTAAAGTGGATTGGGCAGATTGTGTGCCAGGTTGTGTGGTGTGGAGACAACGGCTGTCGTAGTAGCTCTGATGGGCAGGTGGCTGGAAGGTGAAAAGAAAGTGGACAGTCTGATGGATTTAGAGGCTTGCCTTTAGGGGCTTACTTTTTCTTCACTACCCCCACCACAGAATTACTCAGAGCATATTTTTTCTTTTTAATTTGTATTATTTATTTATTTATTTGAAACAGAGTCTCACTCTGTGACCCAGGCTTGAGAGCAGTGACACGATCGTGGCTCACTGCAGTTTTGACCTTGCAGGTTCAAGTGATCTTCCAGCCTCAGCCTCCTGAGGAGCTGGGACTATAGGCGCATGCCACCTTGCCTGCCTGATTTCTTTTATTTTTTGTAAAGATGAGGTCTTGCTATGTTGCTCAGGCTTGCCTTGAAATCCTGGCCTTAAGCGAACCTCCCACCTTGGCCTCCCAAGGTGCTGGGATTACAGGTGTGAGCCATCGTGCTCAGCCCTCAGTGCATATTTTAATTCGTGTATCAGAATTTGCACACATGAGACGTGTTATCTTAGAGTTTCCTTGGCCCCTTAGACCCTTCCTGATTGCATGGTTTCAGGCTATGGGTACAAACTATGTTTAAAAGAAATTGTTTAAAACAAAGGAACATATACTGGAATGTTCAACTATTCAAGTGAAATATCAGAATCCCAAATAAAATTATTCATTCTAAAATGTAAAACAAAATGTTATCATAAACAAAAAAATTTTTTTAAGTATACGAACAGTGCTCAATATAATTCATCATCAGGGAAATGCCAATTAAAATAACAAAATATCATCTCACACCTATCAGAATGGCTATTATCACAAAGACAAAGGCTGGGCATGGTGGCTCACAACTGTAATCTTAGCACTTTGGGAGGCTGAGTTGGGAGGATCACTTGAGCCCAGTTGTTAGAGACCAGCAGCCTGAGCAACATGGTGAGATCACATCTTACTGTAGTCCTGGCTGCTCTGGAGGTTGAGGCTGGAGTACTGCTTGAGCCATGATTGAACCACTGCACTGTAGCCTGGGCAACAGAGCAAGACCGTGTCTTCAAAAGAAAACAACAAAAGATAAGTCTTGGCAAGAGGTGAGAAAAGGAAACCCTTGCACACTGCTGGTGGGAATGTAAGTTAGTACAGCCATTATAGAAAACCGTATGGCGATTCCCAAAGAGCTTAAAAATAAAATTATCATATGAGCCAGCCACCTCACTACTTGATACACACCCAAAGGAAAGAAAATTGGTATGCCCAAGAGACATCTGCACTCCCATGTTTATTGCAGCACTATTCACAATAGCCAAAATGTGGAATCAGCCCAAGTGTCTATCAACAGATGACTGGATGAAGAAAATGTAGGATATATACGCAATGGAATACAATTCACTTATAAAAGAGAAAGAAATCCTGCCATTTGTGACAACATGGGTGAACCTAGAGGACATTATGTAAAATAGGCCAGGCATGTGACAAATACCACATGATCTCGCTCCCATGTGGAGTCTAAGAACGTTGATCTCATGGAAGCAGAGAGTGGAATGGTTGTTTCTAGGGGCTGGGGTTCTAGAGGAGGGTAATGGGGACCTGTTGGTAAAAAGTTACAAAACTTCAGTTACATAAGAAGAATATCTTTAAGAGCTCCATTCTATAACACGGAGGTTATAGCTCATCACAATGTATTATATTCTTGAAAAATGCTAAGAGAGTAGATTTTAAATATGCTTATTACAAAAATGACAACTATGTAAGGTAATGTGCCATATTAATTAGCTTAATTTAGCTATCCTACAATGTACATATATTTTAAAACATCCTGTTGTACATAGTAGGTATATACAATTTTATCTGTCAAATTTTAAAAAGAAAAAAGATGTTTCAAACTTTTCTACCAAATTATCATGGAGGATTGTATGTAGACATCCTTTGAATAGATAAAGTATTAATTCCAGCAGTTCATCCTTCTGGAGGCTTCAATAGGACAGCTTCTTATTGACTGTGCAAATGAGAGGCAATGTCTGTCTTATTCACAGTGTTTCTACATGTCAAATTTATATGGGAAAAAAATCTACTCAACTATTGGGATAATACAATTTACTCTCTCCAGCCCTTGTCCCAGAAATCTCCAGATATCTGAAACAAAATGACAAAAAATTGTTTTCTATTTTTCTATTTTGCTTGAACAATGGCCTCATTCTCGACTTTGTGTGTGTTGACACTGTCCTTCTGCTCTGAGCAGTTGTGCATGATCAGCTGCACCAATTAAGAGAATCATTCCCCCAGCTTGGTAGTCAGAAATGCAGGGGAAGTTTAGAATGAGCCCTGGGGGAAGAACTCACATGTACAAATGAAATTATGGTAATATCAGTAGAGAGGATACCTGTTGTATTTTCTTTTTTTCTTAGTGCAAAAGGAATCTTAGGGGAACTGAACACCTGGTGAAATGGTTTGCTCAAATTCATTTAGCAATTTTTTTTCATTCCTATAGGGGAATTAGCAGAGTGCTAAAGGTTTTAAAGAATTCAGATGAAAAGCCATCTGTTCCCTGGGCTTTGTTCAATGTCAATTTAAGGATGGCTTTGGAGATTTCCTATTCCCTAATTAATTCCTCTAGATGAGCTCGTGGGGTTGGCTCAATTTATTTTTTGAAAGATGGAAAAAATGCTCCCATCAATTAGTCCTTTGTTATGTTGTGACTGAGATGGAAATAGCTTTTTGCCAAATGGAGCGAGGAGCTGAGAGATGCTTGTGTTTGCCGTGGCCAGGTGTCCTTTGTCATTAGGACTGGCTTTGATGTAAGTACCATTCTCTGGGCCTTTCAGATAATTGGTGAGAAAGCACCTGGCCTCGCAGAAATCTGAGTAATATTTCGCCTGAAGCACAAAGACAGGGAAACCAAAGCAGTGAATAGGAGTCGTATTTTAAATAGAATAACTTCTAATAATTTTTTGCATTACCACACGTAATGCATTTTAGTCGGAGGCTGTTTGAGTACTGTTCTCTAGAACCAGATTTCTTGTGTGGACAAGGACTAGGGGGCAGGGAAAGGGTTAACTGGGGTGTTTAGGGAAACAGAAAAGGGAAATAGAGAAAAAGAAGAGGGGGGAAAAAGAGACACATGAGAGGAGAGGTGATGGGTGTCATGTAAAAGTGTACAGATCTGCCTGCTTAAATTCTGTCTGCTCAAAGATTGGACCATTGAGCCAGTGGCGTGAGCAGGAATCTCCATCCAGGACAAGACACAAAGATGTTTGAGCCTCTCTGCTCTCACTCGTTGGGAGACTAGGCTCATTGGGAGTCTAAGATCATTCTACGTAGCACATTGAAAGAAATGATTTTCAAGGAAAAATGATGATCTGAGAGTATTATTTTTATAATATTAACTAACGGGCTATCATCCTCCAATGTCCTTATTCCCAAGGTGTCTGATAATTCTTTACTGAGGTCATGTCTGGTTTACCTAAATCATAGGTTGTTTCACTATTAGGTTAAGCCTTGAACTTTACTATGCCAGTAGGAAGGAGGGTATGACAGGGGAAATGCCAGCCAGAAGGGAATAGGATGGGAACATCCCAGAACTTCTGCCTGTGTGGATTGTAGGAAAGAGAAGGGAATCAATGAGAAGGGAGAGCAGCAGGTCAGATTCATGCAGTGCCTTTACATTCCTGTCTGAAATCTTGTAGGGTGCCTTTCTCAATCAGTTAAAGGAAAGAAAACAAGTGCCATTACTGTTTTTCCCATTTGGGATTTTGGGAAGACACTGCCTCTCAGGATGTCCCGGTAAGAGGGAGATGCATATTGTTAGCAATGTGACCTGCTCTGTGTGTGTGTGTGTGTGTGTGTGTGTGTGTGTGAGAGAACAGGCATGATGCAGTAGCAGCTGCAGTTTCCCGCTTGTCTCATTATGGAGTGGAAACCATTGCCGATGACAACTAGAGAGGAGGAACATCATGGGGTAGAAATAGAAACCTCTGTCGTCCAGAGTTTCAGGGTTGACTGCCTGGTTGAGGTCGGGCAAGAGTCATGGTCAGGCATCTGTGGGAAGGTTGCCAGCAAAAGCCAAGAAAGATCTAAGTCAGCAGGAGGGAACATCATTCTTTGACTAGGATTAGAAAGCATGGATCACAGTCAGGAGCAGTAACTATCACAGTAAAAGCTAGTCAGGCAAGCAATGAAAAGGCAGATTCAAGACCTTATTGCCATAGTAGCTCCTGGATAGCCAGACATCATCACAGCACCCTCCCCTGCCACCACACACATGTCCTCAAGTCAAGATGGAACACAAGAGCTCTCCCTGTGTGGGGAGAAGAGGGGGAGATGGAACACAGAATGGGCAAATAGGAGCAGCTGTAAAATTCGAGAAAAAGGAGATATGACATTTATATCACGTTTAAGTTGACATTTGTACATAAGAAAGATCAAATCAATTGTAAAAACAATCACTTAAAATGCTCTGTTATCTCTGTTCATCTGTATGTAGTATACGAAAATGTGTGACTCTACACCACAGGATCATTTCAAATATGGAAGAAATAAGATTGAGGGAAAAAAAAGTTATTTGGAAGAACATTTTAAAAAATTGAGGAATAAATAATTTTGAAAATTTTGCTTCAAAACTTTTTTTCACTACCCAGTGTCTTAAGATGAAATTTACATTCCTCTGCATGCGTCTTCAGAGCTTACAGGACCTGTTCCTCGCTTGTCTTGTGTCTATTAACCACATTGCTTCCCTCCATGCTCTTCCTCTCTGGCAGGATCCAGAGACTCAGGACATTTGTCTCTCCCAATGCTTGCTGCTCTGGTGTTACACACTCTGTTCCCTCTGCCTGGAACACCATTTATTTGTTTCTCATAAACAAGCAACCTCTCTCTTCCCACCTCCACTTGCAATCCCGTGGGTTACCCGGTCCCCTGAGCATCTACCTACTGCTCTCAAGGGTTCTTCCTCTTTTGGAATCATAGATCCATGTGACATTTGGTCGTGATGATGAATCCTTCCCAGTGTAGTGTTCTAAATGCATAAAATAAAGAAACTAGGTGAAGGGAACAGGTCCTATTGAAATAAACCTATCAAAATACTAGAGGAAATAAAATTTGATATATGTGCATCTTTATTAATGTTTTAAGTGACACCATGTAGTGGTGGAACTAATAACCTCTAATTTCAACGTGATAATAAGCGTAAATAATGTTTAGACGTATTTCCTATAGTTGTGATGTGATGTGAAAATAGCTATAATTTTTATTCTGTGATCACAGATTCTGCTGCTACTGTGGTTTGTTGCCTACAGGCATTACAGAAGGAAACGTTAAGTTTTAGTTAGTTATTGAAAATAAAGATGTAATATTTTTCTTAATGCAAGTGCATGGCTCTAGGTGAGGAGCCCCTGATTTTTTCACCTGCTCTTCCTGACCCCACATGTCTGGATTAAACTGTTTCTCTGTCCTCATGGCATGCAGGACCACTCCTTTCTTACCACATAGCATGCTAGGTTGGAACCATTTCTTTATTGTCTAAGAACTGTCACTAGATTTTAAGGTTTATGAAGGTAGCTTTATCTGGTCCTGATGTCCTTATGTTCAGCAGTACTGAAATTCAGGAGAAGGTTCCCCATATAGAACTGTGGCATTAAATGGAGCCTTTATTTGATCTGATCATGTTTTAAAAGTATGCATAATCTTAGCCCTCAATTCCACACATCATGGCCTTTTAAAATAGTTTTTGATGTTTAAATCACAGATTCTTTTGTAAAGACATGTTGAAAATATCTTAGACTGCCTTTAGAGGTTTATGTAAATAATGTAAAGGATGTCAGCTCATCGACATTATTATCAGCTCATTGATAATAACAATCTCGATTATATTCACGAATTCATTTAATAACCTCAGTTTGAAATATTTGCCCCTTGGATGTGACATTACTGAAGGTGAGACTTTGGGTAAGTGACAATAGCACAAACAAGGGCAAAACCTCAGCAGTGCTTACATACAGGTCTGCAGGAGCAGCACTCACTGGACAAATTCACTGCCCTAGGATCAGTAGTAGGTGTTCATATCCCCTAGTAGCCTCATTGTGTTGAGGCAGTGACCTAGGATTTGGTAGAGCCTGATTTCTGACTTTGCAAGAGTGATTCCGACCCTTGGGCCATGGAGCTCTGAAGCTGCATGGTTAGAGAAGCACTGGCCTTCTCGTGGTGTGATCAGGGACCAGGATATGATAGCAAAATGATGTGGCAGAAACTGTGCCCCTCTTTTACCAGCTCAGTAGTGGTGACTGGCAGTGGAGGGAGGCACAAGTTCCTGTCCTGCTGTCATTAAGATTCCAGAAGCTGAAATTGCAGATGGATTACGTGGTGAACTAGGACAGAGGTGTCCTTGTTAGTAAGCTAGCAACAACACTGGTGTTATTGGTTCTCGAAGCATAAACCTCTCCTCTGGCATATTGAGGGTAGGAGGAGGGAGAGTTGGGGTTCAAGCTTCAGCATTGCTCAGCACCGATTGGCTTAAAGGTTGCTCAGAGTGGGTTTCCCATAGAACATTGCAGAAGGAAAATTCCCTTTCTGAGAAGCCAGGCTGCAGGGGTCAGTCTTGGACAAGTTAGCCCCTATCTCTCAACTACTAACTTATCACTTCCTAAATTTCATCTCCTTTAAAGACAGGGATGTAATGACACTCTTTTCTAGAACTGTTGGAAAAAGTAAATTAAATAATGCATATAAAACCCTTGGCATGACTCTTGGCAGGTAATCAGAACTCAAATTTTATTATTATTTTTCTAAAATAGTTCATACAATATTGTTGAGGACTTGCTTATAATATTTAAGAAAATTGCAATATTTAAGAAAATCAGACTTTCTTCAATACCAAGGTTTTTTAGAATACTATATCCATCTTTTCTATTCTCTCTTGAGAGTCCAACTTCCTAAGTAGTATATTTAGGTTCCATATGTATTACTCTGTTCTCTATTGGTTTCCTATGTATGTTCTGATTTCCTAACTAGATTGTAGAACTTACACTTCTGCCATGCCTCTCGCCCCTGGATCCATACCTTTGTTTAGACCAGAGAGCAAAGAAGCTCAGCAAATATGTATTTATGGTTAGGATAGATATAAGTCTCTTAAAATAGATTCCTTGAAGAAAAGCCAAGGAGAAATTCTGCTATATAAATTTGGTATATTTCATTTAGGTTTTGGGATGCACTTTAATATATTTATACATTTGAAATTAAGTGTTTTCAACCTTTTGGTGTTTTAGTCCATCGTACTACTACTACAAAATACTGTAGGCTGGGTAATTTACAAAGAAGAGGAATTTATATTCTCACAGTTCTCAAGGCTGGGAAGTCTAAGTTCAAGGTGGTGGCAGGTTTGGTTGTCTGGTGAGGGCTGATCCCTTGATCCCTGCTTCCTTGTTGACACCTTGTTGCTGCATCCTCCCAGCAGGAGGAAGGCTCTGTCCTCATATGGCAGAATAGCTGCAGGGTAAGCCAACAGAACACTGCGTGAAGCCTCTTTTATAAAGGTCATAATCCCATTCATGAGAGAAGGAGTCCTCATGACCGAATCACCTCTTAAGGGGGCCACCTTTTTTTTATTATTATTATACTTTAAGTTCTAGGGTACATGTGCACAATGTGCAGGTTTGTTACGTATGTATACATGTGCCATGTTGGTGTGGTGCACTCATTAACTCGTCATTTACATTAGATATATCTCCTAATGCTATCCCTCCCTCCTCTCCCCTCCCCACAATAGGACCCGTGGGGGCCACCTTTTAATATCATCACATTAACTGTTAAGTTTCAACACCTAAATTTTGTAGGGGACACATTCAAACCATAGCATTTGGTCTTTTTACTAATCCCAATGGCCACAGCTTAATTCGGTACATTTTTACAAATGTTTTTCTTATTAAAGTTAAATATGTAATGTCATGTTTAATACTTCTCCAGATATATATTTAACTTGCCAGACTTTAACAGATTGCCATCAATGGCTTCTTCTTTTTTTAAATCTTATTCAAGGAATCTAGCAATTTTTTTTAAAGGTGCTGCATCCCACTTCTCTTTCCCTTCCCTGTATGGAGGGATGCTGTCAACTCACATCAGTGATGGTCCTGAAATTGACAACCATGGATACCCTTCTTCTCTCATCAGTCCTTTTTCCAGGATGTGTCTACACTTCTGACCATGCCATTTCCATGCCACTGCACCCCAATCTATTCAGGCAGATATGGCTCTCATGACATCTAGTCCTTCATTCTGCCAGCTTATCTTCAAATCGGTTCCTCCTGTGACATCTAAACTAACGGAATTGATTCACCTACCTGGAAATTTACCAAATACTTTCCATATGCATAATTGTTCATGTTTTCTTTCCTCTATCTTCTGAATAAAACTAGTAACTCCTTAAGAGATCTAGTTCCAAAATCCCAGTTCTTCCATTTATCAGCTTGATGGCCATCAGCAGACTATTTAATTTTCCCGCAGCTCAAAGTTCTCATCTTTAAATTTTTATAAACACCGACCTCATTTTTCTTATCTGGAGATGAAATGAGAACATGTATAAATTCTCCTAGATGAAATATTACAAAAAAATCACACTTACATGTCCTCTCCTCCACCCTCAGCCTTATCCCCACTAAATTTTTTTGTATCTTTGCTGCAAAATATACCACTATGATTGGTGAGACACGTTAGCTGTTTTTTTTTTATAACTTTTATCATACTCTCGACATTACCTTATTCTTAGCAATATTAATGTAGCTTGCATATAAATGTTTCCATACTTTTCCCTCTCTTTACCCCCTTCACACTCTGTTTCTTGAGGATAGAGAAAGGGTTAGCAAATGAAATAGAAAATGGAAAGAGAAAGAAAGTGTGGGGAGAAAGAGGGAGAGAGGAAGGAAAAGAAAGAGAGAGAGCCAGCACATTATGGACACCATGGTGCATAGAAAGAGTGTGTGTATTTGTTAGTGGAGATTAGACATATGGGTTGGAGTCGACAGTGATAAAAGAGGAGGAGTATTCAGGGTGACCTAAAGTCTTCGTTTGCCTGGGACTGAGGGGCTTCTCGGGACGCAGGACATTTCAGTGGCAAGGATAATGAGTTGGTCACTTTAGGTGGAATGGAAGTGCAGTAGGCCAAATTCAATAACTAGAAACTAATTCAGAAGGCAATGAGTTGGTTGTTTTGGAGAGTGGATTCAGACACTCAAACCACTGGTTGTTAAAACATTTCTTAATACTAAAAGGAAAAATTATGGTAAATCCTTTAAGAATGGAAGCCAAAACTAATTTCCATAAAAGGGGACCTGAAGATGAAAGAGGGAGCTCTCCCTGACTTGTGGTCAAAGAACCACTGTCACCAAAGTGTGAGGAGTAAGCAGACTGAGGCCAGAGTGCCAGAATAATCAGGCCAGGGCAAGGTACAGTGGAGACCCAGAAAGTCAAGTCCAAGTCATTGCTCCATTTGTGAGTCAACCCCAAGGACCAATTACACACAGAGAAAACCTCAGGCGAGGCTATGAATGCTATTCTTCCTGATTTCTGGTGCTGCTTATTGGAAAAAAAACCAAATTAGTGTCAACCTTCTTCATCACCACTGATTTAGCCTTCTTGATTTACCTGGGGCATTATCACTGTCTCAGGCTTTGCCACAAACATTAATTTCTTAATATAAAACTGCTACAAACAAAATGGAAAATGTCTCTGGAGAAGAATTTTAATATTTCTGATCCAAAGACACAAGGAAAAGCATGGTACTTATGAATCTGAAGTCAGGGTTTAAAAGTCCTCAGATCCCTTGGAAAAGGATCATTTTCGGCTCTGTTTGTTTTTTTCCATGAAAGAATAATGGTAATTTTTAAAAGGATTTTCAAAGCATGCGGTGATATCATCAAGTGAACAAGCTAGAAGGCCTAACATTAAAAACCCATAGAATGATCTTGAACTATCATTAGTGCTGGAGGCAGGCCTGTGATCTGCTCAAACTGCTTGCCTTTGCTTCCAGTTCCGATACACATTTTAGTTTATTTTTTCAATATCAAAGAGCTGATAGAACTGGGGAAGTCCAGATTCTTTTCTCTAAGTCACTGGCCTCATGACAAGCTATATTAGACATGCCCTTGTGGTGAGGGGATTAAAATATTACTAGCTTTGTTTTGAAACAGTGACACAGAGTGTGTTTTTGGAATCTTTCTGAGGTGGTTTGGGCCATCAGCTTGCCTGGTAACCACAGCTTCTGGACTAATCCGACTCACAGTTTGGGAATTTCCAAAGTGACTATTAACAGGGGGCCTTGGTTTATGTAACTGTCTGTTCTAGTCTACAGCTTGCCTTCTAACAGGTGAGCAGACCCTTTCTTTAACCAGCAGGTGGGAGACTTATTTACATTTCACCTCCAGACAGCAGATTTGGAGTGCATTTCTTATGCCAAAGCTTTGCCAACTTTAATGGACACCCAGGTCACAGAATCTTCTGGAAACCTTGCTGAATAGTTAAGCAAAGCATTTCCAGTCCGGTGATGGTGCTGCTATGAGTCCACAAACGATTCTCTGCAAAATAAAGTGTGCTTGTGGCAGCAAGGACACTCAGAATTTATGAGTCTAATTTGCCCTTAGGGACCAGTGCAGTAACGTCAAATCAAGTAAATGTCTTTGGCTCTAATAAACTTGTATGAATTTACGTATTATGAAAATGCCTCTGGAGATCATTTTCTTCATGACATTTACATTCTCTTTTAAAGTTTTGTGGTATCTCTCCTCTGCTACTCAATGTGATGGTGGGTGTTGCACATTTGATTTGCTGAGCTAAGGTTTGCTGTCTTTGCTTATTATTACACAGAGGAATTGGTAGTTCACAGTCTGACTCAACACATGGGCTTCCTAATCCTCTACCTAGAGAGGAATAGGTACAAAATACCCATCCTCAGATTAAATGAAACAGATGGCTCTTATTCAAAGAAACTCTTACTCAAATGGAATGAACATTTAAATACATGTGGTTATCACTGTGAAGAGAATATAAAATGAAAATTAAAAAGTGGAAAGCATATATTCAAAGACAAAGCTAATGAGTTAAAACAGTGGTCCTGTTTCCTCTTTATTCTGTCTGGCCTCATGAAGAAAGCACCCCAGAGAGCCACCCACCATGTCACCTACCCTGAGCCTTAAGGCATAGGAATTGGGTTGAAATACTTTTGGATCAGAAGCAGGAGACTTCGGTTGTAGAGTTAGAATTTACACACTTTATTCCGTGTGTGAACGGTGTGTTTCTGACAGCTGAATGTGGGCTGAACTTTGGCTAGTTTCTTTAAGTCACGTGATCACTTGGAGATCGTTTCTTTTTTTTTCAATAATTTAGTTCACAGCTATTCTCAACAGCTGAGACCTGTCAAATATTACTGAATTTAAAGGAATCGCTTAATGCCAGCCTTCATCGTCTCCTAATTCACTGTGGTGGTTAGTAGCAGGCTTTCAGATTTGCCATTTTCCTTCAATATATAATGGAGTGGAAAGCTGTTTCCTAGCAAGTCTTATTACTCTATTTCTGTGTAGTTATTAATCAGAGGACAAATGAACACTCACTAGAGCCCTCTGTTTGCACATAAAATAAGAGTCTTGTGGTCATGAGTGTTTTTGTGCTAACCAAAATAGAAACCCAAATGGAACAGAGGGCACAGGGGTTATTTAATTGTATATAATTACATGATAAACCTATGTGAATATACCTCTTGAATATGCATTAATTTTTTATCTTCTTCATGCAAAGGTGATCAATTTCAGTTTCTAAGTTTTTCTCATCCACTCACCAGCCATTTCTCCCTTTTCCATGACTCCAACTTCTAGCTGAACAACAGAAGAGTTGAATCATAAAAGAAGAGTCCAAAAAAACTTTTATTTGTTTGAAGAAAATTCTTTCCATGTGTTCTGCTTCTTCTTTTGCTAATTTGGGTCATGTGCTTTGCTTTAGTCATCTATCCCAGGCAGAGAATGGCCTGGGTCCTCCTCCCCTCACCACAGAGAGGTCTGGAGGTCTACAAGTGGTAACTGAAGACTGCTGGACTCACCACATCCTACAAAAACTGTAATAGCTGCTTTAGGCTAAGAGGTTCCACTGGAATTTGAGGCTAAGAACACAAAGTAAGCCAAAAGACTAAAAGGACTGCAAGTCAGGATGTGTGTTGATTGAAGGAGAGAAGGAAAAGGAGGAGGGAAGAACAAGAAAGAACCAATATCAAGAGTATAGAGGATGGGTCAGAATAAAACAAGAGAGCTTCATGTTTGCATAACAATTTGTGTTCTGCACACCTGGAGAAAAAGGATGTAGTTTCATATTAAGGATGAAAGTCAAACTATTAGTGCAGATTGCTGCTTCTGAAGATAAAATTACATGTGTGTTAGGTAAACAGAAGGACTAACTTGCAAAAGTTTAGAATTCACCTAGGTTTGTACCTAACTTCTGTATGACCTGCTCTTTAAAAGTTTGGGGGAAATAAAGGGTTTCTCTGTAATTTTCTACTTTGTCTTTAGGGAAACTGGATAATGGTTTTTGGAAGCCATGGTTAACTCTTTTCAGTGATTTTTCTCTGCAGATCTCATGAAACATTCCTTGCCTTTGCTACTTTTTGGCTGTAATTCAAGGTCCATTGTGATGTACATTGTTGTACTCTATTCTAGTATTTTTTTCTTAGTCCTTGCATTCTTATTTGAATTTTGTTCTAGTTTTTGAATTCTGGTTTTCTTTGTGCCTAGAGGAATTTGTTTTAAAATATGTCTATGCATTCTTTTATATCCTCATTTGGAGGCAGCCTACATTCTCCCTTACATTGAATCTAGGTAGGCTTGTGATTGCTTTGATTAACAGAATACAGCAAAAGTGATACTTACCACCAAAAACACAGAGCTGTAAAACCACGATCTACTTCCAACAGTGTATCATAAAAGACCATGTAGACTTAGCCTTGTTTGCTGGTCAGATTCACTCTTGGTGCCCTGAAATACTATATTTAAAATTTGGCCAACCTGACACCACAATGCTGTAGCAGCTACCTGCAGGTATTTCAGTTGAGAGTCCTTGCTGTGTTGGTCCTTTAGTCATCACAATGCAGGCACAGATCTGTGCATGAAGATGTTATATTGAAAGACTATCCTCTAGCCACAGCCTTTACAATTAGCCTAGCTGAGGCCCCATACACCATGGAGCAGAGAAGCTATAGTTGCCACACCTCTCTGTGAGCATAATGCAATGGTTGTGGTTTTACAGCACTATGTATTTAGGTAGTTTGCTACATAGCAATAGATAACTGGAATGCAAGAGAAAAACTCATAAAAAGTACATTTTTCATTGACTTGAGGGTAGTTTCAGCCAGTAATTATTGGGTAGACTTGAGGGTGAGAGTAGGAGACAAACCAAGATATTTATCTCTCTCTCTGTGCATCAGGCAATGTCTTGTGTGACTGTGTCTCTTTTATGGTTCCAGCTCCTGGCAGGTTGTCCTTGAAGTGGTTTTGGCAACTACCTGGAGATGCCAGCTCCTGGTCTCTAGGAACAACCTCTTTCCTTTGACTACCTCATCCTAGTGTTACCAGAAAGGGATCCCAATCCAGACCCCAAGAGAGGGTTTTTGGACCTCACGCAAGAAAGAATTTGGGATGAGTCCACAGAGTGAAGTGAAATCAAATTGATTTAAAAAGTAAAGGAATAATGAATGTCTACTCCATATGCAGAGCAGGCGCAGTGGCATGGGCTGCTCAACTGAGTATACTCATAGTTATTTCTTTATTATACGCTAAACAAGTGTGGATTAGTCATGAGTTTTTTGGGAATGGGCAATTCCCAGAACTGAGGGTTCCTCCCCTTTTTAGACCATATAGGGTAACTTCCTGACATTGCCATGGCATTTGTAAACTGTCATGGCACTGATGGGAGTGTCTTTTAGCATGCTAATGCATTATAATTAATATATAATGAGCAGTGAGGAAGAACAGAAGTAACATTCATCAGCATCTTGGTTTTCGTGGGTTTTGGCTGGCTTCTTTACTGCATGCTGTTTTATCTGCAAGGTCTTTGTGACCTTTATCTTGTGCTCCTATCTCATGCTATGACTAAGAATTCCTAATCTCCTGGGAATTCAGCCCAGTAGGTCTCAGCCTTATTTTACCCAACCCTGATTCAAGGTGGAGTCACGCTGGTTCAAACTCCTCTGACAGTAGAGGCTGTCTGTTATTGTTCGTCTCTGAATTGTCCTCCTGTCCCCTCGCTTACCTTTCAACTCTCTTTTTAAGCTAGTTGCCAATATTTTTCTTTCTGTTAAACTACTTTTTTCTGTTAAACTACTTTTTTTGCTTCACTGTCTCTAGTTGATACAGGCTGTGTAAGTTATATTTTTTTACATACTCAACTGAACACAGAAAATATGTAACTGATTTTAGTTGGTTGATTACATACATACCAGTTTGCAGAAAAGTCATCCTAATGAGGTGGGATTAGAGATTCCCTTGTAGTATCAAGCTGACTGTAATCCTTCCAGAAGTCTACCATTACACTTATACTTGAGTATGATTTTATAAGAACTCCTGTGCACTCAGTCAATTCCCTTGCAGAAGCAGATTGACAAAAGTTTTAATGAGTCTCTTTTTTGATATGGAAGGAGGTTACTTGAGCCACTGTTCTCTAACTGGTGCTTCCAGCTTAAACTTTGATTTTTTTGAAGGCAAGAGAATGCGAAATATATTAGAATTTAATACACAGCACAGGTTTATAACTGCTCTGCTTGAGCTATAGGACTTACTCATCTCATTGGTATCTATTTAAAAGAACTTAGCTCTTATACAAATTTAGCTATATATCTATATTATATAAAATTGTGATTGAGGCAGATAAGATATCCATGGAAAGTTTGATTCCTTCTAACCTCAACAGATTAGCTAATATATGGAAAGTACTATGAAAGTAGCTTGAATGACCTGTTATAGTAACACAGAGTCAAGAGTAAATGTCCCCTTTTCCGTCCTGTAGTATTACATTTGCTGTAGAGGGCTGCAGTCATAGATCTGCAAGACCTGCTATGTAACCACGCTTGAATTACTTATTTTATTTTTGATCCATGAAGTTCGTATGTATAAAGTGAAAGGTTAGTGTATTGGGCCATTTTTGCATTGCTATAAAGAAATACCTGAGACTGAGTAACTTGTAAAGAAAGATGTTTAATGTCCTCATGACTCCATAGGCTGTACAGAAAGCATGATGCTGGTATCTGTTTGGCTTCTTGGAAGCCCTCAGGAAACTTAAAATCATGGCAGAAGGTGAAGGGGGAGCAGCACTTCTCATAGTCAGAGAAGGAGCACAAGAGAGAGGGAGGAGGTGGTACACACTTTTAAACAACCAGATCTTGTAAGAACTCAGTCACTATCATGACAACAGCACCAAGAGGATGGTGCTAAACCATTCATGAAGGAGCTACCCCATGATCCAATCACCTCCAACCAGGTCTCACTTCCAACACTGGGGGTTACAATTTGACATGAGATTTGGGTGGGAACATGGATCCAAACCATATCATTTGTACTCACCCCTCAGATCACTTTAACTTAAACATTCTGAGTCATTCAGCCTTAGTACCTGATTTCATGCTCTTTCCCAGGCAGCTTCCTTCCTTATTGTTATTTTTTAACCATTATGAAAGCATTATTTCCTTATGCAAATAAAGCAATACATTCATTGCTATCTTAGTTCATTTTGTGCTGATACCAAAATACCAGAGACTAGGTAAAGTATAATGAACAGAAATTTATTTCTCACAATTCTGGAGGCTGGGGTTTCCAGGATCAGTGTGCCAGCATCTGGCGAGGGCTCTCTTCCTGCAGTCTCACGTGGTGGAAGGAAAAAGGGCAAGAGAGGACCAACTCCCTCTGTGAAGCCCCTTTGTAAGGGAACCTAATCCCATTCATGGAGGAAGTGTCATCAGGGCATTAGGCCCTGCCTGCCAATACTGTCACATTGACAACACATAGATATTGGACAGAAAACTTTCAAACCATAGCATTATTTTCCTGCTCCTCAAGATTTATGTTCCTTTCCCATACAAAATACATTCATTCCACCCCAATGGGTCTAACTCATTCCAACATTAACTTTAAAGTCTAAGCACAAAGTCTTATCTAAATCAAATATAGGTGAGACTCAGGGCATAATTCATGCTGAGGCAAATTTTCCTTCAGAGGCAAGCCTGTGAAGTCAAACAGATTATGTGTTTTCCAAAGACACTGGTGGGACAGGCATTCACACATTCCCAAAAGGAGAACTAGGAAAGAGGAATGAAGTACCAGGTTCCAAGTAAATCCAAAATCCAACAGGGCAAGGAACATTAAATCTTAAGGCTTGAGGATTCTCATATTTGGTCTTATGTCCCACCTTTCAGGCACAATAGGGTGTTGGTTCAGCCCCCCAAAAACTTGGGTAGCCTTGCCTGATGGCTTTGCTGAAAGCATTTCTTACTTCAGGTTTCATGCATCGAATTCACATGCCTGTGGCTTTCCCAGGCTGGCACTACATGCTTGTGGTTCTACAGTACTGGGGGTTTGGGGGCAGCTCCACATTTATAGCTTCATTTGGCATTGCCTTAGTGGGGACTCTTCATCATCCCTTGAAATCTAAGTGGAAAAAGTCGTGCCTCCAACACTCTTGCACTCTGTGCTCCTGCAGAATTAGCACCATGTGGACACTGCCAAGGCTCACCACTTGTACCTCCAGAGTGGCAGCCTGAGCTGCACCTGGACTTGCTTGAGCCGCAGCTGGAGTGCCCAAAAGGCATGGTGCCAGAATGTGGAAAGCAGAGCTCCTTGGCAGCAATTGCAGTAAGCCCTGAGGTCCCAGGGTTCCCTGGATCCATGTGTTTAAATCTTTCTGCCCTTAAGACCCTAACACTGTGGGCCTGTGATGGAAAGAACAACCTGAAGACCTCTGAAATGCCTTTGGGATCATTCTCCCATTGTCTTGATGAATAACACTTTGCTTTCTTCTATCCATTATAATCTCAAATGATCACTTGTCCACATTCTTTGTTTTCTTTCTTAAACACCTTTTTTCACTCTTTACATATGGCTGGGCTGAGAATTTCCCAAATCTTTATGTATGGTTTCCCTTTTAATTATAGATTCCATCTTTAAACAATTTCTGTCTTCTCTTCGTTTACTGTAAGAAGTTAAGAGAAGCCATGAGGCACCATGAATGCTTTGGTGCTTAGAGATTTCTTCCAGCAAATATCCTAGTTTGTTGCTCTTAAGTTGCTCCTTAAGTCCTAAAACTAGACATAATTCAGCCAAGAGCTTAGCCTCTTTGTAACAAAGATGACCTTTCCTCCAGTGTTCGACACCTTGTTCCTCATTTTCATCTGAGGCTACATCAGCATAGTTTCCATTGTCAGGACCTCTTAAGTAAGAAGATTTAGGCTTTCTTCTTCTGAGCCCTCACCAGAATCACTTTTCATGCTTTATTCTTGTCAAAAGAGACTTTCTCCAGTGTTCACTCAGAAATTGTTCTAGCCTCTATCTATTACCCAGTTTCAAAGCCACTTCCAGAATTTTCATTATTTATTATAGCAGCACCTCACTTCTGACACAATTTTTGCCTTAGTTTCTTCTGTGCTGCTATAACAGAGTACCATTGACTAAGTAACAAAGAACAAAAAATTATTTCTCCCTGTTCTAGTGACTGCAAAGTCCGAGATTAAGGATTCGGCATCTGGTGAAGGCTTTCTTGCTGCATCTTCACATGGCAGAAGGTAGAAGGGCAAAAGACCAAATCTATAGATTCATTATTATCCTTATCAAAGTACCAATATAATTTTTCACTGAATTAAACAAAATCAATTCTAAAATTTATATGAAACCAAAGGAGAACCCACATAATCAAAGCAATCCTAAGCAAAAAGAACAAAGCTGGAGGCATCGCATTACCTGGCTTCAAATTACACAGCTACAAGGCTATAGTAACGGAAACAACAGGATGCTGGTGTAAAAACAGACACATAGATCAGCAGAACAGAATAGAGACCCCAGAAATAAAGCCACATATCTACAGTCAGCTGATATTTTACCAAGTTGACAAAAACATACACTGAGGAAAGGGCATCCTTGTGCTGGAAAAATTGAATTGCCATATGCAGAAGAATGAAACTGGACCCGTATCTCTCACCATATACTAAAATTAACACTAGATGAATTAAAGACTTAAATGTAAGTCCTAAAACCATTAAAATACTAGATAAAACCTAGCAAAAACTCTTTTGGACATTTGTCTAGGCAAATAATTAAAGACTAAGACCTCAAAAACACAAGCAACAAAAACAAAAATAGACAAATGGAACTGAAAAAGCTTCTGCTCAGCAAGAGAAATACTTAACAGAGTGAACATACAACCTGCAGAATAGAAGGAAATATTTGCAAAGTATGCATCTGACAGGTACTGATATCTAGAACTTAGGAGAAACTCAAACAACTCAACAACTACAACAAAAATAACCCCATTAAAAAGTGGGCAAAGGACATGATAGACGGGTTTTTTTTTTTTTTTTGAGATGGAGTCTTGCTCTGTCGCCCAGGCAGGAATGCAGTGGCGTGATCTCAGCTCACTGCAAGCTCCGCTTCCCAGGGTCATGCCATTCTCCTGCCTCAGCCTCCGAGTAGCTGGGACTACAGGCGCGCACCACCACGCCTGGCTAAGTTTTTGTATTTTTAGTAGAGACGGGATTTCGCCATGTTAGCCAGGATGGTCTTGATCTCCTGACCTCGTGATCCACCCGCTTACAGGCGTGAGCCACCGTGCCCAGCCGATAGACAGTTTTTAAAAGAAGACATACAAATGGTCAACAGGCATCTGAAAAAATGCTCAGCATCACTACTTAGAAATGCAAATTAAAACCACCATGAACTGACCAGATCTGTGCTCTGCAAATCAAAGGTGAATCTAATCAGCAGCGATTCTGGGTGCTTACATTTATGCAATAAAAACAAACAAAAAACCCCTTAGAAATCATTGAAGGGATGATTATTTTTATGTTTACTGCTAGAAATTTAGAAAATATAGAATACTTCAGAAAATAGTGAAATAAATATATATGTACAATATTCAGATTTAACAAATATTTAGTCACTTTTCATGTATTTTAAATAAAGGAATTAGGGCATAAAAGTAAACTTTCTACTTTTCCCTCCCCCATCTTATTTTCTGAGGCAACCATTATGGTGAGTTTGGTGTACATCTTTCCAGTCCATGCTTTTATAATTTTCCTTGATAGATTCATAATTTATTCATAAATAACACATGGTCTTAATTTGCATTTTAACATTTACATAGATGTTATCATACTCTGTGTATCATTTTGTGACTACATATTTCAATGTCAATATTCTTTTGATATTCCAGGTTACTGCAAATGTATATAATCATATATCTATATAAATAAATGCATGTATTTTATTTAAATACTGTATATTGCGTTATATAATTTTAACATAGTATCTTTATCCATTTCCCTTTTGAAAAACATTTGCTTTCTGATTTTTTACTGCTACGTAAAATGTTACACTAAGAATAAAGCAATAAACACCTGAAACTAATGTGTAAAGAAGCTAATGAGTAAACACATGAAACTAATGTGCTTTTTACCATTTTTTTGTATTGTTTGAAATCCGGTTTACTTTTCTTCCTTACAGTTATACTCTAAAGTACCTTACATTTTCTTGCAAACAAAACATAATACAGTACAAACTAGAAAAATGATGTCTCTGAATGAACCAACTGGGAAAAGAGTGGCAGGCCATTAGCATTTGAAGAGAAAAGACGATATTTTTCTGAATGAGATCAGAAATATTCTATGTCTGTGTTGGAGAAATGAACGGCAGCTGCGGTAGAGGATGTTCTCATGCAAGCATTTTAATTACTTCATCCCAACCAACTGTAACTAACCTCAACAGTGTGTGTTTTCTTAACAATTCTACTTTTAAAGTTAATGTTTCAGTAAGACCCAAAAGGAAATGTTCCCCCACTTTTCTTAAAGTGTAGATATTTCCAAAATGTTGTTTTAAAATATTCTTCTCTTTGTTACATAACCACCAGTTAACATTTCCTGACATGACTACCAATAAAATGGTTTATTCTCATGGGGGCACTTGGCTTCATTTTTTTTTTTTTCTTCTTCTATCTCTTTTCTTCAAGTTACCTCAAACATTTGATTTCACATTAGTCTATTGCAATTTTACTATCTAAAGAAAACTGAAAATATCTGGATATATCTTTCCATTAATTTAAAGTGTACAAATTTTCATAAAAATTAAGCAAGAATATACACTATCCTAACATAAAAACCTCACCTAATGGGGTGATATTTTAAGCATGCGGGAAGATAACTTATTTATGTCTGTAAAGTAGGACAGGAAATGCTATAAATTGATACTTATGTAATCTTAGAGTACACATCAACTGAGTCTTCTGGTTAAATTTGCAATAGCTGCCTTCCTGGTTGAGGTAGAAGAGAAACGCTTCATGTTTTTCATTGATGAAATAAAAATATATGCAACTTTCTCCTCTGCAGTCCTCAAAAATTATTTTGCCATTACTCCTATAAGAATAAACATCTATTATAATTGGAGTTTTCTTAAGTCCCAATTTTAAATAGTTTTGTCAAGGGAGAGAAGAAGGCAGAGAAGAAAAGATGATTCTGTAAATTTTTAAAACAAGAATGTTCCTGAATGAATTTATTTTTAACCAGCATTATATAGGACTTATCCCATGCCAGGCACTGTTTAAAGCACTTTACAAATATAATGACATTTAACCCTTATAATATCTCTATGACATCCTCGTTTAAAGAATAAGCAAGTTGAGGCACAGAGAAATAAATTAACTTGCTCAGGATCACACAGATAGTAAGTGGCAGAGCTGGAATTTTAACCTAGGTAGCCCATATTCACCATCCCTAGATGACGCTGGTTAACAACATACCTAAGCAGCTTTGGGGATCACAATTCTTACTAAAGAAGAGAAAACCCGCCAAGTGCAGTGACTCAAGCCTGTAATCTCAACAATTTGGGAGGCCAAGGCAGCAGGATCATTTGAGCCCAGGAGTTTGAGACCAGCCTGGGCAACATAGCTAGACCTTGTCTCTACAAAAAATAGTAATAATAAATAATTGGCTGGACTTGGTGGTGCACACCTGTAGTTCCAGCTACTCACTCAGGTGACTGAGGTAGGAGGATTGCTTGAGCCTGGGATGCTGAGGCTACAGTGAGCTGTGATCATGGCATGCACTCCAATCTGGGTGATAGAGTGAAATCCTGTCTCAAAAAAAAAAAAAAAAAAAAGACATACATTGGTGAAGGTGTGCCAGATCTAGATAGGAAACTGGGAAAGTTAATTTTCATAAATAAGAAAATACAGAATGAAAGAAAATATTAAAAAAATTTTTAAGAATAATTTTACTTAAGTCTAAGTTAGCAATTCCTAGGTATTAGGGTCATTATTAAGGCTGGTAAACCTCATTTCTATTAGGTTTGAATGTGACCATTCCTAGAGGTAAGAGGTGAATAAGAGGGTTTATTACTATTAATTCTAACCTGAGGGGTTTTAAAATCAGTGCAAACTTGTGTGTTTAGGTATTGGCCTGGGATCCTGCTTTCCCTAAAGTTTGCATCTACCAAGACTCTTAGATCTCAAATATTACTCTAAATATTTACCATATTTTACTTAAATATTTTTATTCTGATCAAATACATATATGTGTGTGTGAATGTGTGTATGTATATACAGCTTTTTAAAAGGACCAGACTTAGTTTTATTATCTTGCCTTCAGTGTTGTATTCCTGAATTAAACTCTCTTAGATTCACTTAGACCTAGACTCCTATGAACTAAGATTTTCTTTGTTTTTTCTAAATATCTTTATTTTCATGAATTTATACACACACACACACACGCACACACACATATAACACGTGAATAATTTGTTGATGGATTTCATTTCTCAACATGACAATTATTGACAGAATAATATGATTCTCAAGATCCAACTGCGTTTGCAGCAGTGTTGGTATATTGTAAAATAATTTAACTGCAATTGGTGATGGTAGTTTTTTTTTTTTTTTTCCTGAGACAGTGTCTCACTCTGGCCCCTAGACTGGACTGCAGTGAGGTGATCTCGGCTCATGGCAAGCTCCGCCTCCCGGGTTCACGCCATTCTCCTGCCTCAGCCTCCCTAGTAGCTGGGACTACAGGTATGTGCCACCATGCTGGCTAATTTTTTGTATTTTTAATAGAGACAGGGTTTCACCGTGTTGGCCAGGATGGTCTCGATCTCCTGACCTCGTGATCCGCCCACCTCGGCCTCCCAAAGTGCAGGGATTACAGGCGTGAGCCACTGCGCCTGGCCTGGTGATGGCAGTTTTGTTTATCTTTGTAATAATACATTTGGGTTGTATCGTGTCTGGTTAAACTGCAAGCTGTTGGCCGGTGACTGGATGGGTTTTGCTGTGTCGGGAACTAATTTGCCATAGACATGCCTACCAGTTGAGCAAAAATAAATAAATAAATAAATAATTTATGTAATTCTGGGGTTAAAAGTGGATTAAATATGTCCACCCAATATTGTAAAATTTATTAATTAAATAAATGGAGATCATTGGTTAAGGTTAATTTTAAGGGCTAATACACTTTTTTTTGTTGTTCTAAATCTTTCCAAGTGAATGGGGTATTTATTACCTAGGACATATTTTAATGGTGGCATATTTCATCAGATTTGTTTAAAACGGGCCCTTATGCTGTATAGTAGAATAATATATTCTGCATGATTTCAATGTTTTTCCAATTTTTTGAGATTTGCTTTATGGTCCAGAATATGATCTATCTTCGTAAGTGTCCCATTTCTACTTAAAAAGAATGTGTGTTTTCTTGTGGCTGAGTGGAGTGTTCTTGAAATATCAATTTGGATACAGTAATGGAAAAGGTTCATATATGCAATATCCTTATTGATTTTCTGTACACTTGTTTCTGATAATCACTAATACTTGTTTCATTTTCCTTTTGATTCTGTGAATTTTTGATTCATGCATTTTGCAGCTTTGTAACTTAGGGTCATTATATATTCTCGATGAATTGAACCTTTTGTCATTATGAAATGTTCCTTTTATCTCTGATAATATTCCCTGCCCTGAAGTATATTTTGTCTTTTATTAAGATAGCCACTCCAGCTTTATGATTACTCTTTTTTAGGTTTGTTTTTTCATTTTTATAACCTAATTATGTCATTTTAATTTGAGCGGTTTTATTGTACATAGCAAGTGAGTTTTTCTTTTTTATTCAGTCTAGAAATCTCTGCTTTTTAAAGGGAATGTTAGGTCATCTGTATTCAATATAATTGTTGATGTAAAGATGCTTAAATCTATCTTCTTGGTTTTACCTTTCAATTGTCTACAAATCTGTTTCAATGAAGTATGAAACTTAATCATTGGCTAAAATAAAGCAGGATGAAAAGAAAAGAGAAACAGATTTTATGTAGTAAAAAAGCATCGTTTTCTTTCAATATTTCAAATATTCTTTGATTTTTGTTTTGTATTGTTTCTGGCAAAAAGTCTGTGGAAATTCTAATCTTTGTTTCCCTGTAAGAAACGTACCTTCCCTCCTCTCTCATGTTCCCTTTCCTCTGGCTGCTTGTAAGATTTTCTTTTTGTCATTGCTTTTCAAAAATTTGATTATGATGTTTC
Source organism: Mandrillus leucophaeus (assembly GCF_000951045.1). Classification (NCBI taxonomy): domain Eukaryota; kingdom Metazoa; phylum Chordata; class Mammalia; order Primates; family Cercopithecidae; genus Mandrillus; species Mandrillus leucophaeus. The sequence goes on along the minus strand of NW_012099876.1, from coordinate 1,524,633 downwards.
TTGATGTTGTTTATCCTTCTTAATCTATTGTACTTGTTGGATTTTTGAATTTACATTTTTTATCAAATTAAGAAAATTGTATGGCCAGGCATGGTGGCCCACACCTGTAATCCCAACACTTTGGGAGACTAAGGCGGGAGGATTGCTTGAGCCCAGGAGTTCCAGAGCAGCCTGGACAATTTAGTGAGACCATATCTTTATAGAAAATTAAAAAAAAAAAAAATAGCTGGGCAAGTAGGTGCATGCCTGTAGTCCCAGCTACTTGGGAGGCTAAGGAGGGTAGATTCAAGCTCCAGGAGTTTGAGGCTGCAGAGAGCTATGGTTGTGCCACTGCACTCCAGTCGGGGCCACAGAGCAACACCCTGTCCTTTAAAAAAAATTGTTTGGGACTTTTTTTTTTTCCCCCAAATGTTTTTTCTGCCTGTTCCCTCTCTCTTCTTCTGTGACTCCATAGTAGACTGAGTAATGGCTCTCCCATTCCCTAATCCCTGGAACCTGTAAATATGTTGCTTTAGATGGTAAAGTGAACTTTTCAGATGTGATTAGCTTAAGGATTTGAATATGGGACAGTTATCTTGGATTATCTGGGCAAGTTCAGTATAATCACAAGGATCCCTATAAGAGGGATACAGGAGGATGAGAGTGAGAAGGTGATGTGATGACCAAAGCAGAAGCTGGAGTGATACACTTTAAAAATGGAAGAAGGAGTCAGAAGCCCGGAAATGCAAGTGACCTCTAGATGGAAAAGGCCAAGAAGTCGACTCCTTTCTGGAGCCTGCAGAAGTCATGCAGCTCCCCCAATTCCTAAATTTTAGCCCAAAAGATTCATTCCTGATTTCTGACCTCCAGAACTCTTAATGTTTTTTAGCCGTTATGTTTATTACAATTTCTTACAGCAGCAATAGGAAACTAATACAGGCTCCAATTTTAGGTATGTTAGACTGCTTGATATTGTCTCATAGGTAACTGGCTCTTATCGTTTTTTGGCAGTCTTTTAAATTCTGTGTTTTATATTAAATGGCTTCTTTGACTATGCCTCAACATTCTCTTATCTTTTCTTTTGCAAGGTCTAATCATCTGGCAAGCCCATCTCATGATTTTTAACAAAAAATATATGTATGCTTCTTGTTTTTCTCCAGAAGTTTTATTTGATTTGTTTTTATATCTTGCTTCTTTCTTTGATATAAAAACATACATATCAAAACATAACTTGGTATTTATGTTTTTCTTTAACTCTTTGAGCTTATTCAGTGGTCTTTAAAAATCCCTCTCAGTACTATTATCTTTATTTCTACTATTTCTATTGGCAGATTTTTTTTCCTTCTGGTTATGTGTCATAATTTCCTGATTCTTTGTATGTCTCACTGTGTTTGATTACATAACAGATATTGGTAAATTCAATGCTTTTGAGAGTCTAAATTTTGTTGTTTACCTTTAAAAAAAGTTGAACTTTGTTTGGACAGTGGTTAAGTAACTTACAAATTAGTTCAATCACTTCTCTGCTGGTTTTTAAGATTTGTTAGGATTTGTCTATACTATCTTTTATCATAGTCTTGAGTCTTACTCCTAAAGTTAACTCTAATGTGCTTCCTACAAAATATTTGATGTATTCATTGAAATAACTGCATTCTTCTAGATAAAACTTTAATATCTTCCAGTCCTGTTTACACTTTTGTAATTGTTCAAGTTAAAACATCGTGATAATCATTTGCCAGGCATCAGGAAATACCATTCTATTTATGTGGATCTTAGTACTTAGAAATAGGCTCAAAAGAACCCCTATGTTGATATCTGGAACTCACTCTCTCTGTGTAGCTCCTTCCTCTATGGTATTCTGTTCCACAAAATCAAACTGTTCCCATCATTCCAGATCTTATCTCTTTTTCTCTCATCTCAATGGGATCTTCTAGCTCTGCTTTGGGTCTGCCTTGCTGTGTCACAGTCTGTGGTATGAATCCAGGCAAAAAGCTGGTAGATTTTAGAGCTGATCTCATTTGTTTTACCTTCTGTACATATCACAGTCATGCACAGATAGTTGTTCAATGTCTGAGAGGCACTCTTTTGCATATATTTTTTAATCTTCTAGTTGTTTCCACTGGGAGGGCAAGTAGTGGAGATCTCTGTATTCTAACCAGTGATTTTTATTTCAGGTACTTTCGAGAAGGATTTGGATTAACCATAAATTGTGTCATAATTACCTAATTTCTTAATGTTTCAATATTCCAGAGTCAATGTGAATTATATAAGCAATATGCCTACATTTTTTCTTAAACCTTGGTGAAGGATTTCATTTCTTGGCTCAAAAATTTTTACTATTTATAAATTTGACACTCAAAACAATTGAAAATGAAAAAAATGCAAATATATGATCTTTTATGCCTTGTTTTCAGCAAGAAGCTCATCCTCGGGGAATATCTTTAAAAGAGGGGGAAGAATAAACCTTTTGGCAGTGTTATGCAAATACATGGCCACTTAATGAAATTTTAAATTGATTTTTGAAAATGTGGTTTTTGCCAAAGACAGGTTAATTCTTCCCTAAACTTCTTCTTCCTCTTTTGGTAAAAAGTAGTTTACACATGGCATTCCTATCCCACTGTTCCATATAAATAAGTTTCTTTTGAGGCCCATATTGGCTCTGTATGAGCATCACATACTTATTTTTTTAGTCACTCAATGCTTTGTTGGTTGATCTGGGTCCCAATTTTCTTCATGACCTGTAAAATTGTCTTTTCCAACTTCTTGGCAGCAGCCTCTTACAGCGTTGATGATGTTTCATGTGGCCTGCCCCTTTTCTTGGCTAAGCTCAGATCATATGTCCATCATCGGAAGTATACACAATGTGGTCTAACCACGAAAGAGACTTCCAAGACAAAATCATAAATAGAGATGCTTTACTTTAGAAAGCCAAAATATCTGTACCATCTGTGAATACAGAATTTGCCAAAGAAAAATAAGTGGGAAATATATGGTTTTCCTTTTGAACTTCCATATTAAAATGAGTTCAGTGTTGAGGTTATTTAGCCATGAAATATATTTTTTAAAATAGTGTTAATTATTGTTATGCTGGCTTTCCATACACCATTTTCTTCTGTCATCATAACACAAACAGTTCTGTGGTTTCATTTTTTCTTACAATATCAAAAAATTCTTAAAGCATCTTCTGAGCAAAGAACAAAAATAGTAATAGTTGTTAGTGTGATGGTCATTTACTGTACCATGTCCTTTATGTATTGCTTTATTTTATGGTAAGAATGTTAGGGGGTTGATAATATAATTATGTAATTACTAGTACAAACCATTAGTGCCAAAGATGAGCTATAAAAAATTAATTATCCTTTTTAAAAAATTATGGCTTGCAGTATTACACACTGGCTGGATGAAGTCAAGAAGTGCTTGAAGTAATCTGATAGGGAGGGCTAGCAGAAGGAATATTTCTACCTAGAAATTCTACTATAACTATTCAGATCTGACTAATGGCACATGGTTAGGTATCTTGGAAAATCTTGCTCTTTTTAGCTGTCAGATATTTTACGTATGTTTAAAGTTAAAAAATATTTTTAATTAAAATAAACAGGTGAAATGGCCAAAACATTTAAAAATGTAAATAAGCTGCTGCTTAGAAAGTAAAATCTCTCCTGGTGTTTTTTGACTTATCAATTAAAAGTTTGGTTGGTGTACTATATCTCATTTAAGATTTAGTTTAACTGTTTCATTAGATAAAAATTTAGACAATATAAAACGACATGAAAAATAATTATTTCTGTAGTCACTACTGCTAGCTGCTGTAACAAACAGTCTTTAGATTATAATGCACATCATAATAAATGTTATTTCTTTCTATATCATAGTCTAACATAGGACATGCAGCTTTTCTGGCTGGCCTTTCTCCAAGTGCTAATTTAGGGATCTAATTAGCGAGTGAATTCAGCTTTCACTGTTATCCCTGCTCTTTCCTTGGCCTCCTTAGAATCCAGTGCAGACTCCCCACATTCAGTAGAATCAATGAGTAAAGAGAGGGGAATGTGGAAAGAAGGCACTCTGGTTTCTTAATCACTTCAATCTGAAACGGACACACTTAGCTTCTTCTCATACATCCTTGGCCAGAACTTGTTATATAACACAAATCTATTTAATAACTGAAGAAAGAAAGGGAATGTCTCTGTATGTGAAAGAAGTTGAAACAGCATCTAAGAAATCTCTGGTACCTTCCGCCTCCTCAATTCCTCAGTCCTTAATGCCCACGTGTCTCCCTTTTAGAAGGAAATGTGTATTTGTGTATATGTATGTATTCATATTTGTCTTTTCTTTAAACCAAAGTTGTACCCTAGGCCGGGCACACAGCTCCCCCTGTCACTCCAACACTTTCGGAGGCCGAGGTGGGTGGATCACTTGAGGCCAACATGGCAAAACCCCGTTTCTACTAAAAATGTGTAATTCATCTGGGTGTGGTGGCACATGCCTGTAATCCCGAGAATCACTTGAACTCAGGAGGCGAAGGTTGCAGTTAGCCAAGATCGCGCCACTGCACTCCAACCTGGGAGACAGAATAAGATTCTGTCTCAAAAAAAAAAAAAAAAAAAAAAAAAAAAAAAAAAAAAAAAGGAGTAGGAGTACCCCAATACATTATTCTTTCTATTATAATTTCCTTTATCATTTAATTAATCCTATTAATATATTGATCAGTCTTTATATAGACAAATATACATATATGTTATGTAAATATATTTCTTTCTTATTTTTAATGGCCATATAGTATTACATTGTAGAAATATGGCATATTTAACTGTTTCACTATCGATAATCATTTAGGTTAATTTAACCATTAACTAACAATTTAAAATATTAATAAATAACATTTTGTAAGAGTTAATATGCACCATGTAATGAACTAAGTGCTTCTCATTAATTATTTTGTTTGATCTTTAATTCTCTGATGAATTAATATTATCCCCATTTTATGGTAGATGAGACTGAACTTTAGAACTTCTTAGTAATCGCGTTCAATAAATCAGAGAAAGTAGGTGGTAGAATTGCCACATAGAACCAAAAGTTTTATTCAAAGTCATCAATCATGAGTGCTGACCACACTGACTCTCAAGCTATACATACATAATAGGTTTCAGTCTTATAATTAGCTATTATAAAAGGAGTCTATGGTTTCCTTTTATATTCAAATTGTTGAATATAAAATATACTCATGGGACCTCTTGCCCATGAGTATATTTATGGGAAAAAAACTCTACCTCAAGGTGTTGTGTGCTACCCACATTTCCTCTCCTCCAACCAGCTGCATCTGAAGATTTTTCTGTATTTGCATCTCCTCCCATGGATTGTGTAACAAATCCTTAGTTTCTATCATCCACGAAGCCATTTGTTGCCTTTTTTGCTGATTTCTCATGGGTGAGAATTAGGTTGAATCAATACCTAGCTGCAAGGAGGTCTGATTGAGTCACTAAAATTGAGTATTCCATTTCATGACGTGAACATCCAGTTGCAAGGTTGTCTAAAAAATGGAGTGTTAAACATTGCCTTCTAGCTTAAGTGGTCTAGCAACGTAATTCCTGTTAAAAAGCTATATACAGAAATTTCTTAATCACAGCAGTGTTTGTCCTCTGAGATCCTGTCTCCATTTTCAGAAAGAAAGTGCTTCTCTTCAAATGTGCTATAGCAATATTAAGAGCCTGTGAGGCACACAGTGATGAGAAAGTCTCTAGTGATTTTTCTGGCCTCTTTTCATGATAGGAGGGATTTTAATGACTCAAAGTTTCTAAAATTATTCTTTTCCCAGTGCTAACAAATGCATATTAACCAAATAATTGATTTTTATTTTTATTATTTGACTATTAGCTGACCAGAAGAGTATTCTTTTTAGAAAAAAAATTGAAATAAACAAAAGTCCTGAACTCTATTATCACTCCTGGAGCTGAAAGAAAGGGAAATAATAAGAATTAGCAGAGTCAAGGAGTATGTGGAACTCACAAGGAAAGACTGAAAGTCAGGAGCAGAGGTTGCAGCAACTGCTGGAAATGCATTGTTAACTATGGGAGAAAGAGAAAGAGACATTACAAGCAAGTACCTGACATTGGCCAAATTCAATTGCAAGCCCAAGAGCAAAGGAGCCCAGATGGCAAACTGCAGCTCCCGTGACAGAGTTGATCAGTGGAGGGTGGAGAATGGATCTTGGGAAGGAGAGAAACCAAGAATAACCATCACATAGGAGAAAGTCTCTTGAGGTACAGGACACTTCTGATTTCTCCCCAAATATCAATATATAGAGAGAGGCAACTTCACTTAATATAGGATGAAAGAGGTTTTGATATTTTTATAAGTGGACTTTGTAGGACCAAAGCTCTGATTTCATTGCATTCTTTTCAGTGTTTAATACTTGTGAAGTGGATCTGGGTGTGTAATTTTAAAAGTTAGAAAGGTTGTTCTAACTTTAAAATGTCTTGTGGTAGATTAAAGGTGGTATAAAAACTTGCTTCTGTTCCTCCTATTGAGAGGTGGAATGTATTTCCCTGCTTCCTTGAATCTAGACTAGTGACTTGTTAGACCAATAAACATTGCAGAAGTGATGTTTGGGGCTTCAGAGGCTCAGACATAGGAGGCCTTTGTGACTTTCCTGTGGTCTCTGAGAATATTTGCTCTTGAGACAGTCCCCCTCCAATCACAGCTGTTATACTTTGAGAAAATAAAGCCACATGTGCAGCCCATATATAGGTGGTCCAGTCAACCTCTTTAGCTATCAACAGCCCATGTCTACTCTCCACCATGTGGGCCAGCCATCTTGGACATCTAGCCAATAGAGTCTTCAGGTGACTGTAGTCACAGTCGCCATGTGACTGCAACTGCCTGGGAGGCCTCAAATAAATCCCCAGCTGAACCCTGTCAACCTGCAGAATCATGAAAGATAGTTATGAATTGTAGTTTTAAGCCAGTAAGTTTTAAGTGGCTTTTACTCAGCAATGAATAAGTGGCAAAATCTTCAAAGAAAGATTTGAATTCTGGAAAAGCTCAGCAAAATATCCAAGATCATTTCTCCTATCACTTATAGAGAGAAACAAATTTAGGATTTGTTTTCAAATGATATTTTTATCTGAAACTTAGAAAATCTTTTTAAATAATAAGCTTATTGACTCTCCAAACTAGGGCAATTCTTATTTTCAAACCATTCCTAGTCTGGCCATTTATTTTATGAATTTTCTGATGAGCTCCTCATGCAAATTATAGTCTTGTCCTGTCTTTTGTCTTCCAAAGATGGACTCGATGCTGCTACACATGATTCATACATAACAACAGATACTCTAGAAGTGGGCAGTTTGACCATGTTTGCACCCATTTTCAACAGAGTCACTAATTCTTCATATGTCTCTAACTTCAATCTTCGTATTATTTATGTGGAGATCTTGTGAAAATACAGATTCTAATTTGTATTTCTGGGGTAGTTCCTGAGAATCTATACTTCTAATATTTTCAAGTGGTATCTGTGTTGATGTTATGGGTTCACATTAAGGAACACGGACTTAGAGGACATCACACTTGAAAAAAAGTAACTATATTCAAAAAGAAATGACTTTTACTCTTGGAGGAAAAGCAAGTCACCAACAGGCAAATGATTGTTATGAGTCAGATTTTATAACATTCAGTTGGCCATATTACCAGTAGCTGATATAGCCATTGCACGTTTACATGCTTCCTGAACTCGGCATATTCCTTAAATATCAAGACTTATCATCATATCTACCCTCTGTTTTCAGCTTCAGTTTGCTGTTAGAGATTGAAGATTATGCGAAGTTCAGAACACAGGTGTATTACATTTTGACTGTCTTCCTGACTAGCACGATCATACTCTTGAGTATCCACTGTTCTCCTACAGAGAGTTTATGAAAACAGGAAAGCTTGATATTTAACTAATGTTTATAAATTGCTTAGATAATTTGCAGAAAAGTAGACTACTGTTTATTACATAAAATCTATATACATATATGTTCAAGACCCTGATAGTAGAGCTAACATGGTTTATGATTACAAATCAGTCTGGAGGGGTTGGTAGCACTGATGGTCTGTTTAAGATATAAGGTAACCAAATGAAAAATTAAAATCGAATCTACAATTTCATCCCAAATTGTATTATTTGTTCTTCCTACATATCCATCTCCCTTCTGCTCTGCCTAACCAAATTTCCATTTTATTTTTCATCTGTCAAAATGGCAAACAGTTTTTAGAAGTTATGGTTTAAAAAATCTCAAAGGACTTGGCATTTTCAAATATTGCTAATGGAAGTTCAAATAGGTTTGATATTTGAGGGTGAGGGGCAGAATAGGAAGAGTTATCAAATTTTTAAATAAATGTATGTTTTATTTCTAAGCCTTTAAGAAAACAATCATGGATATATGTGAAGATTTATCAAGAATGGTCATAACCTAATTTAAAAGAGTCAAACACAAATAGGAAGAGGGAACTGCTTTAAAAAATTATGGTGCATTTATGTACAAAGAAATACCAAGAAGTTAATTTTTAGGATGCATAAAAAAGACTATCCAATGACCTTAATATATTGTCTTATAGGAAATTAAAAAGTCGGTAAGCATATGAACTGATTGTTGCCTATTTCTTAAAATTCCTATGTAAACTTCGTAAAAAATATCAGTATATTCAACTATTCACAGAGCTAGCATTTAAAGCATGCAACTGTGGATGACTTTATTTCCTTATTTCTCCTTTATATATACTCTCTGTCGTTTTTAATGGGTAGGCTTCTTTGACAATCATAATTAAAAATAATTTTAAGCAGCTTTGAAACACTAACAATAAAACATTTCTTCCATCTGATTTCTATTTTCCTTCTTTCCTTTCTTGGCAAATTTGCCCTGAAAAGAAAATGCAGTTTTATAATCTTATCTTTTGTATCTCTAATAACTTCTCTTCAGATGCTGGGAATGTACTCTCCTCAAATCTTTCACTTTTACTTTAGTTGTTGTTTTTATTTGCTAAATTTGTATTATTATCATATCCATGTGTCATTCATTAACTAAACATCTGCTTGAGCACCTACTGTGTGTCATGTGCTGTTCTTGGTTCCAGATCTGTCATCACAGCTTTGTTTTGTTTTCTGTATTTGCTGAATGAATCATCTACTCTTACCTGTCCATTTATTCAACAAATATTTTTAATAACACATACTTTGTGCTATGCTCCATTCTAAGTTCTAGGGACACAGAAGCAGGTGAACTAGTGGAAAACTTTGTTCTGCATGAAGCTCACATTGTAATAGGTGGAGAAAGATAATGAATGCAACAAATAGGCTGGGTGAGGTGGCTCATCTCTGTAATCCTAGCAGTTTGGGAGGCCAAAGTTGGCAGATCACTTGAGGTCAGGAGTTTGAGACCAGCCTGACCAACGTGGGTGAAACCTCATCTCTCCTAAAAGTACAAAACTTGGCTGGGTGTGGTGGCTCACACCTGTAATTCCGGCACTTTGGGAGGCTGAAGCGGGCGGATCACCTGATGTAGGAGTTTGAACCAGCCTGGCCAACATGGTGAAGCCCCGTCTCTGCTAAAAATACAAAAAATTAGCTGGGCGTGGTGGTGGACACCTGTGGTCCCAGCTACTCAGGAGTCTGAGGCAGGAGAATGGTGTGAACCCAGGAAGTGGAGCTTCCAGTGAGCAGACACTCCAGCCTGGGGGACAGAGCAAGACTCCATCTCAAAACAAAAACAAAAACAAAAACAAAAAATTAGCTGGGCGTAGTGGCACAAGCCTGTAGTCCCAGTCTGTCAGGAGGCTGAGGCAGGAAAATGGCTTGAACTCAGGAGGCAGAGGTTACAGTGAGCAGAGATCATGCCGCTGAACTCTAGCCTGGGTGACAGAGCAAGATTTCATCTCCAAAAAAAAAAAAAGTACAAAAATTAGCCGGGCATGGTGGCACATGCCTGTAGTCCCAACTACTCCGGATACTGAGGCATGAGAATTGCTTGAGCCCAGGAAGCGGAGGTTGCAGTGGGCCAAGATAGCGCCACTCTACTATGGCCTGGGTGACAGAGTAAGACTCTGTATCAAAAATAAATAAAAATAAACAAATGCAACAAATAATTAAATACATAGTATATCAGAATGACTTGAAGTGGGGCAGGAAAATCAATAGAACCAGGGGTGGGGCAAGATTACAATATAAAACAGAATACATCAAAGAAGGCCTCTTTGAGAAGACATGATTTGAGCAGACTTGAGGGAGCTGAGGGAAAGACGCGTTAGAGGAAAGAAAGAGTTCTTCGCGGGTGCTTACATTGTTATTTAAAATAATTCCCCTCAGCACCCCAGATTTCAGGTTTACCAAATAATTGGTCTATCATTTTAAATTTTTGAATATTGTCTGACCAGAGGAGGATTATTTTGAGAAAAAACATCTTGAAATGGAAAAACAAACAAACAAAAACACCCTGAAGGAGCCATATTTCATCCTAACACAATCCAGAGGGCTAAATTCACAGAAAGCACGTGTCTGAGACAGGTATTCTTTCCTGAAGATGATGACTGTGACCTTGACAGCACTGTAAACTCTTCCAGAGTCATAACAAGGCAGAAAGACACCAAGTTAAGTGTTGATGAATTGAGTCACTAAAAAGAGATCTTAAAAAGTTGAAAAAGTAAGAGGCTCTTTATAAAACCTCTCTTGAAATTTTCAATCAAGAGTTGGTAACTCATCTTTATGGCATTTCTCTTTAATAGATTATTCAGAATAAAGTGCCTGCAATAGCTGAAAGTCCAGATGGACTTCTGTTAAAATCCCCTACTGGGCATTCATTGCTGTAGATGGCTTCCTGTCAGAATGCTGTGTAAATTAGCAGCCTGATGTTCTAAGACTGGGTTAAGTGGTCTGTTTCAGACGGGGAAGAATTTATGGCATGAAAATACAAATGCTTAAGTAATCATAAAAGTATTCCCTTTTCTGAGGCTGATTTTACATTAACACTTGGCCTATCATATAGCTCATCATGTCTTCCCTTGTAATCAGGAAGACATGTGTTCCTTATCATAGAAAAGCATGGGGGCAGTTTGTAATCTTTTTCATGAAAAGAACCTTGTAGTAAGATGGGGAAGGAGGTTAAGAAAACAATAGATGTGTAAATGTCATTGGAGGGTATACATCTGTAAACCATTCCCTCCTGAAATGTTGGAAAGATCGCAATATAAATACAGCTCCATCACATATTTTCCTTTTGTCTCGCTCCTCTGTTGTCTGGAGTCTCGTGAGATGAAATGCACACCCTGAAACAGCATCCCCTACGAATCACAGTGGGAGGATATTACACTATTTTGTGGCCCTGGCTGCTCTATTTTAGCCTCTGGTATTTTTTTTGTTTTGTTTTTTTCTGCAGGTGCCAGGTCTGGTTTGGGGATGAAGCTCAAAGTTAAAACCAAATCGATTGCATACACAGGTGGTTAGACTAGAATGTGTTTGAATCTGAAAACCAGAAAAATGCTTTATGTTAGAATGCTTCCAGAAAGTCATAGAAAAAAATCTTCAGGGCAAAATGATGCCAGCGTAAACAATCATGAATTGCTTCAAATGCAACTGACCCTTTTGCTGTTCATTCCTTTTATATATCTACTGTGCTGTCTTTCAAGTTAAGTACAAAGCAGAAAAAGTGGAGTATTTTGAGTACAAAGGAAGGTTAGAGTCATACTGTCCAGGCATGATCATTTAGTGTCAATGATTAGTTTCATGTTCAAATTACAAAGATTTTATACAAATGAACAGTGATAGGGTCTCGTATTCAAGTGCCTACATGGGTTATACAGGTTAGACAAACCAATGGTTTTAAGACAGTTGGGATTGGTATAGCCTGTGGCATACTCAAAAGCCCAGACATCACCAAAATAGGTCAGCTACAAATTGGTTGCTTTGTGGAACTATGAGCCCAGTTTTGGCAGATTTTTTAAAGAAGAAACAAGAAGGGTCGGGCGCAGTGGCTCACACCTGTAATCCCAGCACTTTGGGAGGCCGAGGCAGGTGGATCACAAGGTCAGGAGATTGAGACCATCCTGGCCAACATTGTGAAACCCCATCTCTACTAAAAAAAATGCAAAAAATTAGCTGGGCGTGGTGGTGGGTGCTTGTAATCCCAGCTACTCAGGAGGCTGAGGCAGGAGAATGGCTTGAACCTGGGAGGCAGAACTTGCAGTAAGCCAAGATCATGCCACTGCACTCCAAACCTGGGCGACAGAGCAAGACTCCGTCTCAAAAAAACAAGAAGAAACAAGAAATCTGATTCTGTGCATGTATGTACATGTGTGTAATTTTCTGTGAGTTTATTGTTTTATTTGACTCTTAGGCAGCCAGATTGAAATCATGTACCGATGGCTGTATTAAAAACCCTTTATGGTCTTCGTGTCTCACCCACAAACCCCCGATTGATTAAGAGTTGAGTAGGCAGGCTAATAGTTGCAACAAATTTAACACATGATGGGCTGAGTTTTATGTTTCTTAGTAAAACTTCAGTTAGTTATCTTTCTATAGAGAAATAAGAGTTCTTTTAACAAAGCTAATATTTTTACTAGTAGTATTTAAATTCAATTGTACATTTCAAAAAACAGGAGTCAAAAAACAGGAGTTAAAAAAATAATTTTCCTGAAACCTTTGGTATCTTAGATCTCAGAATTTTTTTTTCTGAGGGTTCACTAAAATTCCAATGGACTTAATGTGATAATTCAGAGTACAGTTTACAAAAAGTGGATTGTAATTATATGTGTTCATCTTGAAGATAATAGTAATATGCTTGAGACTCAAAAGGATATGGCCACACAGACTACTAAGGACTCACTGGGCAAGGACAATCTAAGCTTTCCAGAGCAAAGAGGTATCTCAATTTAGAAGAGGTCATCAGTAAGCTTATGAAAGAATTGAGCACTAGAGGAACCCACCAAATACAGATCCCACAACTTGTGCTGATCAAACCCCAAGACTGTGCTCAGGGGGCTCAGCAATGTTAATGGAGCCCCGTGAAGAACAATGGAGAGCAGGAGATTCTGAAGATCTCTAGCTCTGCCGTAACTCATTTGATAAGCTTATTCAATCCTAATTTTAAATGCAACAGAGTCTGCATCACACTTTTTAGAAGATATGGAGATACCTGTCATATTTAGATCATTGCCAAATTAGTTTTAAAAGAGTTACTATTTTGGTTGAGAATTAGCCCTGGAAATAAATTATCTAGGCATTGAACTAAGAGATTTTTTAAGAGCATGTTTAATTGAAACAATCTAGAATCAGTGCAAAAATTTTATTCTGAATTGACCCAGCATTAATCATTACCTGGGTAGGGTTTGTAATCTCTATATTCAGCTTTGTGAATAAAGATAAAGGCAGCCCCTAGGCTAATTTCTCTGCCTTAACACAATACTGCTTCTTACTCCTGCAACACTTGAAAGTATCGTAGCAAATCTTTATTTTGAGGAATGTTTCCTGAAATCTATTCAGAGGTCACCAACAATATGCATGTGAATGGAAGGAATAATTGGCACATATGGAGAATGAAAAGGATAACTAGCAGAAATCCAAGACCATTTCCCATTTGGAAAGAACAACTTCTGCCATCAAATAGATTGGATCACATCGTTCTGGTTGGTTCCTGCCAACTTATCTTTGTTTATATTTAAGGAAATATGGGAAGAGTTACTAAATTAGCTAGAAAACCACTGGGCATAGGCCTCAGATTTCTATTATCTATAAATATTTATCAAGCGTATGCCATATGTAAGGCTCAGTGAAGAATGTGGCTATGGTATTGGCTACTGACATTGAACTCTGGAAGCTCTGAAACTAGAGGGGGAGGTGGAAACAGCATGCATCAAGTTTGCTCTTGAGAATATGCCTGAAAAGTGCTTTGACAGCTGTAAAGATAGACTTCACAAGGTGCTGGAAGAGCTTTATGATGGAGATAAAGACCTTAGGAAATTACTGAGGAGGGAGAAGATGGCAACTCTTCATGGAAGGGTGGACATAATGAGTGATGCTTCTCAGACTGCAGAGTGGCCTGACATTGCCTGCGTTCACTGGATGTCTACACGATGCACATTGCCTTAGCTCCAGTTACGAATGTTCTTTCTTCCACCCCCACATACTATGAGCTCTCCTACACACTGTGAATATCATTGTAATTTTTTACTAATATTAGGACAATTCTGTTTTTGTAAAAATGTTTGCCTTTGCTCTTTGCAGAAACTTGCTAAAATAAATATCAAAAGAATGCTTGAAATTGAATAGAAGTCACAAAAGGGGTGTCACATGAAGCCTAGGTTGTTTGTTTATGAGGTGTGTGAAGTGTGTGTGTGTGTGTGTGTGTGTGTGTGTGTCAGAGAGAGAGGAAAAAAGCGAGAGAGATAGAGACTAATTTTGTAACTTTAGAGCCAATGTTTGCTGACATTTTCTCACTTGGAACTTCCTTAATATTTTTTGTAGATGCATAAACTTTAGACCTTTTTTTTTTGTGGAGGAGATTATGTAGTGCAAATGAGACTGCTTGGGTTCCAATACAGGCTCCCTTACTCATTAGGTTTATTACTCGTGCAAGATACTTAACCTCTCCAGGACTCAAGTCAAAGAATAACTCAGAAAATTATAATTAATTTCTGAAAATTATAAATAATTTTGTACTTACAAATATACGAATAAGAGAGAAAAGTAAGTAGATGATTGTCAATGGAAGAAAAGGAGGGATCATAAAAGAGGAGTGAATGGAAAGGAAAAATTACAAACAGTGTGGTAACAGTAAATCTTGCTTTTGTAATTTTGTTATTGTCAATATAGTTGATCCTCTGGCAGCAGCAAAGAGGCCACTTGGTCATGGGAGGTATGTCTTTGAGCAGGCTGGCCGGAGTCATTGATAGCCATAATTTCAGTTGTTGATGTATTCTCAATGGTCCTACCATTCCCCAATCTCCAAACAAAACAAAACAAAACAAAAAAACAAAAGCTTGAGAGCTAAGCTGTAGCGTATACACAATGGACCATTTTCTGTGTGTATTTTTCTGTTAGTATTTCTGCATTAATTAAACAAAGACTTATACCATGTTCTGCATCACTATTCCTTGCTCAGTTTACTCAGGTCTCCAATAAAGTCAGTACACATCATGGGTTTCTTTTGTGAGGCTTACATGAGATATTGCAGGCAAAGCCCTGACAATGAAACTTGGCTCAAAATAAGAAGTTAGTAAATGTTATTGCATCATCATTATCATCATCATTACCATTACTGAAGGATCCTGATTTAGAGAGCACACAAGAATTATTTCAATATGCCAAATCCTAGAAAACATTCTACTCTAGTTCCCATTTCTTGTCTAAGAGAACCTGCCCTCTATCTGTCTGCAGCATCCCTCCCATGAAAGCCTACACAAAAGGACATTAGAAAGAGAATGATACATTTACCAACACTCCTTAACAAGAGCATTCTCTGCTCAGGAAGAAGATGTCAAATAATCAGAATCTCCTGGAAGTTTAGGATAAATTATTCATGGCTCTAGCTCAAATTTCCCTTCTCTGCTTTTTCTACTCTGTAATGGCATGAAATGTTTTCAAAAATATGTTGAAGAGTCAGGTCTTTAAGGGAAGCAAACTGTACAAATATCACCCCAACAAGGCAGAGTCTCCAAACCAAGTCATTCAAGAATGAAATACCATGTCATGAGCAAGGTGCCCATTTTCCTATCCTTTGCCCCAAAGTGAGATGAACCTCACTTGCAAACACTATTGTATTATAACTTCTCCAGAGAACACCGAATCTTGCTGTGTCTAAAAGCCTTGACTACATGATAGGAAAAAATAGTTGGCCCTAGAGTATTGTTTTTCTTCCTGTGTTACCACCTACTTTATTAGTGGCAATGGAAAAAACCTGACAAAATAGGTTTGAAAGACTAATATGTTATAAGTACATTTTGCCTCTCAAAATTGTTGTTTGTGTTTTGCTTTGGTTTTGATTTCTGGCTTTGTCCAAGATCTTTTCCTTTTCCTGGAAAAGTCATTGATCTTGCAGCTAATGGAATGCTATTTAATTTTTCAAACTTACTATCTCTCTTTCCTTTTCTTTGTCTTTCCTTGCCTCATCCTTCCTTTCCTGTTCTTTCCCTCCTTTCCTCTCTCTTTCTCTTTCTTTTTTTAATAACTTGATTCTGGAAGTAAATATTTAAAAGGGATTCCTGTAGGATGCCACTATTTACAATGAGCAGTTATGAAAAATACCTTTCCTTCTTTGGGGACAATTTAAGTTTTAATTTACCTTGCTGATTATATTGGATACTACTTCTCATTTCATCTGGAGAAAAGCCACACAAAGGGGCTTTTGTCTGATCTTCAGTGCCACTTACTTAACAATTTTCTGACAATGCAGGGAGGAAAGAACCCACTGAAATCTGGTTCACTTCTTTCAATATTGGGTCATAGGATAGATAGCATTGATTCAGTTCTAGAGGCACATAGAATAGAGTAAGAGGTACTAGTAAGGCTGTTTGGCTAACATGTATTGAGCACAGACTATCTTCCTGGCAAAAAGTAAGTTTTATGTACTTTACCTTGTTTAATACAAGCCACATTTTAAATATCATAAATTGTATGATAGAAAGCTTAAATATCTTTCCAGAGAGCGATTCTACAAATATGTTCTCTTAAGTCCTTTAATATATCACCTCTTGTATATTGCTTGTGTTTTTTAAAGCACCAATGTGGCCATAACTTGAGGTAACATTTAAAGAATGATTTACTTGGAGAGCAGCATGATCTGAATGTAATTTTATTAACTATAGATTTTAGGTATTTTGTCATCTCAAGCCCTTATTAGAAGCTTCTGGGACATTGAGTAAAGTTGTAGAGATAAAATGAGATTTTTAGACAATCATTGGAGGATTTGATGATGCTGATAATTGCTGCTTCTTTGTCTTCAATTAGTATTTTGAAAATGCTTATTCACTAACTCATTTCAACAATTAGCTCACCAGCTAAGAAAACCCTAGTCCTTCATTAGCATTTAACTATTTCTGGAACTTCTGAGCTCATTCTGGATCTTTCAGTTACCATTTTATTGACTTCCTCTTGGCATATCATCGTCTTAAAGGATTATAGGGTGGAGAAGGCACCATTGTAGCACAGGACTTCTGTTATGTTATGTCAATCTTTCTCATCTTGGGCAAATCATAGGGGCTGAGTTTACATGGCTGTTGATTAGACATAGAGTCACCTATTCTGTTGAGCTCACAGGATTATTGTGAGAATTAAATGTCATAAACTATTTGCTTTGGGAAAAAGTGCAAAGTGCTTCAGAGTACAATGATTTTACTCCATTGGAAAGTCCCTCTACAGGTCTTTAACAGCTTTCATTTTTTCAGGCCATACGTTGTATTTAGGAGGGTACCAATAGAAATGACAACATCCACTTTCACTTTAGAGTCTATTTACTCCATTCAAAGTTGCCCAAAGAAGATCTACTTCCATCAGAAATTAATGAGCAAGATATATGAAGAGGTTTGTTGCTTATTTCGTGAAAATTCATAGGGCTATGGTTAGTGTAGGGCTATGGTTTGTGTAGGGCTATGGTAGCTATCAGAACAACAGCTGCAGTGAAAAAAAATCTTTTTATTGCAACAGTCAATTATGTTTTGATTTAAAAGCAAAGGAGGCATAAGTCTGGGTATTACAAGTTCAGGAGTAAGTTGACATTACTTACAGACATACCTTACATTGTTCTCTCTGTATGCTGATTGCAAGCTCTAGACTTCCATTAATCCAGATGAGCTTGGCAAATGACTAATGTCTGACCTGAATTTTTGCCCTTTAATGATTGAAGGCAGACACATTGGTGTGTGTTGTTGCATAAGCCACGTAGAGACATGGCCCTATAAATCCCAAGCAATAAAATATATTACAAAAGAGATAGATCATAGGGTAAAGATGAGTTACACATGCAATATATTTTTCATGATTTGTAAAACATAATGCTGCCCTGATTAATGTTTTATTATTTTAGATGTAACTGGCATTATACTAAAATATATATCACATGGCCTCTTGTCTTTATATAATATGCCAAATATAATGAGGCCAGGACCCAGTAATTTAAAAGGAGGTTTGTGTGTATTGCACTACTATACTTGTGTCTCAAGAAATAAAAATGTCCTGAGCCACTGAGGGGAAATAGATTAATTTTGCAACTCTGTAGGTGGAATAAAGCAGATTATGCCCCAAATGGACCACTCCCAGCTCCACCATTCTGGATGTCTCCTAACTCTCAAATTGCAGATGCAGGGAGAATGTTTTTACTGGGCTGTCTTCCAACACTTTAAAGTTAAGCATGCAAAAAATAAGACTGTCATTTCTTCTAATGTGTCTCCATTGCCAAATGTAAACAAGGATGGAAATCCAGCAATGTGTCAGGTGTGTTCTGATGATACAGCCATGCATATTACAATGCCTGCCAAGTGTAATAAAAGGAAATGTGTTGGAGTCCAATGTACCAGGTTTGAATTTCCCTGACGCTTACTAGTGTGACCATGTCCCCTCCCCCCTCTCCCTTGAATGTTCTTCCTTCTACACTTTAGTCAAAAGTGGCAGCTATCATTTGTGTTATTAGGAGGCTTATAACCTAGAGGGAGGCAAGAGACACGTATGCAAATAACTATAATACAAGGTTTTCATGATGTTAAAAGACATATACAGAGAGCTATGGAAAGTCAGGGAAAGCAGGATGGCTTCCTTTGTAAGGGATTGGATTAAGAACTTTATTGAGATGACAGGGTTTTAGCAGTGATGAGATAGATTAGGGAAAAGATGAGAGTTTCTGACAGGTGAATATGGCTAGGAGGACATTCCAAGTTTACTAAAAGATTCAACAAAGTTTAAAAGGATAGAATAGATACAGTTTTACCAACATGAATTTCTACAAATAGGGAATTGCTACTCAAAGTATCATCCATGGAGCAGAATCATTAAAGTAACCTGGAAGCTTCTTACAAATGCAGGGTTACCAGCCCCACTCTAGTGCCACTAACTCAGAATCTGAATTTTAACAAGATTCCCAGGTAATTCATATATGAAGTGGGAGAGGCATTGGTTTAGGTTACATAAAGAGCACCCTCAAAGACAAAGTCAAACAAAATATAAAATGCTAAGTTAGAAAGGTCTTTAGGAGCTGCCTAGTTTGATACTTGGTTAAGGAAACTAGTTAGCAGGTGGTTGAACCTGAAGGATTTAAACTTTCTCTTTTTCTAACACCAGTGTAGAGCTTTTATACTGTATTATATTGGTAGCCTACAATGCCAGTCTGAAGGTTTTAGCATGATGTATTAGGAACTGGAGAACAGTTGAAGATTTCTGGTTATATGAGTTAAAAAAAATAAAATTTAGATAGATAATTCTAGTGGTATAAAATAGAGTGGAGAAGAAAGATCCTAAGTTTGAATATATTTAAATAGTCTAGTAGAAGGTAAAAAGGAGAGTGAGAGGTAGAGAAATGAGAAATATTTGGAAGATGACATTCTCCACTTCTTTTGTGTTAAAGCTTATGGATATATTTGACTCTTTCTCTCTTTACTCTCTCCTTACTCAATCCAACATATAAAAAACACCACAATATTTCTTAGATAACAATTCCACCAATTCTGTTTTCCCTCAAGAATATTTAATGACTTCCCATGGCCTCCAAGAGTAAATCTACCTACCACGCATGGTATTCAACCTACCAGCAACTGCCTCAATGACATTATCTCCTCCTGAAACATCTCTGCTGTTGTCCACTAATTACCTAATTCAAACCATTCATCAATTCACTCACCCACTAAAGCATTTATATCACATCGGTTTAATAAATCTTACTGCCTGCCAGGCCCTCTGCTATAATAGGCAATATGATAGACATGTCTCTATAGAATTTATAGTTTAACACTTAGAGTGCTTCTGCCATGTGTTGATCATATTGCTAGATATGCCAGATAACTGACGTGATGCCTGAAGTTAGATAGGCGCACGGTCTTGTGTGGTGTGCTTGGGATGGAAATCCTGGGCTCAGTGATTATTTACACTGCAAATTATGGTCTGTTATTTGTGGATTTTGTTTTAATCTGCTTCTGTTTACATATGAAGGATTATAAAGTGGATAAATGGGCCTGTTTTTCTGTATTCATGCCAACAAGTCCTGTTCAAAGAGGTGAGATTGTCAGATTTATTTACAACCAATACCAAAGCTTATCAACTTTGAATAGCCTACTGGGTAATCGAAATGCAAGATAATTTCTACAATTATGCCCTAGGCCCTCAACCAATAATACATTTTATTGCAAGGTGTTTGTAAGACTGCCAGACTTCTAAATTACTATTTATATAATTTATCATCATTTTGATAAGAAAATTCATAGAAGTTGTTCCTACTTCAGAAGGATTTCATTCATACTGCTTATCTGAAGTGAGAGTCCTTAAACTAAGGGTATTGAGGAGCTGTGATTGACTATGTATGTTTGACTATAGCTCATGCAACTCACCACCCATCAAGCTGCAAGCTTTGGTAAAATTGGACCAGTTTCCTCATATTGGCATAATATTAATGGTGCTTTCTAATATTTCTTAGATTTTTGTGTGTGCCCATATTTTATCTTACCCTCTCAGGAATTGAGGAAATTCTTGCTAGCAAATGGTAAAACATGGGGGAAACCTGGAGATGTGGATTTGTGATCATTTTCTGAGGGACAAAATCCAGTTTTCTGACTTTCCAGTCTAGTTAAATAGTAGGAAATCCTCTGTAGATTTATCTCATTACAGAAGAAGTTTCAGATTACAGATAGCTGAAGCTGTAGAGTAAAACAGTCATTTCTTTTTAATTCTGAAGGAATCTTGTTGAAATTTGGGAAAGTTTGAGTCACTGAGATAGAACAATTTCAAAGTCTTATTAGTGGATATTCTTACTCCCCTGGGTTTAATATCAGCCCTTGCTGTTGTAGGAATAAATGGTATTTTTGGATGTTTTAATTTGGGCAGAGCTGGATATGTAGGCTGAGTGCCTCTTTCAAGTTCAAGAATTTCCATATTATACTTTGACCTTTTGGGATAGAAAATAATGAAGAATTAGCATACACTAGACTACACCCAATTCTGCAAATTACTTTAGAGACAGAGAAGAATGGCTACAGGACATGACCTTGAGGACTGGATATATGTGATAAGAAATGTCCAAGTGTGGAATCTTTCTGAACATACTCAGAGATACAAAAGAATGCTAATCTGTGAGACTAAGGTGATGTGTGGAATGGGGGAGCGATATGTATTTTTAAAACTCTTCTCATTTCTTATATTTTTAATATGTTTACTGAAGGACATTTTCATTCTGGTAACTTATTTCAGTTTCCAAAAACACTTGACATCCTCTTTAAATTCTTTTCCCAAGTAAAGGCTGAATTAATCCTCAAATTATTCTATTCTTTTCAATTTCCAGCTGTGGAAAAACAATCCACAGTTAGATGGATAATTGTGTTTATCTCAAAAATTTTTTACATGGTTCTCAGTGAATGTGGTCCCAAAATATATGAGGAAGCAGTAAAAGAAAAGACAACATAATAAGATATTTTCATCTTTTAAATAAATCTTATCTTTCCAAATGAAAAAAATAAAATTAAGAAAGAGTACTTTAAAGACGTTTCCTTTTCCACAAATTGTCTTTTCTTTAGCGGAATCAATATCACCTTCTGTCAGTTTTATTGAATAAAAAGGAAGACATCACAAAAGCAAATATAAAGTCAAAACCCTGAAAGACATGTTTCCTTCCTTTATTTTGGACAAGAGAAACTGAACTGAGACCAACATTTACTTACTAAATGGTCACAAAGCTTGTGACACGACCTGACAGGACTGAGCAGGATTTTCTCTGAAAGGAAACAGTCACACCGGGGTAAAAATAGACCTGTTTAGGAAAGCAAGGAGGGCTGGAAGTGGCAGTTTAAGAAAGTGGCAGTTTAAAGAGCCTTTGGGTGGATGGTGGGCAAATACCTAACTTGGAAGGGGGTAGTTCACTCTTAATAAGTCTACAAGTTCAATGGCTTCCGATAGCTCATATATGAACCAGGATGTGTAGAAAGGTCTCCAATGGATAGTGGTGAAATTAGAAAAACAATGATTAATTCAGGATATCAGATTTATTTTAATTTTTAAGACCTTTCCTCTTTTATTCTGAGAATAGTTTATAGGTTAAATTACCCTTTCTATTAGAAAATGGCTTTGGTAGTTGATGACTGGTGGAGTGTGTGTGTGCATGCATGTGTGTGTGTGTGTGTGTGTTTGGCCAACTAGAATATTACACACATGCACACGTTTTATTATAAATAAAATTAGTAATCCATGAAATCCAAAAATCTAGGGAATGCTGCCCTATTTTGCCCAATGATAGTCTGTTAGAGGAATCAGAAATTTTTTTCTTTAATTTTTATGTTCCTTAGTGAGAAAGGGAACCCGCATTTAGAAAGTTGGTTAATATATAAATAATTTCTATGATCACTTGTGTTTTGGAAATAGTTGAACTGAACAAGAAGTTAAGTTCAGATTTTAAAATTATGGCATTAAGAAACCACAATCGTAGGAGAAATTCTAAGGATTTTGTTATTTTATGCGATAAAAATGAAGAAGAAAATATTTGAGTATCATGAAAATGGTACAGAAATACTGGCAATTTTTATGTTTGCTGTAAGTAATAGTAATAACAATTGTAGGCTGCCCTTTGTTTAGGAAGATTGGGGAGGGGTCTTGCAGTCATTGTCTCAGTGCTCACAGTAGCTCCTGAGAAGAAGAAAAGATGGGAATTTCTTGCTAAGCCCACTGTACAAAGAGGGAAATCAAGGTGGAGACAGTTGAAGAGACTTTTCCCAGGGCACAGACCAAGACCAGAGCTCAGCATTGGGTCATCTGTCTCCAAGTCCCATCCTAAGGTAAGTCTATTAATTCAACAAAAATCAATGAGGGAGAGCTATGAAAATCATTTCAACCTTTATTTTACTGAAATTTAAAGATTCACTTTTCATTTCTGTCAAGCCGTTGCCATTAATTTTATCATGAAATTCAACAGAGAGTTTAAGTCTTCTTTACAATTAAGTAAAGCGTGTTTGCAGCCCTTTGTTTCTTTTCTTTCCTTTTAAGCCACTTCTCCAAAATGTGGTGTTTAACTTCAAAACAGGGGACTTTGGAAGGGTACAGCTATGGATTGTGATGACAGCCCTGGATTATATATGAAGTTGGATGAATTATATAACTTCTCTGACCCTCAGTTGTCTCTTTTGTGAAAATTACTGTAATTATGTGAAAGATGCTGAGCACGGGTGCTCCAAAAGGTGGCTCATGACCTTCATTGATCATATTAAAATAAGGCAGTCTCAGAAATGCAGGTCAGAATTGATGAAAGAAGAGAAGGAAGGGAGACAAATCGAAGGTTCTCTCCTTTTTAATTGGGGAAACAAGTGCTGAATGGAGAAAACAATCATCTATCTTGGAGAAATGAAATATGAGACATAAAACAAATCAGGGAAGATGAGAAATTCAACTTCAGAATCCAGAGTTGATCTACTAATTTGAACTTCAGTCCACCTCAGTCCATGGCTAAATTTCACAGGTAGGAATTTTAGTGAAATTGATAGTATGGAAATGTTCTATTTTCTTCTATCTTATTTTCATTTTCAGTCTCCTATCCTACTTCCCACCTCCCAATTTCTGATTCCAATACACTTCTTATTTTACCTCCTAGTTCTCTAATATCATCTTCCTCGCCTCCATAAATACTGCTCCCATTCTTTTTGCTCAATGAAAAATGAGTATTAATGGTATCAACCATTGGCTGACAACATCGATGATTTCAAAATAAACTCATCAGGTATGAGATTTCATTATTTAAAATAACTAGTTATTTTGAAAACTTTTAAATCTACAGAAAGGTTGCACAAGTGGTGAAATGCATCACCAACTTTTGCCACTTTTGATTTACACCTTTCTCTCTCTCTCTTTCTATGTCTTTCTCTCTTTCTTTCTGTCTCTTTCTCTCTCTATTAGAGTCTATTTCTCATGTTAAAAATATTCAGTGAATCCTCATCAGAGAGAAACTGTGATTTTATTTTTATTCATTCATGTTAACTATGATAATATTCCCTGCAATAGATTTAGAAATGAAGTATACACCTCACCTTCTCCCTCCACACTCCCATTTCCTGTGATTCCCAGGTTCTCAGAAAGAGAAGCTTAAATCTCATTGAAATACTTCATAATGAAATGTGAATGAAGCCCAACCACCTGAGAGAGCATTTGCACTTAACAAGATTACACTGTTAATCAACTTAAACCTGTAATTGTGGATAAGATGTGGGTTTGTTAGATGATATATTTGAGTGACAAACTCCTGGTGATCCTTGCCATCTCCAGTCCAAAATTATGTCCTCTGGGTCTTTCCCACATGGAATATCCATTTTAACTGCACACTAATATTCCCTGTATCCTCAGCTGATCTTTGAGAGTAGCTTTTGGTCTTCACGTGGCAAATCAAAAATGGAACATGGACTTTAAAAATCAGAACTGACAAAGGAAATCCATTTTGTGTGTGGTTCTTGTGTCTAAATGCCTAGGTAATATAGTCATCTTTTGGGGACAAATTATGGTTTGGAGAGATAGGCAAACATTTGCAATAGCAAATCACTAATCTAGGTATGAAGAGGGCCCCGTGTATTTCATTAAAGGAAGGCATGCCTGTGTTCCCATTTCCCACAAGCATTTTGGTTAAATGGCCCTTCGTGTGAACCAGAGTTTGGGCTTCCTCTCAGACACGCTGACTTGGGCCTCCTAGCACAGCTGTAAGCGTCTAAAGAGGTTGCACTGCAGAATGATCCTACATATCTGATGAACCACAGGATGTCAACAAGGCACACCCATTGTCCCACATTTGGCAGGCTCTAAAAAAAGAATGCAGCAAGAGCTTGTAGCAAGCCAAACCAACCCTGACCAGAGTAATAGGCTCTTCCAAATGGGTGCGGCCAAGTGGATCACATTGAAAAAGAACAGGCCCTAGGTTAAATCTGTATTTAAAAAAGCAAAACAGGGCTTAACTGTCACAAAGAATGAAAAAGGAGCTATGGACCCTTTCATCCTCACCAGGGTTTGAAAGGGTGTTGACTGAACAATATTGTTCCAGCCTCAAGCTTTTTCCTTGAATTGAGAATCTTAAGAGTAAAGGGAGGTGGCTTAAATTCATGCTGGTCATACCACACCTCAAAATTCAGGATAGGGCGAGGTTCTTAAGTTGTAGCTTCATGAGAAAGGCCCCAATGACTTTTTAATTTGGACTCAGAAAAAAGGAAAGGTCACGTCTCTTAACTACTATTCACTGTAATATACAAGGGAAATAGAAATACATTCATCTTCCATTTTTATGCTCTTCATCTGTGGCTGTTTATCCTCTTGTCACACACACATGCACACACATTCAACACACAGATTGGTACTAAGGAATGGGTGTAAGATTGTATGAGCATTATAGATACAAGTGAACACACAGGTAAACACCATGTTATTCCACCTCACATATGCAGAGGAGGGAAGAAACACATATCACACAGTCATTAAGAAAAAAGTTCTTGCTCCAAAAGTTTGTCTAATCTGAGTGTGGACTGGGAGCAAAAGAAATGTATGTATCCATGCTCTTGAAGAGTTTTATGAACCATCAAAAAAGATGTGAATTTGTGTTCTTATAGTTTGAGCTCTAAATCTAAGTAATTGTGTCCTGAAAACTTAAAATTGATTCATCCAGGCGAGTACTTCTGCTAAAGTACTCTGCTAAATCTGAGCTAAGTTCTCCGTCTTTGTCAGTGGTCTTACCCTGCTCTTTCCCATGTCCAGCCTACATCAAAAGGCAATCTTCCATTATTCCGTATCATCATATTTCCCATTTCATTAGTCAGGAAATTTTGATATTTGTTTCTATCAAATGTCCCTGGAGCCTTTTCTCTTTCCATTTAAAGTTCCATCAGCCAATTCAGACACTTATAGCTTCAACCTTGACAGAAGCATTTGGCTGGCCTTCTCTTCCTCAGTTTCCCAAACTTCAGATCCTTACTCATTTCTCAGATCACAATAAATGTGTTTAATCCACTGACTTGAAATATGTTAATGCTGTACTGAGAAATCATCTGTCACTGAATGTTTTATATGACAGCTAGTCCAACATCTTTTGCCTGGTGTGTTAGACCATTCTTGCATTGCTATAAAGAAATACCTTAGGCTGGGTAATTTATAAAGAAAAGAGGTTTAATTGATTCACAGTGCTATGGGCTGTACAGGAAGCATGGTACCAGCACCTGCTCTGCTTCCAAGGAGGCCGCAAGGAGCTTTTACTCAAGGCAGAAGTCAAAGTGGGAGCCAGTATGTCACATGGTGGGAGTGGGAGAAAGAGAGAAAAGGAGGAAGGGATGCCACACATTTTTAAACAACCAGATCTCATGAGAATTCCCTCACTATCTGAGGACAGCACCAAGGGGATGGTGCTAAACCATTCATGGGAAATCTACACTCATGATCCAATCACCTCCCATCAGGCCCCACCTCAAACATTGGGGATTATATTACAACATGACATTTGGGGGGACAAACATCTAAATTGTACCCTGTGGTTTTCAAGGCCCCTTCTTGTTTGTTTGCAGCACAGTAATGCAAACATTTCCCCCACTAGTATGTAACACATACAACACGCATTGTGGTTGTAGTCTAGGTTTGTTCAACAACTCCTGGGCATAAAATGGTCATTTCTGTCTAACAGCCTATGCTCCACTTTTCTTGCAACAATGTGTAATCTCCCATGGCCTTCATAAATCCTTGCCAGTTTTTCAGCCCAGATAAAATCTGTGTTCTGGAAAGCCTTCTAGGACTACAACAGCTCTCATTTATGTGCTTCTCTGCTAAAATGTTTACCAATGGTAATCTCAGTCAAACAAATTACACACAGACAAATACGCATATATTACCTTCAAATGTTCACTGTAGTTTCAGGATGGGTTTGTCTGACCATTAGAGATGGGAAATTATTTTAGAGAAAGAAGAATGTCATATAAACATATTTCCCTGAAAATACTCTAAAGCAATAAGCACAATATATACAGTGCACAACATTTAGTGAATGCTTATTTTGGAATAAATTAGGATTGACTATAAACAATAATATTTATTTTAAAAAAATCACATCACCTTAACCAAACTATCTCAAACCTAACTTTGCTCTGGACAAGTACAGTTTTGATCTATGTATGTAATAATACTGAAAAAATACTATCAGTTTTCATTATAATTTGGAGTTTTCTAAGAGCCTTCCTGTGGAGTAGAACACTTTTTCCACATAAGAGCACTGTAAGGTGAATGTTATTGATGGCAGTGATGACCTTTCTGGAGCAGCCACTGCCATGATGCCACTTGCAGTGGGGAAGGCATGGGCAGGGCTGTGTACCCTGTGGAGCCAGCAGGAGCTGGGATCAGGCAGGAGCCTCACCCTTCTAGGCGCAGCTTCAGCCACTCAGCTGCAGCTGCAGATCCGGGAATCTCTGTACTCTCAGAGGCCCAGGAAGCTCCCCTTCCCTGTCAGCTTGGAAGTGCCTGCTCTCACTGCCTGGCCTCTCCCCACTCCTGATGCCTCCTCCAGTTATGAAGCAAAGTTGAAGCTGAACCTGGGTGCTGTTGCAACTCGGCTGTGTGTATGCATGCTTGGGGCAGTTCTGACATGCCAGCCCCCTGCCACCTTGGCTCCCTCTGAACTTTGGGCACCAAAGAGCATCGGAGGGAGGCCGAGCAGAGGGGTAAGGGCAGCTTGGCATGGGCCTGCAGGCACCTGGGCACTGTGGACTGTAGGTTGGTGGTAGCAGGAGGCAAACAGACTCCTGTGCAGAAAGGGGTGGGTCCCCAGGAAAGACCCACCTTCAGGCCCAGGATGGCCTGAAGCTTAGGGGTCAGACTGCCAGTTCTGCTGATGGAATGAGAATTTATGGTGCTCTTTCCAGACCCACCCATGGTCACCCATGGACCAATCAGCACACACCCCCTTCTCTCTGAAGCCCATAAAAACCTTGGACTCAGCCAGACTCCAGCAGATGTCTGGACAACCTGCCTGTGGAAAGGAGCTAGCCGCTTCCAGTTTCGTGAGAGCTGTGCTGCTGCTCAATAAAGCACCTCTTTGCCTTGATCACCCTCCTGTTGTCTATGTACCTCATTCTTCCTGGATGCAGACCCACTGAATGATGGGACTGGGACTGAAAGAGCTATAACACAAAAGGGGTTGAAACATGCCCCCTTGCTTGCCACATTGTGGGTGATGTGAAGAAGAGAAGAGAGAAGGAATGAAGAGCTGTTGCCCTTTGGGGAGCTCAAACCTAGAAGCTCCCTGAGCTAGGGCTGTGACACCCTCTTTG
This sequence comes from Mandrillus leucophaeus, assembly GCF_000951045.1. NCBI lineage: Eukaryota > Metazoa > Chordata > Mammalia > Primates > Cercopithecidae > Mandrillus > Mandrillus leucophaeus. The sequence goes on along the minus strand of NW_012099876.1, from coordinate 1,496,184 downwards.
GGACCCTGCGGTTCTGCATGTTTCCAAGCTTCTGGGCATCACCATGTTCCCCAGTGCCCACAGTGGAAGCCACTAGCAGTATGCCTGGTCTAGCCACAGCCTCTCAGGGAGGCAGCACCCATGCCAGCACCTGGAGCTGCCTACCCCACTGCAGCTGGCATGCCTGGCTTTGCACAGTGGCTGGACCCCACACTTGCTCACTCACACACGCCTCACTGTTCCATGCCTGGCTCATTCTTGGCAGATGTGGAATCGGGGCTGGTAGTGTGAGCTGAGTTCAGCTTGCCAGGCCAAGTTGGCGGAACGAGCCCAGCAGGCCCAACCAAAACTCAGGCAAAGGTGCCACCGGCCACAGAGGTTTCTGGCTGGTGAAGCAACACCCCAAGGATCCTGTGACATTGTCATCATTTTAGAGAAGAGGAAACTGTTTCAGAGAATGTGATTTGGTCAAGATCACACTCTAACTCTCACCTAACCCTTACCCTAGTCTTGACATTGTTCCTAATATAACTCAAATCGTAACATTAGGTTTAAATCTCACCCTGACCTAATGCCAGATCTCATCCCTGATTTAACCCAGATCCTAGCTTAACTCTAAACTTAGCCCTAAACCTAGCCCTAGCTCTGGCTCTGACCCTAAACATAGCTCTAGTTTCAGTTCTAACCTAACTTTAACCCTAACAGTAATCCTATCCTAGTTCTAAACATACCCTCCTTAACCCTTAATTATAGTCCTAATCCTAGTCCTAGCCTTAACACCACTCATACGCCTAACCCCTAGCCCTAAGCCTACCCTCAAAGTCACATAACTAATGTATAATTAAAATCAAGAAAGTCTACAAAGAGAAACATGGACAAAAGAGGGGAGCTGGTTCACATATTTCAGTGCCAGAAATATTTGCAAAGTAAGCATCACTCTTTTCTCAATAAATATCTGACTTGCAAAAAGAGAAAACTCAAGTGGAGAATTCTTTTTCATAAGTAAATATGTTTATATATGTCCTCAATAGGTTTTCCAGTGCCTGTGACACAACATTAACTTTTTCTCACATTTAGGGGTCTGCGGCTTGACTGTAACTAAATTAGGCAAAGTGGATTTAGACTCAGCAATTTCTAATTGCTGTGAAAAAGATTAATGGAAAATGGACCAGAAACTTCAGACGGACATTGTAGTAGGTTGAATGGCGACTCCCAAAATATATGTCCGTGTCAAAATCTGGAATCTGTGAATGTTACCTTATTTTGAAAAAAGAGTCTTTGCAAATGTAATTAAGTTAACAATCTTGAGATGAGATCATCCCAAATCCAATGACAGTTCTCCTAATAAGAAATAATAGGAGAAGGCAATGTGACCACATGAATAGAGACTGGAGTGAAGCAGCCAGAGGAGGTGAGAAGCAGAATCCTCCCTAAAGCCTCTGGAAGGAGCACAACCCTCTTGACACCTTGATTTTGGACTTCTGGCCTCCAGAATTGTGAGAAAATAAATTTCTATTGAATTTTAAGCCAATGAGTTTCTAGTAAGTTGTTACAGTAGCCCTTGGAAACTAAGAAACATGCCCTGATATGGCCAACTATATACAAAAATAGAGAGGTAAGATTTGTGAATTTGCTAGGCTAATGTTCCTGTAATAAACTGCTAGGCAAAGAAAGCTTAATCAGAAAAAAGATTGCTAGTGGTGAAGCTTCTGCTCTAATGATAATGAATCAGTGCTTAAGATTTTTACATGAAAGATGGTCTATAATTTTACCACCTTTACTACCTACTACAGACCATACATGCCACTATTGAGACAAGAATAAAATGACAAAGCTGCTGCTCTTAAGGATTTCACAGACCAGGGAAGGAATAAATGTGTAACACATAAATGTAAAGAGAATATTACCATCAAATGAGTAGGAAACCCAGACAACTTTATCTCTAAGGCGAGGGTTAGGGGGAAGGCAGACTACTGGAGAAAAAGCAAAGTAGAAGTAGGATGTCACTAAGAAGTTAATTTCTCAAAAGATATCACTGACTGGGAACGTGGAGAAGTCAGTTCCAAATTTGCTGCTTATATAATCTTTTTTTAACTTATGAAATTGACTTGATTAATCATTCATGTACATGTATTTATTTTTTATTGTCCCTCTTTTAATGTCAATATTTTCTATTATTAATCATGCCATTTACAAACACTTAAAACAAGATGGGTGATACTCATTCCATGAGTGATTTTTCATATTGAGTCTTATATAAAGGAAGGGAAGTTGCAGCATTGATTTTGCTTTAGAATTGCTGACAATATAGCTATGATTTCCCCATGTGGTTTTGGGAGACTTAACATCTGATCAGCAAATGCTACTGGCACAATAATATTCCTATAGTGTGACTTCATTCATACAGTGTACCTGCTCAGAGACTGTCAACACATTCCCCCTCTCGGCCATGTTATCTTGACCTGGAATTTGAGGACTCCCATCCGACTCCTTTCTAGATGTGTCATGGTTCTTGACATGTCACTACTTCAACCTTCTGTTAAATGTGTGCTTCAGCATTCGTTTGGTGTCTTTTTTACATGGATACTTTAAATTTTCATGGAATCTTACCTGACCTTTGAGGAAATATTTTGTGACTCTCAACTCAAAGCTTCCCTTTCTCCATCTTCCCCAACCTGAATTCTTTCAACATATATTTATTTAGTGCTTATCATTTGCCAGATACTGGGCTAGGTGCAGGAAATACAGAGTTCCCAAATTTTTACCTTCCAAAAATGATCTACAAATCTTCATCATCAATTATTGTTTCTCCCACTAGAAGACAAGCAAATAATCTTGATGACAGGAAGCATCTTCTTTTTGTTCACTTATTTGTTTCCACTTCTCCTGTGACTGGCATATAGTAGGTATTCAGTAACTTTGAATGAATGAATGAGTAAACCTGGACATTGGTATTTGTATTAATCATAGAGAACTTATAACTATTTTCTTGAGAAAAGACCAATTTATTAGAATCATCAGCCTGTATGAAACATGGAAAATACCTGGGCAAAAGATAGACTCAATTTACAGTAGTCAATGCTAACTGACTTTCTTCTAAGTGAACCATACTTGGTAAATATAACTTGAATCACTCAGAGATAATTTAATTTGTTGAGCTTAAAAATGAGGAGTGACTTACTTTGTTATTTCCCATAAATAAGAACAAAAACCGCAATTACTTTTGCACCAACCTAAAAGTAATCAGAAAGTTACTCCTCATGGTAGAAAATGGGAAGACAGAGTTGTATTTACCTTTTTCTAGTGATACTGCGTTTGTTCACTTTTGAACAGAAAACACCAGCTTTAGATATCTACATCAATGATTTTTAAGATTTCAGTCACGTGCCCTTTATTAACTGGAATCTTTCATGAGCAAATACATAAAATAAATGAAAGCAGAGATGCTGTGTGTGAAGTGGAGGCTGAATAGTTTAGTAATCTTGATCCTCTGCTCTTTTGATGACATTCTGTTAGCTCCAGCAAAGCCCCCAACCTTCAAAATATTTAGTTTAAAGACTCTAAAGTAGCACATAAGACCGAGAGATAAGAAAATATCAATGCTTTAAATCAGTGGACAGTTTAAATACATATGGCAGAACAAAAACATCTCTGTCTTGCTATGTTCACTGAAATGATGAAAATAAGCAGAAAACTGAAGATCATGAATCTTCTAAACGATCGGAAAACAAACATTCAGACCATAGAACCAAAAAAAAAAAAAAATGCACAAATCATGGCAAAAATTAAAAACACAAATGAAGCATTAAAAACAGAAAGCATAAAATATGATGGTGAACCTAAGAAAATACATTTAACTTAGCAATGAATACATACAAAATAAACATACTTGTAAAAAGAAAACTATTCCCAGATTACATTAAAAAATTAGAACTGTATCAAAGCACTTTAAATAAAAGGCATTTAAAATAGAGATAAATGTATAGTAAAACGATGGACAAAGACACAGTAGAAAAGGGCAAGGAAAAAGAAAAGCAAGAGTAATAGTATCCAACAAAGTTGAATTCATGTGACAAGGATAGCCATTCAAAAATGAAAGTGGCATAAATTACAATGAATATATGCCATGATTTTTTTTAGCCAAATCACATAGCCCAAAAAATCTGAAGAAAAACAACCCCCCAAAAAAGGAAAATACATTTTTAGAAAATACTGGCTGAGATTTTTACCTACCTCATTCAGAGCAAAACATAGCAACTGTGCAAAAATAGTACAGATATTTAAGATATAAAGATATTAATAACATGTTCAATGAAGTATATGCAACTATATAACCAGAAAATCAGAAAGACACCTGCTTTTCATGTGTCCGTAAATTATTTACAAAATTCTACCTTGTATTAGGTCATAACAATTCTCAGTGACATTCTGTGCATAATAAGTCTAGAAATTTATTTAAATAAAGAGAAAACAACCTTACCAGAAAAAATGTTAAGGAAATTTTCTCCTTAACTTTTGGGTCAAAATTAATATCAGAAATTAAACTACAACACACTTAGAAAAATAAGGGTTGGAAAAATCTATGTATCAAAATGAAAGGGGTACGGTTAAAGCAGTCTTCAGGGGCAAACTATTAGTCTTAATTCCTAAAGATAGTACTTTGGGAGGTCAAGGCAGGTAAATCACCTGAGGTCAGGGGTTTGAGACCAGCCTGGCCAACATGGCGAAACCCCGTCTCTACTAAAATTACAAAAATTAGCCAGACATGGTGGCATGTGCCTGTAATCCCAGCTACTGGGGGACTGTAGACAGGAGGATCACTCGAACCTGGGAGGTGGAGGTTGCAGTGAGTCGAGATTGTGCCACTGCACTCCAGCCTGGGCAACAGAGCAAGACTCTGTCAAAAAAGAAAAAAAAAAAAAGATTACCTAGTACTGTACAAATTTAGCTCCCTAAACCAGAAAGAATAAAAATGAATACTCAACAACTTAGCATTAAACCCAGGAAACTAAGAAACAAAAAAGGAGAGGAAAAAAAAAAAAAAGGACAAATTTACCAATATGAATAAATCTAAGATCTGATTCTTTGAAAAAATGAGTTAAGTAAACTATTAACTAAATGTATTAGGAAAAAAAGAAGTATAAATATATACAATTAGGAGAAAACAGAGAAATAACCATGGATATAGAAAAAAATCACAAGCATGCTAGAGAATACTTTTCTCAATCTTATGTGAATACATTTAAAACATGGATGAAATGCATGATTTTCTA